>NW_016107425.1:5047509-5092706 GCF_001604975.1 Cebus imitator | reverse complement strand
CGTGTTGACCAGGATGGTCTCGATCTCTTGACCTCGTGATCCACCCGCCTCGGCCTCCCAAAGTGCTGGGATTACAGGCTTGAGCCACCGCGCCCGGCCATGTATACACATTTTTAAGGTTTTTCATATATTTTGCCAAATTGTTTTTTAAAGCTAAATAAATTTTATATTCTCACTAATAATTGAATGCTTAATTGTGACCCTTTTAAACATTAACCTTTTGATCCTGAGTATTATTTTGGGGGGCCTGTATTTGTTCCCTAAGATACTTAAAATAATCTCTTTGTAAGTATTACTGATCAAAATATAACCTGGCTACTCATTCATTTGTGAAAATCTTGCTGAGAACAGAAATGGTATAATCTCTCTTTAGATTGAAATAGCATTTTCTAGGAACTACCTAATAACAATTGGTTTTAGAAGCACCGTTTTCCTGGTGATAGTTCATATTATTTTTGTCACTAGTAAACAGTCACATTATTCTGAATTTGAGTTTTAGCTTTAACACAGTGGTCCTAGTTAAATTTAAGTTTTCAAATAGTTTTTTACAATTTAAAATCTATTTTGGTAATAATATGACTTCAAAGAGAGACCTATAGAAATGATTGCAAAGTTTTAACTGTAGACTCTTGCTATTAAATCTTTTCTTGTATGCCTGAGTTACTCTTAGGTATACCACATGTCTGTTCATTTCACTTGTTTTAAAGTGATGTTCCATTGAATTTAGTAAAAAAGACAGTGAGATAATTTAGTGAAAGATTCATTTATCATTGTTATTCTTCCATATTATTGGTAATATCTTTCTTTTGGTGTCTCTGCCATTGAAAAGTGTTTCTTTGGTAGAATGTTTACACATTATACACTGTTTTATAAAGGAATTAAAGATTAATTTTATATTTAGTCTAAAGTCTCAATGAAGGTATATGTGTGAGAGTGTGTATGTGTGCATGCACATATGCATGTGTGTGTGTGAGAGAATATATCAGTGTAACATCCTGTTGTTATTCAGTAGTCCTTAAACTAGTGAAGAAAGTAGTGTAATGAGCTATTGGCCCAGTGGCTTGAATACTTATTTATGTCTATCTTATATGTTTAAAAGAAATAATAATATATCATGGATATGAGTGTCTGTATTAACTATAGAATGCCTGATTTGAAGTTAATTCTGGTGAGAGTGGTCAAGCCTTAGTAACACAGATTTCCCAGATATCAGAACTTAAATTATTATAGAAGCAACTGATTTACCTTATTCCCATCTAACAGATTACTCTTTCTTTTTAACCTTTTTTTTTTTTTTTTTTTTTTTTTTTTTTTTTTTTTTTTTTTTTTTTTTTTTTTTTTTTTTTTTTTTTGAGATCTTGTTGCCAGGCTGGAGTGCAATGGTGCAATTTCGACTCACTGCAATGTCTGCCTCCCAGATTCAAGTGATTCTTCTGCCTCAGCCTCCCGAGTTGCTGGGATGACAGGCGCATGCCACCAGGCCCAGCTAATTTTGTATTTTTAGTAGAGATAGGGTTTCTTCATGTTGGTCAGGCTGGTCTCAAACTCCTGGCCAGGTGATATATACCCCAGCCTCCCAAAGTGCTGGGATTACAGGCATGAACCACTGTGTCTGGTCTCTTTTTAACCTTTTAAGAGAGACGGGTACTTACCCACCCCCCCAAAAAAAACACATTTTTTCACTTTTTCCATTGTTTATTGAGCTATATACTCAAGGTTGTAGTCTTGTTTAACAAAATCCCTTTGTTTTTATGTATATCTACAGCGTTTTACATGGGGTTGTGCTTTGAAATACCTGGAAGAATACAATTTATTAATTCAGTATATTGGTATTGCTACTTATACATATTTTAGAAAACTCGTTTTTAGAATAAACTTTAATTTGGCTGGGAAGGCAATTCATATAGATTCTGTAAAAAAAATTTATCTTAGCTTGTAGCTATTTTATAAATATTTGTTGAATAAAGAATGCATTTCTTTCATATAAAACTTCTGGTGACTGCCTTTTGACAAGATTGCCTTTTCACACTGTCTCCTTAAGTTTCTTGTTAAAATGATAAGTTTTCTCAGATAACCAAGGTCAAATTCACCTGTATCAATGCCAATTTGAGTGTATTTTGTCCTTTGCAGTGTTGCTGTTCCTATATATAATTAATAGTGTTATATCATCAGTAATTTCTTTATAAATTGCATTTAGGCAAATTTGATCTGTGGATTTTACATGATAAATGCATATTCCTTGCATTTCCCCTTTTAATACTCATATGATCCTCAATATTTGTTACTTTCCCTCTGGCCACTTCTTTTCACTTCATATTGAACTTAGTGCCCTTTCAGATGTTTTGTGCGAGCTCAGTGTTATTTATTCTATATGTAGTTGTTCTTTGATTTGAATATTTGCAGTCAAACTAAACCAAGCAAAGAAAATTGGGAGAATAAAAAACATTCCAACTTCTTATCTATTAATTTGTTGACTTTGCAGTTTTAAAATCTGGGGCCTGCACCAAAATGCATTCATTCACAAATGTTTAATGATTGCCGTCAGTGGAAAAGCCACATTGTGAGGTTCTTTGGAACATAAAATAAATCTTTCTTTCAGATGCTTTTAGTGTAGTACCTAAGACATAGACATTTAAAACAGCAATACAAAGAAAAAACCATAAAATATTAATAATGTCAGTACACCCTGTAGATAGGTTCATTCTCTGAGAACTTTGTTATTCCGCTATCTGTCAAAAGGACCACTGTTTCTTATTTCCCCAAATTTGGGAGAGATTCTTATAATGAAAAAGCAATAGATAGTATCTGGGTGGGGAAAAGTTTGGTTGTAGTCCCAGTGCCTGTAGTTGGTGCCCAGTAAATGTCTGAAGAGTGAATGAATAAGTCAAGTAATGGATGTGTTGTTGCATCTGAACACTCTCCTTCAGTGGTAATACAGGCAGGTTCTGAAGAGGGGTTCTAAAATAATAGTTTTCTGTTGGTGTGTGAAGTAATCCAAAGACTGTGTGATAAAATGTAGCCAGATTAAATTGAAGTTGAATTCATCTTAAGGAACAGTCGTTTAGGGCCTTGTTTACCCCCCTTAGACTGATCGTTAAGATTCAACTATTTTATTGTAATTAATTCATTCCTTCAATTAGCATTTATTGAGTACTTGCCATATGCTAAGTTTAGGGAGCTCAGCCTACTTAAAAGGACAGACATATGAAAATATCAATAAAATATTGTGATAGGTGCTATAACCAAGGCATTGTGCAACACATGCTGGGGCACACGTGAGGTGGTTTTCACCTCTACAGGCAGAGGGATAGTGGGCTGGGCCAAAGATGTTAAAGGGTTAAAAATATTTCATTATTTTACATTGTTTTTAAGGTAACCCTAAAGCTACTATTATTAGTTGCATGAAAGGATATAGTAAATTGGGTAGGGGAAGGAGACCGTAAGAGATGGAATTCATTTTGATGGTTTGGGTAAACCAAGTTCAAGTATATATATTTATTAACATCCCCACTTTTATAAAGAATGAATTGAGATGTGACAATTTAGCATTTTAAAATTGTTGCTCTGAAATAACAAAAAGTTCCCTATTTTCAGTTATAACTGTTGCTTAATGAGCATCTTCAAAAAGGTTGATGTTCAGACATAGGAGATAAACAATGCGTTTATTATGTTGTAATCATAAATTTTACTTTGGCATGCAAAACTTATCCAAGTTAAAGGTAGAAAAAATATACTGGACAGATAGCTTTAAAAATAAAATATTTTAAAAATAACTTTGCTCCGTTTTTATGTAAGAACTCTCACAAAAAAATTATTTTGGCTACTTTGAAATTTTTTATTTTAAAATGAGCTGATTTATTATTGTATTGGTTGCTGTTTCTTTGCTGGATTAAAACAGAGGCATTCTTTTTTTATGTGGTAACATAAAAATCGGATTTATTTCTTAATTTTGTCCAGGCATAATACTTTTATAAGAAAATTCTCTTTTAAAAAGTGGTAAGTAACCTTAATTCTAGGTAAATATTAATACTATAGTGCTTCCTTGAAAAGTCATTGTATCATGGAGTATAGTTTCTCCTATCATAGGGCAAGTTAATGATGGTCTATTTTTAATATCCAAATGAAATTTATATAAAGTTTCTTTGCCTCAGATTTTATTTTTAAATGCTTATGTGACCGAGAAATATATCAGTATCCCTTATTCTTGAGTAGTGGGTTTCTCTGTGATTGTTTGAGATCTAGCATGCTTATCTACTAACAATAACAGATTCTTTTATAGTTTAAAAACTGCTATTTCACTGTTAATGGTGGTTTTACATGTTGTGGAAATGAATTTCCTAATCATTTTACTTATTTGATCAAATTGAAAATCTTAACTGTATTTTAAAACTTTTTGCCACAGCGTTTTACCAACGAAGATCATTTGGCTGTCCATAAACATAAACATGAGATGACACTGAAATTTGGTCCAGCACGTAATGACAGTGTCATTGTGGCTGGTTAGTATATGCTTTTATTAATAGCTTATATACATATTTCACCTGGAATGTGCACAATTTTTGTGTATTCTCTGTAAATAATATAGTCTGGTGATATTCCAATGACTTCATTTATAGTAAATGTTGGCAACATGTATTTTACCCATTACATTTTCATGTTTCCTTCTGACCATTCATTTCACTTCTTTATGTGGTTTTCAAATATAGATTCCGATGTCGATTTTGTGGAATTTCATTAGAACTCTGGGAACATTCATACCATCTACAAAGTTTACATTTAACTAATTGAACTAATGTGGTATTTAGTCAGCATTTCTTTTAGCTATCTTGTACACCTAACTTACAAGGCTGTGTGAAGATAGAAAATGATCAAGCTTCTCCTGTTGGAGAAAGAACAATGAGCAGACTTGTTCATTGGAATTGTTTATGTTTCTTTTCAGACCAAACATCTGTATTAGTAAAATATTCTCAGTAAAGAGGCTCTAATTTCAGTCAATTCCATTTTTGTGTGTTGACACTGTGAATGTACAGTATCACCTAAGCAGATGATTATTTTTCACTGTATGTGAAAAGAGAAACCCAGTTAATACATTGGTTGATTGTCATTTCATGATGTATTAGCTGCCCTTTTTTGGTATTTAAATATATACACACACATCTATGTATATGTACATACATGCCATGTATAATTTTGCTACTTTTTTAGTATATTTTGTAAGTATTGTGATAAGAAAACAAAATTATATATAAATTTCAGATCTTCTGTGTCATAATCACAGATTTACATATCATAAATATTCAAATTAACTCTAGCTTTTTCTTTTATAAAGCTTGTTATATATCATGTAAGTCTGGAATTACACCCGAATACTGTTAATACTTTTAAATTATTAATTAGTATAGAGAACAAATTGTTCTGTGCAATGTTTTGGATAAATACTAAAGCAAATATTCGGTGGTTTTTCCTCTGCTTTCAGTGTTAAAATTTTTGTAACGAAGAAATTGAAGGTAACAGAAACTTAATTTATCAAAAACAATATATGTAGGAAAAATGTAGGGGAACTTCCAACATATCTTCGGTTCCATAAATAAAAAACAGAGAAGAATGAGATACACTTTTTTTTGGAGTATTATACATTAGATATTAAGAGCTAGAACCAGATAAGCCAGACAAGCTAAATAGCACCAACCTGGAAAGTTCACTCCCCTAGGCATGAAGCTCTTTATTTCTCTGAAACTTTCTGCCTTAGCACAATCTCTCTTTGTTTGTAACTTTTTAACTCAAATATGTTTTGAAATTGGTTTCTAGAAATTACTTTCCTGTCTGATCACATTTAATGCCATAGAAAAATAGAGCACGTTCAAACACATTACTTGACCATTTTTTTTACTAACATATGTTGAGGTGAATAGGTTAACATTACTATGTAAATAAAATGCATGATGTGTGTGGTATATTTTTGGTGATCAGTAGCCATATGCAATCTGCATGTTAAATGATTGTGCCTATGTTGACTTTTCTCAAGTCTGATGGTTCTAGTAATCATTGATAAAAGTGACTTATGCTTATGTTTTTATTTTAAGAATTTTCCCTCTCTTTAACTTAAGTTAAGAGCCTTCTAATGAGCTTAGATTAGATGGAGAAACCTTTGGGTGTGAACAGAAGAGGCAAAATTAGATTTGACTTATTTATTCAGTCATGATGGATTTAAGCTAATACGAGTACACTGGTCCCTTACAATGTGAATTTTTGAGGTCTTTTGGGAGGTGGGATTAAGTGGTGGGCTAAAAACTAGTAAAATTATGGTATAATAGAGTCTTTCTGGTAATGCTGATATTACTAACCTTACCTGAGACAGGCCTGTATTATGTCTAGTTATGTATTGCAATTAGGTCATTTTAGTGTTAAATGTATTTGTACATAGTAAAAATACTAGTACTCTGGGTATACATGTGGGTGCAAAGATAAAATAGTAAGTAATGCCCTTTGTGGGGATATAATAGTTAACAAATATGTAAATTTTAATTTTACAAAAGGAAATATGAGTATTTTATCTTAAACTAACAAGAGTCTTCCTTAATACAGTACTTTTATTTCACTTAGGCTAGATCCCTGTTATAGCCTATAAAATTGGTGCTCTAAAATATATTAAATGTGAATAGAATTTGAATGTGCTACCAACTCAAATCAATATGAATAGACACCTTTGAAAAATGACACTAAATAGGCAAAATTTATAAATTTCTTGCTTTTCATTCAGTGTAAACCTTATCTGGCATTTTTTATAGCCTTTATATGGACATTGAGTACATATTTTAATGTACATAGCAGGAGTACGTATTCAAGTAAAGTTGAAATGTTTCATGTTGTAAGAAAGTAGAGTAGACTGTCTCTCCACTCCACAGGAATTAAGCTAGAGCATTCTGTAGGCATGTGACTCACACATAGCCCTTGTACCTAGCTTGTAAAATGCATTCAATTAGAAAATTAGTTTCAGTAGATAGTGGTAAAAAGAGGGTTTGTTGTTTCAGAACTCTTGCTTTAACTTTTTTTTTCTTCCTTATAATATTTGATTTACCTACTGAAGATTGTTTAATCTTACTTTACTTTCATAATAGAGTATGAACAGCTAGTGGAAGAGCCAAGTTAAAGCAGATATACATGCTCTTATCCTAGTTTTGCCCAAATTTCACTTATTTAAATAATTGTAGCTTTTACTAATGTATTTTTAAAAATTCTTAATACTGTGTTAGATAACAATAGTTTATCTCTTGAGTAGAGGATGTTTATGCCATTCTATTCAGAGAGAAGGAGTGGATTAAGGAGCAAAAGGACTTCTTTCCTACTTTCATAGTTCATAAAGTTGGAGGAAATAGAGAGTATAACAAAAATTTAACCAAATTTTGTTTGCTTTAAAGGAAGAGGTCTTTCCAAAGAGAGAATTAACAACTGACTGAACCAGTCCTGCTAATTTGTTAACTTAGAAGCTATATTTTAGACTCTTAACATACTTAAATATGTATGATTACTTCTTGACATTTATTTCAGATCAGACCCCAACACCAACAAGATTCTTGAAAAACTGTGAAGAAGTGGGTTTGTTTAATGAGTTGGCAAGTCCATTTGAGAATGAATTCAAGAAAGCTTCAGAAGACGACATTAAAAAAGTATGTCATAACCATGAAATTTAAAAAGAGTACTTCTGACAGAAAAGTAATCATTGTATATACTTCCTACTTTTAAATTTTAGACATAGTGACGGACTGTATTTGAACTTTTAACCTTTTCCTTATTGTTTGAATTTTAGATGCCTCTAGATTTATCCCCTCTTGCAACACCTATCATAAGAAGCAAAATTGAGGAGCCTTCTGTTGTAGAAACAACTCACCAGGATAGTCCTTTACCTCATCCAGAGTCTACTACCAGTGATGAGAAGGTTAGAAATTTGTAGAAATACAAACTAAGGGGGAAGAACAGTACCCAAATAAAGTTTACTATTTAATCTTCATAAAATGTTAATGTATTAAATTTTACTTCATTCATTGTCAGCTTGCAGTAGTTTTATATGTGAAAACCTGTCAATACTCAGATATTTGGGGTAAGAAGACTGCAGTTTTATTGTACACAGAAAAATTATAGGGAGATTAGTCATATTAGATAAAACTTATTTTTAAAAAGATACGTAAATTTATAAATTTAACTTGATTTTTCTGGGTTTTGCTACTTTATATTTAGTTACTTTTATACAGTAACAGCTTAATTAAGAATGTATTCAAAAAATTAGTTGAACAGTGGGTTTTTTTAGACTTTTACAGAATTAAGGGACTACTTACTCATTCTCAGCAATGGATCTTTGCTGACAGCAATTGGGATGATGATGATAATAGCTTGAATACCCAGATAATCTGGGACCACCTGGGCCACAGTTATGTGTTGAATAACGTTATTATGGGAACTTCTTGATCACTTTTTTGTTAACAAGCACATAGAATAAACACATATTTATTTGGGGGTACCATGCAGGACACAGCGAAGAAGCAGTGGGCCACATAAAGAGGCAGTGGCAATATTCTTTTTTAGATTATTGTTCTAAAACCCTAACTTATTAATGGACTTCTGTTATGGCAGAGGAGCTAGAAAGAAGGAAATACAGAAAAAACATCTTTTTGCCTAAGAATAAATGCTTTATTTTCTGTTTTTTTTTCCATTTTCTTTTTCTGATTTTAAAAGTATATTCTCATTATTCTTCTCTAAGAATACAGAAAAATGAAAAGAAAACAAAAATCACCTATTAGCACACAATTGAATAAGAATTACTGTCTTGAAACATTTTTTCTAGATATATGCATTTATACATACAAATATATAAGTGAATAGTTAAATAGGATAGATGGATACAAAGATCCTAGCTTCATTTTATATTGTGCTTTAGACCCACAGCATTAATGATTATTTTCCCTTGTCCTTAGAAATTTCCCCAAATCATAATTTTTAAAGGTTGTACTTTATTTTATCATTATATGATATGTATTATGTTATCCTTGTTTTTTTGGACATAAAAGTTGTTTGCACATTATCACAGTTATTAGAAATGCTTTTTAAATCTCTGATATAAATCCTTTCTCCTAGAGAGTATTTCGTTCTTTTCACACTTAAGAGCTTTTCATTGTTCATGGCTGCTTCAGCATCTTTTAGGAGTATTCCTTCTTTCTGCATTCCCCAGTCATTAGGCCCTCCTTGAGCAAGGTATACCATATGAAATTGTTAAAAAAAAAAAAAAAAAAAAAAAACTGAGGCTCTTCTTCTTTTTTGATTTTCTTCCTAGGTGATCTCATCCAGACCCATAATTTTAATAAACATCTACATACTGATGACTCCCAAATTTCTGTGGACTTAGGTATCTTACCAGATTGCCATATTTATATCCAACTCCACCTTGACGTTACCTTTTCTATGTCTAATAGACCTCTTAAACTTAATAGATCAGAATCAGAGTCCTTGATTCTTTCCCCAGTTTTCCCCATCTCAGTAAATTTTCTCTATCCATTTAGTTGTTCTAGCTAAGAATTTAGGGATCATTCTTAATTTCTTCTTTTCTTTTATACTGAAACTAATAGAATATCTTATCAGACCTGAATCTCATCCTCTATGGCTGTATTCAGTGATACCACTTAAGCCCAAATCATCATCTTTTGTTTGGATTATTAACAATTACTCTCTAACTGGTCTTCCTGTTCTACATCCAGTCCATTTTCTATAAGATTACTTTTAATATGTTAAACATGTCACCTGCTTAAAATCTTTCAATGGTTTGCCATTGTGTTTAAGATAATTCACGCTCCTTGGCATAAACCCTCTTTGATCTGGGCCTGTCTACCCATCTATCCACACCTCATGCCTGTCTGTTTTGTTCATCAAATATTCTAAACTTTTTCCTACCTCAGGATATGGCATATGATATTGCTTCCTTCTCCCTAAAATGAAATACTCTCTTCCTTATCCTTTATTAGTTCAAATGCTGTTTTTGCAAAGAAGTAACTGCCTCTTCCTCTCCCCAAGCTAATCTTTCTTTATTACATTGCATGTATTATTCTATAACATTTAACATTTACTGCAATCTGAAATTTTCTTGTTTATTTTACTTGTTTATTGTCTCTTCTCACTAGTCCTTGAGAACGTAAGTTCTCAACTTATTGAATAAATGAAGTTACAATAGTACTAGTTTATCCTTCTTCCTATGTAGCTTAATAAGATTTTGATAAGTGGCAGCTACAGGCCAAATGAAAGAACACAATAGACCCAATTTTTACATTGACTAAGGAATTCTGGGTAAAATCTTCTTTATCTTTTTGTTCTCTAATCTATAAAACTAGAGGAAATACTATATTTAAGGTCTTGGCTGACTAAGAAATTCTGTTTTCCTAGCTTGAAAGAGATCAGTAATTATTTATTTTACATTCAAGATATCATTATTACACAGCCTTTTGATGTTGGGAAATTATTGATATAGAAGAGATAGCTACCTGAAATTAACAAATATTTGTATTGCTCTAAAAATTCTTAAGTATTACTGTTAATTAATTTGTATCAACCATAACAGTCTCACTGGACTTATTTCCTCTTCGTACAGTATAATGAGGGAGGAGGACTAAACAGTCCCTTCTGGATTTTAAGTTCTGTGATTCTCTGAGAATGGATTCTATTTTTATTTTTTATTAAAATTCTAATGGAATCATAGCCAAGTTGCCCAATCTAACTTATTTCTGGATTGACAGGAAAAAGAAGTTGTGCTAAAAAAAACAAAACAGTCTTTTAAAATTAAAATGTTAATTGAACATTGCATTTGCGTCTTTGCAGCTCTTCTAAAATGTTCTTTTAATTAATTTTAGATATTTGCTTTTAGCAATTATTATTCTGTAGATGCCTTTAGAAGTGTGTTACATTCTGTTCACTAAGGTACATGAATTGATTTGTATTCTTTAATGCCACCCTTTATTTCATTGTTAAATAGGAAGTACCATTGGCACAAACTGCACAGCCCACATCAGCTATTGTTCGTCCAGCATCATTACAGGTTCCCAATGTGCTGCTTACCAGTTCTGACTCAAGTGTCATTATTCAGCAGGCAGTACCTTCACCAACCTCAAGTACTGTAATCACCCAGGCACCATCCTCTAACAGGCCAATTGTGTAAGTGATTCAGGCCAACCATTGAACATATATATGAATTAAGTTTGTTTAGTTATGTTTTCTTCCTAGGACATTTGATTATTCAAATTAAGATTTTAGTTGTGTGTGTGTGTGTGTGTGTGTGTGTGTGTGTGTGTGCTTCAGTTTTTGGAAAAAGTACTTGTATAGTCTTCTTTAGTATAAATGTTAACTAATAGAATGGAAGATAAATACAACTAAAATATAGAATGTGAATTTAAGATAGTTTTATTTTCATGCCATTTCACACAAAATATAAAATTACTCTGTCACCAGATGACATTTCTTTCAGTTCTTACTGGTAGCTCCCAAGATCTCTCTGATGAGAATTTGTCTCTTTTTACAAATTGGAGATTGTCCTAAGTAAATCCATAACTTTTCTCTTCTTTTTTTGATACTGCTATATGGGTTATACATTTAAGATGCAATTAAAATAATTAAATTTTGCTGTTTGCATTGCTGTGGTTAGAAAATTTATTTTTAACTGATATGATTATAGGAGTAAAACTACTATTGTATTTTTAAGAGATGGTTGGTATGAAACTCTTTTTTAAAATTGCTCTTCTTTTGTTTTTCTTAGCCCTGTACCAGGCCCATTTCCTCTTCTGTTACATCTTCCTAATGGACAAACCATGCCTGTTGCTATTCCTGCATCAATTACAAGTTCTAATGTGCATGTTCCAGCTGCAGTCCCAGTAAGTTAGAAAGTTAGGCTATTTAAATCTCTATCACAAAACTTATCTTTGTAGTCAGAAAATAAAGTTAGCTGCTTGACTGGCTTATGAAATTGAATTTAACATAATATTGATTAGCAGTGGATAGTATTTATTTGTTATTATTGTAGTAGCGTTAAAAAAGACATTCAAGCTATAGCTATATTTTCTTCCCAAAATCTTCATTGTTTTCTTTCTTTATTTTTTTTTTATACTGAGAACTTCTTATTCAGCCCATTTCAATTTGACTGGACTTGTAGAATTCAAATATTAACAGATTTCAAATTTTAGAAAGATATTTATACTAGAATGCTTTTCACGTAACGCTGTGGCATTTCTATTAGTATGGAAATTGTTTATGAAAACATACTCTAAATTTTTGTGGTCAAGTAGGGTTTGCAGAATCAGATAGCCCAAGCATGTTAAAATCTAAATGTTGTAGAAAAATAATCTCCCACTTTCCCTGTGAAAAGACCCCCCAAAAAGGTTTTTTGAGGGGCATGCTAAATATATAAATTTTGAAAGACATAGACAAAATAGTTAAATATCTACTTATAATATTTAATAGTTTGGCCAGGCATGGCGACTCATGCCTGTTGTAATCCTAGCATGTTGGGCAGCTGAGGTTGGAGGATTGCTTGAGTCGAGAAGTTTGAAACTGCAGTCAGCTATGGATCCAGCCTGGATGACAGGGCAAGACCCTAAGTCAAAAAAAAAAAAAAAAAGTAAAAGTTTAATGAACATTTTAAAACACATTGTTTGGAATAATGTGTGTTAGAAAACTGCTTTTTTCTTACTCATATTTTATAAAACATTTTTTTTTTTTTTTTGACGGAGTCTCGCTCTTGTTACCCAGGCTGGAGTGCAATGGTGCCATCTCGGCTCACCGCAACCTCCGCCTCCTGGGTTCAGGCAATTCTCCTGCCTCAGCCTCCCGAGTAGCTGGGATTACAGGCACGTGCCACCATGGCCAGCTAATTTTTTGTATTTTTAGTAGAGACAGGGTTTCACCATGTTGACCAGGATGGTCTCAATCTCTTGACCTCGTGATCCACCCGCCTCGGCCTCCCAAAGTGCTGGGATTACAGGCTTGAGCCACCGCGCCCGGCCCCATAAAACATTTTTATTCAAACAAACTTCAAATATGTCTGACATTCAAGTTTTCATCCTGAGAACCACTTTTTGAGACATCTAGCATAGTTTCTAGGACACATTATTTTTATTTTCATCTTAATCATTTATAATTTATCACTTTTTGAATGCCTCTATTATTCTCTTCCTTGAAATCTTACACAAGAGTTAGGTACTTAATTATGTAATAAAAAGATGCTTTTTTTCCCCTTGCCTTCTAAGATACATATTACCGATCAGTACAATGTAATCATTTACTATGTAGCCAAAAATTATTTTTAGGCCAGGTTTGGTAATCCCATCACTTTGGGAGACCAAGTTTGGTGGCTTGCTTAAGTCCGGGACTTCAAGACCAGGCTGGGCAACATGATAAAACCCCATCTCTACAAAAAATAAACACAAATCAGCCAGTTGTGATGGAAACACCTGTAGTCTCAGCACTCAGAAGGCTGAAGTGGGAGGATCACTTGAGCTGGGAGTTGAGACTGTATTTAGCTGAGATTACACCACTGCACTCCACGCTGGGCAACAAAGTGAGACCCTGTCTCAAAAATAATAAAAATAAAATTTATTTTTAAAAGCTTACTTACAGTAACATTCCAATACTTTTGGTAAGATTATCCCCAAGAATATTACTAAAATTAATGTTTGCTATTTATATTTTCTTAATTAACTAATTCTTCCAAGTGATCTTTCCAACTGTCCAAAATTGATTGAGGTAGTTTCAAGATAATGGCCTTCTTTTAAAAGAACTTTGTTGTTCAAAATGCATTATTTGAGAGACTTTGTAAGGACTCGAATACAAGGTATCTGCTTCCTCTTTACTGAGGATATTTTTTTGAGGAGGGAAATATTCTTGCCTTGTATATGAGATTCAGATTTTCCTGTTACATATTCCTAGTAATGAAAGCAACTTGAAATGAAAGAAAAGATGTACTTTATTTATACAATAACTATATTCACTCAGTGTTAGGTTTAAGAAAAAAAGGAAAAAAACAAAATGGTAAAAACCTGTCACAGATTATTATTATTATTTGAGAAATAATTAGTGTGTTATTTGTTATTATAATGTAGTATCTGTAACAAAATTCATTATATATATTTTTAGAAAAGCAAAGTTCATTATTGAAATTATTTTTATGCCTAATTGCCTTGCGTTTTGACATTCTAACTTTCAAATTCAAAATGGAAGTATATCAGATCTTTAAGAGATTTTACATTGGTCACTTTGAATACTGTGAATTTCTAAAAGGGACCATTATCAAAGAAATTGTGAAAACTGAAGATCTGGAAAGCACATGTCTCAGAAATTGATACCTTTTGAAGGATAAATCAGGATATAAGACTAAATAAGGGTTTGGTATAGAGATAAAATCAGCTGGAGATAAATTTACAATGTTCTGATTCTTAAAGTCTGAAATTATTATAACAGCAGTAAAGTGCAAATCTCATTTTGAATATATTCTCTAGCAATTATTTTTCCTTATCTTATGCATAGCTCGTTCGACCAGTCACCATGGTGCCTAGTGTTCCAGGAATCCCAGGTCCTTCCTCTCCCCAACCAGTACAGTCAGAAGCAAAAATGGTAAGCAAGATTTTATTTGTTCTGTACATAACTTGAGGCTGTTTTGAATTAATGTTTTCATTAAAGCCTGCTTCAAATGCACAATTAAGATCACATTTTTATAAAGTTACGGACAGTGTTATTCTATAGATGAACCAGAAAATTTGTAAAAAGAAATCCTTTAGCATAGTGAGGTTAGTGATACTTTAAGTAGGTAAATTAGAAGTTCTATTTCTTGTCACTTGCATCTTGTCTGGCTTTTGCCTGTGGCTTTTTCTCCTCCTAGTGGAAGATAGGAGTATTATATCTAAAGCTATGTGTAATCCTCTGAAGGCAGTGCTGCTGATAACAATGAGTGGTTTTAAAACTATTAAAAAGAATTTCAAAATAGTATACAAGTTAGCAAACATGATACATATAAAGAAAACCACTTTTTACTGTTGTGTTATTTAGATGCTTTTAAATTGTTTAAATGTGTATTTTAATTTTAATCCTAACTCCACTATTCACTACCTTTAATTAAGCAACTTTAACTTCCCTGAGATTCCATTTTCTCATCTGTAAAATAAAAGGATTAAGCTCTGGTTTCTGGGATACTTCTTAACCCTAAATCCTATAAACTTTTTAATTTTCTTAGTAGATCTGACGCTTCTATTTTTTAAAATCAGAGCCGGGCATAGCAGCTTATACCTGCAATACCAGACACTTTGGGAGGCTGAGACTGGCAGATCGCCTGAGGTCAGGAGTTTGAGACCAGCTGGCCTACATGGTGAAACCCTGTCTCTACTAAAAATACAAAAATTAGCCGAGTGTGGTGGCACACGCCTGTAATCCCAGCTAATCTGTTAGCTGAGACACAAGAATTGATTGAACCTGTGAGGCCATGGTTGCAGTGAGCCAAGATCACACTACTGCATTCCAGCCTGGGTGACAGAGTAAAACTCCGTCTCAAAAATAAAATAAAATGATAAAATAAAAATTAGCGTAATTCTCCCTGCTACAGTACATTACAATAATGTTAGTTAATAACATCAATTAATTGTGGAGATGTTAATGTTCTATATCATAATAGGGCTAAGAGCAATTAATGTATCCATAGGAAGTCAATAGTAGTTATTAGACACCTTGTATTTGCTTCAGTTCTTTGCTAGGCACTATACTAAATGTAAATTTTTACATACCAAAACATACTGCAAAGCTGAATTTTTTTTTTCCATTCCACAATCACATCCTTTATTTCTATTCTTATTTTCAAGGAAGTGTCCATATTTCTTAAGCCACATTCAAGGAAATCATGTCTTAACTATTTTGGTTGTTTCCTCTCCTTCATCTTGTACATGAAACTCCAGCAGATTTAATATTGGCATCCATCATCTAGTCAAATCTCTCACATGTTCTTTAAACCAATCAAATTTGGGATTCTCAACATTTTCTGTGTCAGTAAAAGGTGTAGAATTAGTAGATTCGATGAAGACCTGTTTTTCCTTGCCACATTGGACTTCCAGACACCATTTGGATTGGGTTTAGAAGATGGGGAAGTACAGATGTTTCTTGGCCTGATTCTCTTAACAGTAGAGATGTAGAAGAGAGAGTGAGACCACGAAGAGACTGGCTGTTGACTGCAGGGCGCCTTCAAACTGTTACAACAGCTGTTTGATTGGAATAAATCTGCCTGGGTAGGAGCAGTGCCAGCCGCAGCAGCCCCAGCCCGAGCCTGGTCACCATTGCTCTGCCCATGTCCTCTCTGTCGGTGCGTGGCACCTCTCGCTGGATGCTGGGTGCTTGGAGAACCGCTGGCTCTGGGCCGGTGCAGGCAAGGTCTTTTTTTTTTTTTTTTTTTTTTTTTTTTTTGAGATGGAATCTTGCCCTGTTGCCCAGGCTAGAGTGCAGTGGCACCATCTCCACTTACTGCAACCTCCACCTCCCAGGTTCAAGTGATTCTCCTACCTCAGCCTCCTGAGTAGCTGGGATTACAGGCACGTGCCACCACGCCCAGCTAATTTTTGTATGAGACAGGGTTTTTCCATGTTGGTCAGGCTGGTCTTGAACTCCTGACCTCATGATCTGCCTGCCTCAGCCTCCCAAAGTGCTGGGATTACAGGCATGAGCCACCGTGCCTGGACTGAAAAGTTTTTACTGCTATTCTCCATTAGTGCAGATAATGAGTCAGAAATTTGCACAGGACAGCCTGTTTTAGCAGTAAAACTTACATATTATCTGAATGAACAACAGTTGATTGAACGGTATAAAAATTAAGTGGTTACTGATTGTGAGAGAAGACCCTAAAAACCTAAGAGGCAAAATTTTCACATCATAATATGTTCAGGTCAGAGCTTTGGAAATACTAAGATGAATCTTCTTAACTTGATAGCAGAAGAGCTTCATCGGGGGCATCTTTTACACTTCCTACTTAAACACAATGTATTGATGAAAAATTCAATTTAACTTACCATGCAGTGGGAACTGAGTAGAGCAGAAACAGATGTAAAAAGAAGATCCTCTTATTGTGTGCTGCATCTAAAAATATTTTTACATATTCATTGGACTTTTTTTCTATAAATTATTTCAAAAGGAACAAATCCAATTTAAAGAAATACCTTTGTCTACAAGTGTAGGCCATATTTTATGAAACTGTTAAATTGACCTAAATTCTTTTAGGTCATTAGAAAATTAAATTTAAAAGAATAGAAGTATTTTGTGTGCTTGTATATTAAAAAAACTACTAAAGCTATAACTTTAAGAAATTTATATATGAAAAATAATCATTGAAGACCCAAAAATGGCATGAGTCAAAGATTTTCCCATCTAAACTTAATAATCCAATTAAATTTCTTATTAGAATTTTGCTAATGTAAAGTAGCCATATCTAGGTGATTGCCTATTTTAACTGGGATAATAAGATTGTCCTATTTTGATTAAATAACAAGACTGAAATTATTCCACTACTTTAATTTGTTTTAGCTTTTCTTTATGGAAATACTCTAGACATATACAAAGTAAAGAGGATAGTATAATGAACCGCCATGTACTCATCAGCCAGCTTCAATTATTAGCAATATACTACAGTTCTTGTTTATACCTCAGTCCATTCTGTACTTCCATTCAATTATTTTTAATAGGTCTTGCTTTAATGTAAAATTTACATTGAAATGAACCACTTTTAACCATAGTTTCAATAAGTAAATGCATTTGTACAACTCATAGCCCTGTTATGATATAGAATATTAACCTCTACCCAGAAAGTTTCTCTCTTTCCAGTCAGTCCACTCCATCTATTCTGATGTTTATAACCATAGATTAGTTATAGAATTCCATGTAAATAGTCATTGTATACTCTTATATTCAGCTCAGCATGTCTCAGATTTATCCATGTTGGTGAGTGATCATAGTTTGCTTCTTTTTATTGCTGAGTGGTATTCCATTGTGTGAATATACCACAATTTCTTTGTTCATTTTCCTGCTGATGAACACTTTAATGGTTTCTACTGTTTAGCTATTGTGAATAAAGCTACTATACACAATCTTGTATAACTCTTTCCGTGGCCATATATTTTCATTCTATTTACTAAATAGCTAAGAGTAGAATTGCTGAGTCAGAGGATACATTTAACTTTATAAGAAGTTGTTAAACCTTTACCCAGAGGTTTACATTCCTACCACCAGTGTATGGGAATTCCAGTTATTCCTGCATTCTTGCCAACATTTGGATTTCTTTGTCTTTTTAATCATAGGCATTCTAGAGCTGTTTAGCAGTGTCTCACAGTTTCAATTTCTGTTTCCTTTTTGACCGGACATTAGTTGTCGAGTCGTTTGCCCATGTAAAAAATTGTGTTGCTTTTCTTTTGCTTTTCTTTTATTGATTGATTGATGGAGACGGGGTTTGGCTCTTTACTCAGGCTGGGGTGTTGTAGCATAATCTTGGCTCACTGTAGCCTCAATCTCCCGGTCTTAAGTGATCCTCCTGCCTTAGCGCCTCAAGTAACTGGGACTACAGGAGCATGCCACCATACCTGGCTAATTTTTGTATTTTTTGGTAAAGATTGCCGTGTTGCCTAGGCTGATCTTGAACTCCTGAGCTCAGGCACTCCTCCCTCCTCAGCCTCCCAAAGTACTGAGATAACAGGCATGAGAGCTACCACCCCCAGCCAATTGCTTTTTTTTTTTTTAATTTTTGAGACAGAGTCTTGTTCTGTTGCCCAAGCTTGAAGTTCAGTGGCACAATCTCAGCTTACCGCAGCCTCTGCCTCCAAGGTTCAAGTGATTCTCCTGCCTCACCCCCCTAAGTAGCTGGAATTATAGGCACCTGCCACAGGGTTTCACCATGTTGGCCAGGCTGGTCTTGAACTCCTGACCTTAAGTGATCAGCCTGCCTCAGCCTCCCAAAGTATTAGGATTACAGGTGTGAGCCATTGCACCTGGCTGGAATTCTTTTTTCTTTTTTTTTTTTTGGTCAGAGTCTCTCTGTCACCCAGGCTGGAGTGCAGTGGTGCAATCTTGTCTCACTGCAACATCCTCCTCCCAGGTTCAAGGGATTCTCCTACCTCAGCCTCCAAGTAGCTGGGATTACAGGTACACACCACCACGCCTGGCTAACTTTTGTATTTTTAGTAGAGATGGGTTTCACCATGTTGGCCAGGCTGGTCTGGAACACCTGACCTAAGGTACCCACCTCCACCTCCCAAAGTGCTGGGGTTACAGGCTTGGGTCACTGAACCCAGCCTGGAATTTTTTTTTTTTTTTTTTTTTTTTTTGAGATGAAGTCTTCCACTGTTGCCTGGGCTGGAGTGCAATGGCATGATATCAGCCCACTGCAACCTCCGCCTCGCCTCCTGGGTTTACACGATTCTCCTGCCTCACACTTAACTGGGATTACAGGTGCACACCACCGTACCCGGCTAATTTTTTGTATTTTTAGTAGGGATGGGGTTTCGCTATGTTGGCCAGAGTGGTCTCGAACTTCTAACCTCATGATCTGCCCGCCTCAGCCTCCCAAAGTGCTGGGATTACAGGTGTGAGCCACCACACCCAGCCAGAATTCTTTATATTCTTTATATATACTGGTTATAAGGTTTTTGTTAGAGAGAGAGATACATATATTTCTACTGTCTTATTTTCTGTTAGTCTGTAGCTTGCCTTTTTCTTGATGGTATGTTTGTACTGCCATTGAGTAATTACTTTTGTCTTTAATGTTTGTTTTCTCCTACTTAATTAAGCTTAATTTGCTTGTCTTTTTGGGGTTTCTTAAAGTAGAAGCTTAGATTACCAATTTAAATTTTTTTTTTTTGGCCGGGCGAGGTGGCTCATGCCTGCGTGAGGTGGCTCATGCCTGTAATCCCAGCACTTTGGGAGTCCCAGGCGGGCGGATCATGAGGTCAAGAGATCGAGACCATCCTGGCCAACATGGTGAAACCCCATCTCTACTAAAAAATACAAAAATTAGCTGGACGTGGTAGCCCGCACCTATAATCCCAGCTACTTGGGAGGCTGAGGCAGGAGATTGCAGTGAGCTGAGATTGCACCACTGCACTCCAGCCTGGTGCCTGGCAACAAAGCAAGACTCTGTTTAAAAAAAAAAAAAAAAAAAAAATCTTTTTTTTCTAATATAGATATTTAAAGCTATAAAATTTCCTCTATTCACAAATTTTGATATGCTATATTTTCATTATCATTAATTTTTTAATTTCCCCTGTGATTTTTCTTTGACCTGTGGGTTATTTAGAAGTACACTGTATAATTTCCAAATATTTCAAGGCTTTTCTATTTATCTTTTTCATATTGATTTGTTTTAATTACATTGTGGTTTGGGAACTTATCTTTGGTATGTTTGATTTTCCTGTATTTCCATTTTCTAATAGATCATAGCTATTTATTTCAGCTCATTTGTGAAACAGTAGATATTGCTATGCTGGTATGGTAACATGAACTGGTAACTTAAGATATCAATTGACTGGATAATGGAATTCTGATTACTTGAGGTTTAATGGAATTCTGATTACTTGAGGTTTTTTGTTGTGTAGAAATTATTTATTTCACACTTCAGTATTCTTTTTATATTAACATCATTTAACAACTACTTCTGTCAATTGTTACATGGCAAACATTTCCAAGGTTCTAAGAAATTCAATAGACATGATCTTAAATTTTGAGATTTTTCTTGCAAATGTGTTCAGTGACCATCAGAAGAGTCAAAAAAGAATGGTCTCCTAAGAAGGCCATTACTGATTTTTTTTTCCAGCATGGGTAGCAATTAGGATTATATTTTATCAATGATATATTTTGTTTTGCATTTTGTTTTTATTTTTTTTGGTGGAGGGGAGATTTTTATTAAAATATGCCTTTGATGGTGACTTGTACACATGATGATTATTCAGGGACTACTTTTTAAAAAATAATAAAAGATTTATTTAAGATTACAAGTTTAAAAACTTAGTTCTTTCCTAAGTTCTCAAGGCAATTTACATATACAATTATGTAATGATTGCTTTTAAAGATCTTAAAATATAATCTTAACCACACTAAGCTATATACATGTTAAACTATGTACTCATTAATTCTCTCAATTGTCTGAATTTCTCGTTCTTTAATAATTCTTAAATGTAAGTAAACTTACAGTAATACATGGTTTTCTTAAATATTTATTATTTAGAAGCTTACTTAAGATTATCTCAGCACTTACAACTAAAATCACAGGCCCAAGTCAATCTCTTAAGTAAACATTTTCAATTAAAGTCCAACTCTATTATTCAGCTTGGCAAATTAGATTAGACACTTTTAGGATATAAAACACCAAATAGGTAGAGTTTATTTGAAATTAAAGTTTGAAATTAAAATCTCAGTGGTAATTGGTTTACTTTTTTAAGCTTCAGTGGTCTTAAGAATCACCAAATAAACAATTCTGTCATCCCGGCTGAAGAATGTTGAAGATGGGTTCATATCCCAGTGCACAGAGCTTTCTTAATGACCAGATAAATTATCACAGAACTTGATTATTTCCTGCATTTAAAATGGACTCCAAGTCCACGCTCTCCAAATGGGTAGTTTCCAGGTCACATTTCCTGGATTCATGTTACACATTAAATGATTTTTCTAACTCTTCACACCCTCCCCTCCCCACTACCCTACCCTCCCCACCACCACCTTAAAAGTTGTAATTTCTTCTTTTACTGCTTTTGTTGGATTTTGCTTTGTTATTTCCAGGTCTTTGAAAGTATTTTAAACATCATCCTTTTAGGGTTCTGTGTCTGTCTCAAGGATTTATTAGACCTTTATGATCACAATCTGTTAATGACATGCTATGTATTGTAGCAGTAGTGATTCTGCTAAAAATGACCTGTGGTTGAAAATAAGAGAATAATGGGATTGGAATTTGGAAGAATGAGTAGCATACTACAGCTAAAGAGAAATTTACTTTGTTTCTTAACATAGCCAAGGATGCTTTCTTAATTCCCTGATTTTCAGATGTTCATTGCCTTTCCAAGAAGATATTAAGTATACATTGTGTTTGTGTCTGCTGTGAATACTGAAATAAGATCTTTCTTTTCTGCAAAAAAAAAAAAAATTCCTCAGAATAAGCTCATGTTTTTTAATTTTTAAGAACTTTAAGCCTTTGGAAAAGTAAGAACGTGGTAAAGAAGTGTCAATAGGGACCGAAAAATGCAAGACTATCCAGTACTTTTTAATATAACAGAAAAATTCCCAGCATATAAATTTTTATAGAATTAGACTAGATGTTACCAAATACTGGTTTAGGGGTTTTGTTTGTCATTAAGCACATAAATCATATTACCCTAATAAGAAAAAAATTTTCTTTTGTAATATTTGTAATCAAAAAGCAACTCTTCTGAATAAGAAAATGTTAATCATCTGGGAATTTTAAGATTAGGAAAGTTTTTAAATAGTATCCTCCAGAATCTTCTTTTTTTAAGACGTGTGAAAAACTGAGAAATACCTTTGCACACAGTGGGTAGGCAGTAGGTTTTCTGCAGGGGGTTTCTACTGAGAGCTGACAGAGGGCATCTTGGCAAATGTTCAGAAACCTACATTAAGTTGGTTGGGCCCTGCGTGGAACCTCGTGTTCAGCAGAATTCTTCTGACCTGCCTCTGCATGCCGAGCTAATCAGCAAACACCTAATGAGCCCACTCCAAAGAAACAGACCCTCTCTCAACCTACTTGATTTTCATATGTTCTCTGGGGGTGGGGAGACAAGACTTCATGAGGACTGATGATGCTGCAAAGACCACAATAATGATAATTAACTTGCTGAATTTAGAAGATTATGCTGTTAATTAGTTGCAAAATAAAGATAAGTAGTAGAGCAGCAGATGGTAGGATAACACCCAGGAGATGGAGGGTTATTGCTCTGATGAGCTTTTGTGGCACATATGAAATAATGGATCTGACTTTTTCATAAATTGTTTCTAGAGAACATTATCTTTTTTCTTTGAACTATGATGGAGTAGTTTGTTCTTACCGAGTTCTGACCAGAGTGATAAAATTTGTTTTCAAGGGTGCAACATAGAAGTTGAATGACAGATTATTTCTAGCAGATCACCTCTTAAAGTGAATGTGTCAGATTGGTCAGCACAACAAACTATTCATCCTTTAATTAATTGAAACAATCTATATCTAAGAAAAAAAAGTTTTCAATACAGTAGTTGAACTTTACATCACTAAAAATTGAACATTAAAAAACGGATCTGTTTCTTAGAAAGATAATAGCAAAGACATTTTTGTTTATCAAAGTCTGCCTTTACTTTAAAATTATGCCTAAGTTTTCTTGTACATGTTAGATAATATAGACCTTGTAAAATCCTTTTTTTTTTTTTTTTTTTTTTTTTTTTTTTGAGTCTGGATCTTGCTCTGTTGGCCAGGCCAGAGTACAGTGGCTCCATCATAATTCACTGCAGCCTCAAACTCCTGGGCTCAAGCAAACTTCCTACCCCAGCCTCCAGAGCTGGCACTACAGGCATGCACCACCACACCTGGCTAATTTTTAAGTTTTTTGTAGAGATGGAGTCTCGTATTGCCCAGACTTGTCTGGAACTCCTGGGCTCAAGCAGTCCTCCTGCCTTGGCTTCCCAAAGTGCTGAGACTACAGGCATAAGCCATCACACTCCACCTTAAATCTTTAATTTTTATGAGTGCTCAATCTTTATTTCTCAGAGTTCTCAGTCCTTATTTACGTATATTTGTTTATTGACAGAGATTTCAGTCTTGGTAATGGACTGACCAATATCAGATGCTTAATTGATTACTAATATATTTAGAAAATTTAACATTAGACTAGAGGTCCAGTTTGGTAAAGCTTTTGTTTAAAATATGTTCAGTGAACTGGGAGTAAACAAATAGAATTTCTGGTTTTATCTCTGCTAACTATGACTATGAGAAGTAACCAGTCTTCTGGAGTTTCTATATCTCTAAGATGGTGATTAGACTAATTGACTTTCATTATCTCTGCTAGCTATGAAATTCTATTGTAAAATAAATGTTCATTATATTTGTTTTTATTTATTTTTTTTAAACCAAAGTATTTGGTCTTCTTTAATTTATATTCTTTATATTAATTATAAAATTTATATGAATGATATTTAGTGGCTGCTTTTTTTGACCTAACTCATTCTCATTTTTTTTTTTTAGCATATGTGTGTTTTTGTTGTAGTTTAAGAAAAATTAATGGACAGTTTAGAACAGTGTTAATTAACCCTTAAAATCTTTTTCTTCTGTTGTATGCCCACTGGCATACTTTTCAAGTCAGACCCATTGTAATCAGTGTAACAGCATGGAGCAAACATTAGAGCTTCCTCACTGGATGAGTACTGTATACCCTAGGGCAGTCAAGGAAGGATAATGAATGAATACTGATGCTGCTTTTAAGTGCTCTATAAGGTAGTAACTTGCCCTACTAAAGATTATTCAAGGGAGTGATGTTTATGTACTTCAGGTTCCCCTATGTGCAGTTACTGTATTTCATTAATTCTGAGAGTTAAGCTCTTCACTGTAAAACTTTAAATGCTCTTCAATTCTATGATGTTTTCTACCTAAGGACTTAAAAATGTCTTACCAACACATAATTTACAAAGCCTCACATTTCTACCTCTAGTTATATTTGTGCACATTTTTTTTAGCACTGTAGACTGGGTACTAGTCATTGTATTTTGATGCCTAACATTCTATTTATAAAATATATAAATATGCAGACTGGCCACCACCCAAGACTCTTCCCCCTTTGTTCTGACCCACACTTTCCAACTTAGGTCTTTCTACTTTAAATACTTCTTGATCATTTTCCTATGTATTCCTATCTGATTCTAGCCAGCCACTTCTTTAGTCCCTCATTTAATTTCAGTTTTAATTCATCCATTTCCACATTATCCTGTCAATTATTAGAATCCTAAATTTCCTGTGTTTTAGCTACTAATATAGTTGTTTCTGATTGTTTATAAAAGGAACCAGAACTCTTATCTGGATTCTGAAAGATTCAGTTTTTGATATAGTCTTGAGCATATCTCACATATAAAATATGTCTGGGATCAAACCAATGCTTAAGATGACCCTTAAGGACATTTTGATAATTCAAAAGCGTAGGCACTCTCCTGATTCGTTGGACCTTCATGCTAAGAAAATAGAGGTCTCAACAGTATTCTTAAAGAAATAAGGAAACTGACATCTGAAAAATTATTTTATGAGTCAGATAGTTTTGCATGTTATATTTATTTGTCAACTCAACTCTGCAAGGAAGTTATTATTCCCAGTTTTATAGGTAAATAAATTGAGACTCAAAGATTAATGATTTGTTCAAAGTCACAGATAGTTTGAGGTAGAGTTACCTTCTGAACCAAAAGCATATTCTCAGCTGTATAAGACTTCATAGTATATTACATGTTCTAATCAGTGAAAGCACTAGGACATTACCTATGTGGTACTTTTTATAATTCATAAAGAAGTAGTCTGTCAGAAAAGAGGGAGAAAACATGCCTAATCATGGCTTAGCAGTTGCAATAACAGATTTGGAATTCTCACTACTTAGGATTGTCTTTTATATCATTAAGCCACAAAGCCTCTGTATCAGCAATAATAGTCTCAGGTCTGTTGGGTCCCTGAAGTCCCTTTCATCACTGAGGTACTATGTTATTTCATATTTACAGATCATAACAATAAAAACACCTTTAAGGGCACATATGACTATTTTCACTAAAGATACCAATTTCTGTCAGTTAACAAATATGTTTGTTTTGTACGTATGTAGCAAATCAATATACCAGTTGCTAAAAGGAATACTAAAAATTGTAAGATAATCTCTGCTCTTAAAGAGCTTACTAACTGATTGGGAGATAAAATAGTCACATATAACAAATTTTTATTGATAGCATAAAGAAGCTTCATTCAAATTGTATCTTGATAAAGTGGTAGACATAAATATCTAGGACCTCATTCTAATACTAGATCTATCATGCTCTGAATGTGTGTCCAATACAATGCAATTAACTGGCAAATGCAACAGCAAAAGAGAACTAGATCTGTTTACTGGGGACAGGGAAAACCTAAGAGAGGCAAACCCAGCTGTAGGTTCTAGGAGGAGGCTCTCAGTTTGGGGCCATTTGATCTCTATTTGAGTTGAGTATGGGATACAGTAATGATGTAGAAGAGAATAGATGAAAGTGTACATAAAAATTAACTTGTATTGCTTATTTTAGTTAACAAAGCTAGTTATTTTCAGTTAACTGTTTTTAGGAACAGGAAAGTATAGAATTCTCTAGTAGTAGTAGACAGAAAGACTCAGGGGAGCTTCCTAAGATCTTGTCATTTGTTCTTATTGATATTCATAATAATCTTAGGAATGCAATGAAACACAATAAATGAAAACTAATTTTAAAACCCGATGTTTGTGTGTTTCTTAACAAATACTTCTTTTGGTTTACTGAAGAGCATACTGAGAGTTGGATGGAGCGTAAAGCAAATTTGTTTTTAATGGTGTTTGCCTTTCAGAGATTAAAAGCTGCTTTGACCCAGCAACATCCTCCAGTTACCAATGGTGATACTGTCAAAGGTCATGGTAGTGGATTGGTTAGGACTCAGTCAGAGGAATCTCGACCACAGTCATTACAACAGCCAGCCACATCCACTACAGAAACTCCGGTATGTATGTTGTTTTTATTATTTAGCACTCTGTCATCTTTAAACAGACAAGTACAGTGTAACTTATGACTTATTTTAAAAATATTATTCTGGCCATTTTGTTATTCCAAATCAAAAGCCTTAGGAAAAGGTAGCTCAGTATACAAGTATTGATAATAAAAATAAAAATAATAGGGCAGTTATTACTGTTCAGGACACCTGTAAATATATCTGTGGGTATCCATATATGCTGGTCTGATGTGAAACAATTCTTTTTAAAGAAAACTTTTTTTTTCTGTTGATTTTACAGTGAAACTAAATACTGCTTTGAGAAATTTCCTTTACTATTTCCTGATTGAGGAAGTTTATAGAGTTGTGACTTTCCTTTTTGGAAAATAGTCATATAAGTAGAAAAATAAGATTAGGGGCCAGGCGCGGTGCCTCACGCCTGTAATCCAAGCACTTTGGAGGCCAAGGCGGGCAGATCACCAGAGGTCTGGAGTTCAAGACCAGCCTGACCAACACAGTGAAACCCCGTATTTAAAAAAAAGAAAAAAAAAAAGAAAAATAAGACTACAACCTTATAATAAGAAGAACGAAATTGTATCTTGTTTTCTTATTGTCCAAAACTACAAATTTGACTTATAAACTATAACTATTAACACTAGGTGTTTTTCTTGCTGTGGCATAAACAGGTTTGATTTGAACTATCCTTCTATGTAACCAAGGTATTAAGGTTATAGGAAAATTATTAGGCTGGGTTCTGTAAATTTTGTAGACAATAACAACTTATTTGCTATTATTAAGGGATGCTGTATTCTTCAGAAATGTATATAAATCTTACGTTCTTTTTCAAATAGCAAAACTAAAATTTCTAAACAATATTTTTAGATCTCTTCTTTAAAAATTGATTTTCCTATTTCCTAAAGTGCCATATGTTTTGATTACAATGCCTATCATATTCTAGTATTGTGTTGCCATCTACAACCATTAAAGTGTGTGTGTCCCAAAGAGGCAGATTTTTTTTCTGTTTGAGTTACTAGCAGAACAAGTAATTCTGTTTCTGTTTTCAGTATTTGCTCACTCATTGTAAAACATTACTCCTTGTTATTTATTGGTATATGTAACCTTATCTCATTTACAGGTAATTAGAAGTCTTTTAGAGAAATATATAGATATATATTCACACGCATACATACATATGTAGGTATTATATTACTAACATAAATCAAACGGTTCCTGAATTAAAACTTGTGAAACATCACTAAAGGAGCAAATATGCTTTATGGCAGCTGTTTATATTTGAGACCCCTTTCACTTATCCCTAGTTTGTGACTGCCTGTGAGATGATTGATATTGTTATATGCCTGCAGTGCCTTTCTAATTCTTTCTAGTAAAGGATTATTGTTAATCCTGTTAAATGTTTCAGAATTCTATTTTGACCTTTTATCTTTACTTGAAGAATATTAGCATTGGCATTAAAAAGCAAACGTTTTCAATGAAAGAAACATAGATAAACAAGTTTTAGGTTGCCACCTAAGCATAGATATTTACATAACTGTATCTTGTCTTTAAAAACTTAAGATATAATGGAATGTAATTGTGGTTGTCATCCACTAAACAACTTTACTTAGGGACCAAAAGGGAAAATAAGTGACTGAGTGGTTGTGTATGTATGTTAATGTTATAACCCAGGGGTTAACAGTGATTTACTAGCTATATGCAACCATGGCTGTTTTTGTGTGGTCTGCAAGCTAAGTATGATTTTTTACATTTTTAAAGGGTTATTTTTTATAAAATGAATATAATTTATTTTTATTCTTCTTATTTTCTTACACTAATTATAGTTTCCCTGGATCTAATTTTTATTTATATCTTTACATGTTATTGTATTGGATGGAAGCCCCAGAGGGCAGGACTTTGTTTGTTCACTGCTATATTTAGTTTCTAGAATAGTTCCTATAAGTATTTTCTGAATGAAATGGAATGAATTAATCAATGGACATGGGGAGAGAAGGAAAACCTTGGTAGGAGTAAAAATATACAAATGTAGCTCTGAATAGCAGAAATGAAGTTTTTGCTATTCTTCTAGTACTTATGATTAGTCTTTGCTGTAAGGAGTTAAATCAGTTTGTTTAAAAACAAAAATCAAAAACTGTTCTCTCTTATTCAGCCAGATGAATGAAAGAAAAAGCCTGCTGTTCTGAATAAGAAAAATAGGAGGATGAAGAAAAAATGTCAAGATTGCAAATCTTGAAGCCAGCCATAGAAATATTTTTCTAAAATATTAAGTTGCAATTACGTAGGTAAAAGAAACAACTTAATTTAAATGCTTAATCTTTATTACAATTAAAATACTTCTTTTTTGAGACAGGATCTTTCTCTTTTGCCCATGCTGGAATGCAGTGGCATAATCATGCCTCCCAGGATCGAACAATCCTCCCACCTCAGCCTCCTGAGTAGCTAGGACCACAGGCACATGCCACCACACTCAGCTAATTTTTTAAATTATTTGTAGAAATGAGGTTTTGCTATGTTGCCCAGGTGTAAAATACTTTATAAATGAAATAACTCTCTTTGTAATGCCAGTTATTTGGACAAAGAAATGATAACTATATTTTTTGGAATTTGTAGAGTGAAAAATAGTTTGGCAATTTACCTGAAGAATTTATCTTGAGCCCTATATAAGATTTTTATTACACAGATTAGGAGAAAACAAATTTCATTGGTGCATATTATTTTTCAATAAATTATAGGTAAAAGATTGTTTTCAGGCTTCTCCGTTGGATTATGTGCCTATGTCCACAAAGTGTTCTTTTCTCTGCACCATTTCCAAGAGTTCATTTTCTTTTTTCTTTTTTTTTTTTCTTTTTGAGACTGAGTCTTGCTCTGTTGCCCAGACTGGAGTGCCCTGGCATTATCTCAGCTCACTGCAACTTCTGCCTCCCAGTTTCAAGCAATTCTCGTGCCTCAGCCTCACGAGTAGCTGGGATTACAGGAATGTGCCACCATGCCTGGCTAATTTTTTTGTATTTTTAGTAGAGATGGCGGGGGGGGCGGTTTCACCATGTTGGCCAGGCTGGTCTCGAACTTCCAACCTCAAGTGATTTGCCCACCTCGGCCTCCCAAATGCTGGAATTACAGGCATGAACCACTGTACCCGGCCAAGAGTTTATTTTCTAATGCCCATATTCATTTGTTCTGTGGTACAATTTTGGGGCTTGAGAAAGTCTTGAAGGTACCTACTGTTCAATAGTCTTAGACACCAGACAGTATAACTAGTGACTGAAGATTTCTTTCTCTGGCTAATCTGAGATAACCAAGGTGATTTGTTGGAGAGCAGAAGGGAGCAAATAAAATGAAAATTTTAAAGCTCCTGTGGGATTCTCCCTACCAGAAAAATTAGCATTAATAAATACAAGAACTTAACCCTTAGAAAAAGACTATGACCTTAAATTTCACAAACTGAAGAAAAGCTGAATATACCAAAGAATATACATATTTTCACCCCATAACTTTAGAGAAGCCAATTTTCTTTAAGAAAATTGATATTTACTGTGAGATATTTAATTTAAAAAGAGCATAGAAATCATGGTTTTCTATCATGAATTTAAATAGGAAGCTATTAAACGTTTTAATTGAGAAATTTGTAATCACTAGTTTTCCAGGGATTGAATAATATAATAAAGTCTGTTAAAATACACTTGGAAAAATATTTCTATGTATCATTTATATTGTATTTTAATTTTTTTCATATTTGCATGTAAATGAAAATATATATACTTTAAAGAATACATTTGCTCTGACATTGCATTAGTGAGAATTGTGTTATATAGCATAGCTCATAAGTATATTCAAGAAAGAAGTTAAACCACAGAACAGGGTGATTTTCTTTTTCTTTCTTTCTTTTTTTTTTTAAGACGGAATTTCACTCTTGTCACTCAGGCTGGAGTGTAATGGTGCAGTCTCAGCTCACTGCAACCTCCACCTCCTGGGTTCAAGGGATTCTCCTGCCTCAGCCTCCCGTGTACCTGGGATTACAGGTGCATGTCACCACACCCAGCTAATTTTGTATTTTTAGTAGAGACGGAGTTTCTCTATGTTGTCCAGGCTGGTCTCAAACTCCTGACCTCCGGTGATCCGCCCACCTTGGCCTCCCAGAGTGCTGGGATTACAGGCGTGAGCCACCGCGCCTGGCCACAGGGTGATTTTCATATTGCCCCAACATGCTTATGTATTCAATCAGACTTAGAAAATACAGTTGACACCCTTTATTGTCTATGTTCATTCACTCACTAAATACAAATTTAACAAGCCTTCATCTCTGTTCATAATAGGCTTCTCCAGCTCACACAACTCCACAGACCCAAAGTACAAGTGGTCGTCGGAGAAGAGCAGCTAATGAAGATCCTGATGAAAAAAGGAGAAAATTCTTAGAGCGAAATAGAGCAGCAGCTTCAAGATGCCGACAAAAAAGGAAAGTCTGGGTTCAGTCTTTAGAGAAGAAAGCAGAAGACTTGAGTTCATTGAATGGTCAGCTGCAGGTATGGTGCATATATGTGAATTTTGTTTATTTCTTTTTAAATAATTGTGAACATAGCTATTTTCTTTTTATTCTAGTTGACCCTCCAAACATTTTAAGACATAATATTGGGTGTGTATGGAATCTGTAGAAAATCATAGTTTTGTAAGCCTGTTTGTTTGAATGCTGAGATGAAGTAATATAAAACTTTCAACACTGATACAGTGAGGAAATTTAAAACATGTTTACTTGCTTATAAAAGTAGCCAAACCTATTTGGTTTGAACTTTATAAAGTTGTGATATAAAGTGCAGATAATTTTAAAATTTAAAAATATCACTGTTATTTCACTCGTCTTTGGTTTATAGCACAACTAAAGTTGCTTCAGTAGCAGTTTTTAAATACTTTCATTCTTTGAATTATAAATTTTGTTCTGTTTTGTTTTATTTAAAGTGAATATATTGCTCGTGAAATGTGCCAGATTGACAGCTTTGGAAACTGAAGGACTCTAATTATCCACAGACCAGGTACAATATGGCCAGTGGCAATACAGATCATTTCATACTGCCCTGCCAATGTGCCTCAGATACATTTCTTAAAACCTCATGGAGTATAAAGTTTAAGACAGCACCAAACCTGTTTTTTGTTTTGTTTTTCTTCCTTCCTTTTGTTTTTGTTGTGTTTTTTAATGTAAATATTCTCCCATATAATCTTAAACTACCAATTAATTGATGAGCGTCAACTAGAAAATTGATGTTAATGAATTGCAGTTGTTATTAATCTAGCCCAGTCTCCTGAATTATCCATACCCAGTTAAAAGTGAATCTTTCTGTATAATCATAATTGATGGTAAGAAACCTGCTGTCTGTAAAGGTGTCACCAATATAATTGTTTAAAGGGTTAGGAAACAGTTTTTAGCATCAGACATAGCATTTAACCAAATGTAAATTTTATAATTTAAATTATTTTAAATCTAAAGCAGACATCTTTCAAGTCTTTATTGTGCTTTGCATATTGACAGAATAGATTGTCTTGCAAAACATTTTTAACGATTTTATTTTAATGATTTAGAAGAAATTTAAATACAACTTACCACATCACATAGACTTAAATATGTGCTTATCTTCTAGGGTTGATTAAGAAATATATTTTATCATTTGTCAACTGATACATATGTAAAACTTTTTTTTTTTGAGATGGAGTCTCACTCTATCACTCAGGCTGGAATGCAGTGGTGTGATCTTGGCTCACTGCAACCTCCACCTTCCAAGTTCAAGTGATTCTCCTGTCTCAGCCTCCCAAGTAGCTGGGATTATAGGTGCACACCACTATGCCTGGCTAATTTTTGTATTTTTAGTAGACATGAAGTTTCACCACGTTGGCCAGGCTGGTCTCCAACTTCTGACCTCAGGTGATCCACACGCCTTGGCCTCCCTGTCATGAGCCACCGTGCCCCACCCATCGCTGATAAATTGTTAATCAAGAACGAGTTTCCCAAATTTTTAGAAAACAGTTCTGAATAATAAAATGAAATAGACCGTAGGTACCAATTTATACATATACTACAAAAATGGCTATTTTACATCAAGTCTGTTAGAATATTTTTTATTTAAATTTTCAAATGTTATTAACAGAATGATTTAGTTATATGTATTTTTTTTTTCTGTTCTTAACTAACAAAATCTTCTGAATGACCTGCTGTTTTATAGTTGTATGACAAAACACAATCACTGTTAGCTTCAGTTGTCTTACCTGTAGAATAGATATAGTAATGTCTGATGGTCTTACTTCTCTGGGTTGTTACATAAATCAGTCAATTCAAGGGTTTCTTCATAGAGAATATTTTAGTAACACAAATTTACCATTATTTTCCTTTGTAATATGGCTTATTGTGCCTTATTTAAGAAGTAAAAGTATCTGAAAACTATGAAGTAGTACATACATGTATGTTATTATTTACAGGGATTTTAAGCTGGTCAAGTTTTCTGCTTTGACTATGTTAGAGCAATGTCAACAGCTTTTAATGAGATATTGCTATTTCCTTAGTTATGTTTCAGCACTGGTTACTACTATTAGTACTAGCCCTTTATTATTTCAGAAAACCCTGGAAAGTACAGTATTCAAAAGAAATATAATCTTGACTCCATTTATTTCATATTTTTTCTACCACACAATCTATGATTAAAATGTCATTATTGTAGCAGTGCTTTGTTATACTTCCTAATCTGGGTAAAAGTTTTTTGATTGGAGAAATATAAGATTTATCATTAGGTAGAAGTTTGCCAACATCACTTTTTGAAGCATGAGACTATTAAATGGAAGACAAATTTAGGAAATCACTAAATGAAGGTCCACTTTTGAACTTGAATTTAGTTAATACCTCAAATTATGTACAGAACAAGTAAAACCAGTATTTTTCATCATTAAAAATTGAGTGATGGTGGCATCATCTTAGTTTTAGAAATGCATTTTAAAATAGGTGAAATGATATATTATCAAGGATTTTGTTTAAATTACTTCTCCAAAAAAGAAAAAGCATTATATCCACCTACCTAAATTAACCTGGGAAAATATCCATAATATATATATTTCTATGGGCAAAAAGAAAGTTGTTGGAAACAGCCCAAATGTTCATCTAAGATGAATAGATAAACAAGTTGTGGTTTATATGTACAATGGAATAGTATTCCACCACAAAAAGGAATGAAGTATATGACACAGTGTAGATGAACCTCAAAACATAACGCTAAGTGAAAGAATGCAGAACAAAACATCAGACATTGTATGATTCCATTTATGTGAAACATCCAGAATAAATAAACTCATAGAGAAGGCATATTGATGGGGGAGGAGGAATAGGGAGAAACTGCTTAGTGGGTAAGGGGTTTTACTTTGAAGTGTTTTGTTACTAGACAGAGGGTGGTAGTTCCACAACATTGTGAATGTACTAAATGCCAGTTTAAATTGATTACCGTTATATGAATAACATATAATTACAAATTATATGTTATAAATTACAAAAAAAAAAGGTCAGTTGCAGCCTAAAAGATATAGCATAATCCTTTGTTATTAATAAAAAGGTTTACAGTTAGATAAATGTATAGTATAAGAACTGGTACAAAAATGACTCCCTAAGTATAGATAACATTTTAGGAATGACATGTACCAAGGTACAAACAATGGTGAGGAAGGAATTGAGAGCGTGGATGGTTTGGGAAGAAAGGGTATTTCAATGACGACTTTCTATTACTGTTTCAAGTCATTATGTTATTTTGACTTTTTGTTGTTTTCTACTTAATTTGTCAAGTAAAATAAAAAGTTTTTTAAAGTGACAGATTTTAGCTTTCAGAGTGTGACGAGTTAACATGCTGTTAATAGATTCAGAGAGAAAAATTTTTTTGTCTGCCAACAGCAAAACTGTTAACTGTTAAGAACAGAATGACTTGTAAAGAAAACTGAATGTCAAAAAAATAATTAAACCCTAATTATATGAAAACATTAATCGATTCTATATTTTCTTGATGATCCTTTATGTGACATGGGCTTAGCTGATCAGTGTAATGGTCAGTAATGATCCATAGTTTACTTACGTATTTTATATGTAATACAAGGTTTAACAGGTTTTGAGGTATGATTGTCCATATTTTTACCAAATACATACTAGGCTTTAAAGAAAATATTATTCAACCTTATTGCCACATTCACTGAATTTAATCATGTTTTAGTTTTCCCAAATCATTGTTAAAAGAGCCAATTTCATCAAACTATATTAGAGACATTTATGGTAATCTAGACCAAGAATTGAATACTGCTGGTTATAAATTATTGTGGGATTTTTTTTTTTTTTTTTTGAGGTAGAGTTTCTTTCTTGTTGCCCAGGCTGGAGTGCAATGGCATGATCTCTGCTCACTGAAACCTGGCCTTCCGGGTTCAAGCGATTCTCCTGCCTCAGCCTCCCGAGCAGCTGGGATTACAGGCATGCACCACCATGCCTGGCTAATTTTGTATTTTTAGTAGAGATGGAGTTTCTCCATGTTGGTCAGGCTGGTCTCAAGCTCCCAACGTCAGGTGACCTGCCCGCCTCCTAAAGTGCTGGGATTACAGGTGTGAGCCCCCATGCCTGGCCAATTATTGTATTTTTAAAGTAATATCTGTTTTGTTAATTTTTTTATCTTTTACTTGAAATGATTTTTACCTGTTTATAGCTTTGTTTTTCAATTATACTCATTATTATGGTGGTTAGTTTTCAATTTATAAATTTAGCCTCTTTCCTTGTAAACAAAAAAGCAGATTCCTTTCCTTTATTAACAGTAGCTGCTTAACATTTACTGTGTGGGTAAAATTGATAGTTTTTTGTTGTTGTGGATTTGTCTTTTATATTAGGTTTGGAATCGCCGTTTTTGCCATTAAAAGTAACAGCAAAACATACTTTTAATGGCAAAAATGGCGATTCCATTTGCACCAACCTAATAACTTAGATACTGCAAAAGGTGTGTGGAATGGAAGCACAATAAATTAATAGAAGCACACTCTTATAGCTAGATATGTGGGAATTACTTACTCATCAGTTAATGATGTGGAAAAGATGTTGTTTATTGGTCCATTGACTTATAGAAAATGAGATTAAATCTCTCATTTCTGGTACAAGATGATATTTTATTTCAGTATTTATCACTTGAAATAGGAAAGAATAGCAATAATTGGAATAAACTTTATAATACCTGCTTGTTTTAATTTCTGAATTCTGTCTTCTAACTATCTTCCCCTTTTTCCTGCTGAGTTTTTAACTATATTCTAGATGAAAGAAAGGGGTATTAGGGTAGCAGCTGTCATCTCATGCATTTTTTTCTGAGTTTGAGATCTAGTACTTATTTTTGAAGCCTTTACTAAGAATCTTCCTGAGCCTTTGCTTCTCCATCAAACTAATAAGTACTATTATGAAAAGCAACTGAAATGAGGTAAAGTGTTGTAACTATACTGTGCAAGTGCTAGTTATTTTTCATTCTGTCGTTATGCGTCTACTGTGGGCAAGGCATATTATTAGATATGGGTAACAGCGAAAAAGACATTGTCTTTGCACTTACAGAATTTGTGGTCTAGCAGAGGAGACAGACATGAAACAAGTAATTAAAGTGTGAGAATAGGAGAGGAGTCATTCCCATTCATTTTGCAAAGTGTTTCTGAAATATTTTGTAGCTCTAGTGAGAACTCTCACCTTTTTTTCTGTTAAAAATATAAATTTTTTAGAAACTAGTTTGTTTTTATATGTAAGGTTTTACATTCCACGATAACTCTTGGAACTGTGTGGAGGGAATCTTGATACTTACCGTCTTTTGTGAGGATTAAACATTTAAAAAATTTATAGCAATGAGAAATTCCACAAAATAAACTATTCAATACTATTTATTTAATTTCGGGGGTAATGGCTGAAGTAGAAAGTCAGAGATCATACATTTATGGAATACCTGATATTCATGGCCAAATATCAATAAAAGTTTTGATTGATTAATCAGTTGGCTATCGTGTGATACTTTCAGCAGGCTGATTTATATTACATAGACAATGTAAGAAAAATTTGTTTGCTGCTATGTAATTAACTTTCAAGTAGCCACATCATTAGAATAGAGCAGGGATACAGAGAATGACAAAATAATTTACGTTAGATTTTAGACCAGAATAATAATTTATTTTAGCATCTGTTCCATTCTCCCAAGTATGTTTTACTTTGACAAAGTGATTATTTCTCACATTTGAATGGCACTTTTACATTTTTATATCCCATATTCATCTTCAGAATGACCAAGGAAGATAATTAACATACCCTACAAGTATACTAACCCACAAATAGTAGATAGTACAGCCCGAAGGACTTTGGAGGTTGAATCCAATTAAGATCTAGTCTAAAATAATCCACAGAATAGATAGTAGAGGTGTAAATTTTTTTTCATTTAATATTAAGTCTTTTGAGACTGAGCATCCCCTTGATATTTACTTTGGCTTAAGCGAACTGGTTTTGTTTGTGTGTATAATTTCTCTTTTTTTAACATTCTCAGGTCTCTGTGTATAGAAACTTTAGAAATCTTCACATTATATTTATATAGTAGTCCCTTCTGTCTTTCTACCTGTCTTCTGATCTTTCTTCATAGAAAAATTTCAGAATTAAAATCATGATTTATGCAACCATCTTATCTGAATAGTAATGAATCATGCCTGTCTTTATTTTTAAGAATACAGTATTTTCTTTATACATGTGTATATGAGACTAAAATTCTTGAATGCTTGGAGTAGTTTGTTGAATTTACTGTATCATAAATGAGGCCAGGAACAGTGGTTTATGCCTGCAGTTCCAATACTTTGGAAGCCTAAGGCAGGTGGATCACTTGAGGCCAGGAGTTCAAGACCAACCTGGCCAACATGGTGAAACCTCATCTCTACTAATGACTTAGAAGCAACCCAGCTTTCACCTCTTCTGACTAATTCAGTTATAAAACCTGTACCTGCATGAGCATCCTATTTTCAGCCCCTGCTTGACCTGGTCTTCACCACTAGCATAAGCTTATACTTATTAGGGCTATACAGCTCAACTAATCCACTTTTTCAAGGCTTGGCCCACCCTCCTGCCTAACCTGCACTCCAGCTATGTTTGCTTTGAAGTATTTCTTTCAGTCCCAATTCCTAGCCAGTAATTGTGTCTCATTTGCTGCTTTTAGTCTAGTGGCGATACCATCTTTTAATGAAATTGACTACTACAGTACAGTAATAAAATTAAATAATTATATTTAATTTGTAACCTCTCATCCAAAGGTCACTTTTGAGCTTCAGGATCATCATTAGGAAAATATGTTGTACAGACCTTGAATTTCTTGGTTTAATTTCTTACCATTTCTGCCATTTAAAAGATGTAGCAGAAAAAAATGACTATTTTAATTTTGGATAAATATAATTTACAGCATGCTTGTACATTATAACTTTTAGATACATGCAAATTTACATATAAGAATGTGCAAAGTTTTTTAAAGAACAAAAGAGTAACAAATTAAAGCATAAAAGAATGTGCAGAGATTTTAATTTCTTCTTCTTGGCCTTTTCCATTGCTTCCACCAAGTTAATGTCAATTAAAATTCAGCTAGCACAAATATACATTGTAACAAGAATCAAGTGCTATACCTCTTCAGCCCTTAATGTTCATTAGCCATTCCTAGCTAGTGGCATCTTCACATAGATATGTTAATAGACCAGGTAGTCTAATTAGATTAACATCCAGAATACCACCAAGAGTTATGTTTGAAATACAGAAATTGATGTCTCATTCATCAGTTTCAGACCTGCCTATTTAAAGAGATAATTTTTGTGTGTGTATATATGTATGCATATATTATTTTATTTATTTATTTATTTTTTGAGACTGAGTCTCACTCTATAGCCAAGGCTGGAATGCAGTGGCACAACCTCTACCTCTTAGGTTCAGGCAGTTCTCCTGCCTCAGCCTCCCAAGTAGCTAGGATACAGGCACGTGCCACCACACCCAGCTAATTTTTGTGTTTTTACTAAAAACAGGGTTTCACCATGTTGGTGAGGCTGGTCTTGAACTCCTGACCTCAGGTGATCTGCCCACCTCAGCCTTCCAAAGTGCTGGGATTACAAGCATGAGCTACCATGCCCGGTCTATATTTAAATAACTTATTTTATATCAATTAGATAGTTAACGAATAACACTTTCAGTACTTTTATTATGTATAGCATTTTGTTTCATAACATGGTTTATTATGAATGTATAGAGTTTTAAGAGAGAAGGCATTTGTGAATTTTAGAGTTCTGTAATTGAGGTGATACTATATAATATGCCAGTTTTCATAACTGAGAAAACATTATAGCTGTATCAGTGAGATTATTGGTATAAAGGATAAAATTCGGGCCTCTGACCAGATTCATATTATTTAAGCTTTTTGATTTCACCTTCTTTGATATTTTTTACCTCCTAGACATAGAATCACATGGTCCTCTCTAAAGTATGTCTGTCTACTGGGTCCATACCAGGTAATGTGCTATGCTCTGGGGATACAAAGAAAAAAGTATGTTCTGCCTTCAAGAAATTCCCAGTCTGGTAGAGGTAGCAAACAAGTACACCAAAAGTTACAGTCCATTGTGATAAGTACTGTGGAAGGGATCTGTTATGTATGTATGTATGTATGTACACACAAAAGTATATGGCTGTGGGAATACAGAAGTAGGCACCTAACTTATTTTCCTATGCAGTCTAAACTGTACTGAGTTGATGCTTAAAGATAAATATTTAGCAAGACAAAAGAGGATAAAGACGACAGTATGTATTTAGCAATTTAAAATTGTTATTTTTGTAAGTCAAGACAAGTACTGGTTATTTCATATGGTTCAAACTAATGTGAAGGCAACAAGAGTATGAGAGGCTTGAAGCATTAGTAGTGTTAAAGGATAGAGTATATTGAAAGAGCAGTGAGAGTTGAAAATCATTCTGGTCACCATTACCATATTATTAAAGATTGTATATTTTTTGACTAAGAGTAAATATTCAGCCCATTTCCTTTTATAGGATTTAATGAGAGAAACTAATAGACACCAGTCTCAAAATGAAGCTGACAGAATGGGGTAATATATATTGGACAGTATACATTGGATTATTCATAACGTGGTTTCATCAATAGTGTTTTTAATAATGAGCCATAATTGGCAGTATTGACACCAGTTGCAGAAGGAGTTTTCTAAATGACAGCTTATCTTTTGCAAGCAGAACTATCTTAAATTTTACCTTTTGTGCTTGATTACTGTCTACCCATTCTTGCCTCAAATATAGTATTCTAAATAATTAAACCTTTTAATTAATGGTTTAAAGTTATTATGAGCATCAATTTTGTTCTGTACTTAAGTACAGTGATGTAGTTCATTGTTATTGGGGTGTGAGGAACTGTTTGACCCAAAAGACTTGGCTTTAGATTGCTTAACTTTTATTCTTTTGATTTTTATGTTTCTGTCATTTGTCACTTAAGGAGGCGTAAGTCTGCAAAATTATTTTATTTATTTTTTTGAGACGGAGTCTCATTCGTCACCAAGGCTGGAGTACAGTGGTTCGATCTCACCTCATTGCAGCCTCTGCCTCCTGGATTCAAGTGATTCTCCTGGCTCAGCCTCCCAAGTAAATGAGATTACAGACACCTGCCACCATGCCCAGCTAATTTTTGTATTTTTAGTAGAGATAGGATTTCACCATGTTGATCAGGCTGGTCTCAAACTCGTGACCGCAAGTGATCCACCTGCCTCGGCCTCCCAAAGTGCTGGGATTACAGATATGACCCATTGTGCCAGCCTACTAAATTTTTTACATTCAGCTTTCTGGCTAAGAAACAAGGTAGAAAATATCATGCCTGAGCTTTTATGTACACCTGTTTACTATATTTTCTAATTTACTTTTTGGTTCATGGATGGAATCTGAATGGTTACAGTTACTGTAAGTCCAAGTACGTAGAGATATTTGTAAGTTAAGAATTTTTTATGTTACCAGTTTATTAAATTAATATTTTTTTCTGACTCTTGAGTATTGGTAATGATCACTGACTCACGTGTTTTTAATATTTGGGCTAACTCAAAGGAATTAGTTGGACTTGCTCAATTTGGAACTTTTTATCAGATAAGGGTATCCCAAACAATGGCTGAAGGTACTCATTCTGAGGAGTAGGACAAATCTCCATTGACTTATCAGATTTAAATTTAGATGTGTATAGATTGCCTGTGTCAAGGGCAAGTAAGCCATTTAAATATTACATCTAGTTTCATTGGTTTCAGTTTCCAAAAAGAGTACCTTGCAGTGAATTTTAGGTATTCATGGTTCTTTGGTTATTTTGGTTTTCCCTGTGGAGCTTTTCTTGGTTTCTAGGAAACTAGAAACTTGCTTAATTGAATTTCTTGGATGAATTTTTCATTTTTAAGTGAATGGAATCAGTGAAAATTCATCCTGACTCCTTGATGTTTTTAAATAATCAAAAAGCATGTAACATATATAAAATGAAAATACCTTCAACAGGTTACCTGTAATACATAAGAAGTCCCAAGGCAAATGGAAACAGTTTCAAAATATGCTATCTAATTGTGGCATTATTTAAATTTTTATTCAATTTACAGCTTTTTAATAAATGCTAAAATATAAAAGCTGCCATATACTGATTAGACATATTTGATCAGCATATTTCCTTTGTTTTTTTAGTGTTCTGCCAGTGATGTCCAATTTTCATACTTTAATCCTCGCTTGTTTTAAACAGTTAAAAATATGTGTAGTCTGAAACTGGTAAGGTACATAAGTTGTTTCTTCTCCAGAGTGAAGTCACCCTGCTGAGAAATGAAGTGGCACAGCTGAAACAGCTTCTTCTGGCTCATAAAGATTGCCCTGTAACTGCCATGCAGAAGAAATCTGGCTATCATAGTGAGTAATGTTCCATTACTTATAGCCTTAGGCTACGTCGGTGAAATACTGCCAGAGTAAACTGAGCTACCGCTTTAAAAATGGAGACTGCAGTTCTAATATTGAAGATTAAATATCAGAATTTCTATAAGTTTATTATAGAATGCAGTAGAGAGGTGTACTTTTTTAGAATCCAGAGAGTTTGAATTTTCTTGTTTCTAGCTTTTTTCCCTAGGCATTACTATAGATCAACAAAATGCATTAGCTAATAATTTAAAATACACTGTTAAGTACTGATGATATTTTGTTCATCTTCTCAGGATAACACTTTGTCTTAGATTGACAGGGTGAAACACTACTTTTTTCCCAGCCTCCATTCAGTAATGATGAGGTTTTTCTTTTTAAAATGAGATGACTGCATTTAACAATATATAATATCTTTTTACGGTATCAGACCCTATTGTTTTTTTCTTAGATAATGTCAGCATTGTGTAGTTTTTATTGTTGTAAACCTTTATATTGAGACATCTAGGTAGTTATAAAAATGCTTAAATGGGAACAGTACTTAAATTATATGCTTATAAGTTTCCTCCTAAATGTTTCCCCAAAGAATAAGATTCTTTTGTTTCCAGAATTTTAGAGGTTAGTTGTGCCTTTTCCTTTTTATAATGTCCTCCTTTTTTGATAAGATACACAGTGTTGGAACCAGCTGTTACTCTTGAATAAATAGCCAATTTTGTCCATAGTATACAAATTTGTAACAAATAATAGAGTTGGGAATGTATTAGGCAACATTTATAATGTATAACCCACAGCTTTTGTCTTTATGATTTAGTGATATTTCAGGATATTTGTAAATGTGAAGATTGTTTCAACCATATGTATCCACTTCATTTTAATTTGCCAGTGTCAGTAATTCAAAAGAAAGAAACATTTTGTATTGGATGCAAACAGTTCCTCAGGTGCTCACGATAAAACTTAATGGCCACCATCTTTACTTGTAGTCATTGTAAGCAGTTTCATCAGAATGGGCAATATTTTTTAATTTAAAAGATTCCGTAGATTTAGCAACTCTCAATTGCCATATATATTTAGAATGCTGATTTTTGTCAGTTTTGAGCATATAAATCTTGGTTATTTGATATCTAGTAATTTTGACAGGATGGTGAAACACATTGTGGAGTAAATTGGAACCATATAGAAATATGTTTGGGATTTATATTAACAATGATTGCTTCAGGGATGAGGCCATTATGGTTCCCATCTGACTTAACAACATAATTTCCTATAGAAGCTACTGAGTTCAGCATTTATGCATATGTGATTTCCTTAACAAGAAATCTCTCTTGAATTTTGATAGTTTAAAAGGAAACAAATGATTTTATAAAATTAGAAGGAAATTAACTGGCCTTTTAAATTGTATCCAGTTCAAAATTACCTGTAATTTTTAAACCTTTGATAATTTATTAGATAATCCCAGCAGTTTTAACTCTATTATCCAGGCACTATATGCTTGGCAGATGCAAACCAGTTATTCATTTTGACAGTCGATTTATAAAGATCTTTTAAGTGTATAGATGTGTGAGTTTATATACTATATATTTAAATAAAATGGAAATCTAGATTATTACATTTTTAGTAAATAATATAGTACTAAGGAGAAGAATATACAAAATGAATAGGATATTTTTGTTGTTTGGAAATACTCCTATCTTTATTCCTATCTAGTCATATAGATAATCAAATTAACTGAAATATAGTTCTACCATAAAATTAATTCTCTTCAGCTCTTAGGAGATAATTGGATTTTGCAGAAATTTTTAAGTAATTTATATTTTCAGATTTGAAATCTTTGAAATAAGTATGACTTCTCTGTTGTGTAATAGTAAAAACAGAGATTGACTTAAGTGAATACCTTTGAAACATTTACAGATTTACACTCTTCATTATGTCGTACCACACAGCTCTTGCTAACAGTGGTGAGTTGTAATACTAGCTAAATCTTTAAAAGCATTTGTAAATCAAAACTAACATTTAGTAGAAATTAAGAAACGTTACAGAATCTGGTAAGTAAAGCAGAAAATACAAAGTCACGGCCATAGGGTCTGTCCCACCCAGTTTTAGCACTGAAAGTCCCACTTTCTAGGAAGACCCCCTCAATCATGGGAAAACCTTGACAGTCACCCCAACAGTTAAGTAACATAAAACCTGAATGAAAATAATAAGAGTACATTTTAAATATTTGGGTTCCATGAAGAATAAAAAACAAAAGTGATCTTATTGCCATGAATTCATATTCTTTAGATCTGGCCATAAAGTTGTATTGTAATTGTCTCTATAATTATAAATGGGAAGAAAAGCTTCTTGGGGCCTAATCAACCATGAATACTTTCATTATTGAAAATATGTATGGGCCAGGCACAGTGGCTTATGCCTTGTAATCCCAACACTTCAGGAGGCCAAGGTGGGAAGATTGTTTGAGCCCATGAGTTCAAGACCAGTCTGGGTGAAATAGCAAGGCCTATCTCTACAAAAAATTAAAATAAAGTAAAAAATAAAGTTTATAAAAGCCAGGCATTTTGGCACACACCTATAGTCCCAGCTACTTGGAAGGCTAAGGCAAGAGGATCACTTGAGCCCAAGAGTTCAAGGCTGCAGTGAGCCATGATCATGCCATAGTACTCCAGCCTGGGAGACCCTATCTCAAAAAAGAAAAATTTGTGGACATAGGTAGAGAATTTTCAAGATAACGGAATTGTCAAACAGCTGGTTTCTTTTAGCTTAGGTAGAGCTGTAATTGGCTCTTTGAGTACACCATGGTTTTCTGTATCTTTCTAGTGCTTGTGATTCCACCAGTCATTTTCTCCCCTTACCTAGAACTAGACATAGGTGCAGTATATCACATTTTAAAGGTATTTGATGTGTATGTAAGATTTATAATTACATAGGTATGAGTACTTGATTCTTTGTACTGCCTAAAGATTTGCTTTACCTAATTCTGAAAGTCTGTAGGTAAGCATTCATCCCTTATAATTTACTGTTTTATTTTGCGTCGTTGCCTTCCAGTATGTATTTAGATTTCCTTATACCACTCATCACAGATCAGCCTCTTTATTTTTAAAAGCTGGTGTATCCCTTCAATTCAACATCCATGGAAAGCTCAGCCTGTTCTTTTAAAGAATAGTGATGAAATAAACAAATAGAACTTTTTAGTGTTTCCATCACTTAAATGTCATTGTTTTCTTCCTTCATGTGGTGATTGTATTGGCTATTTAAATAACTGAATTATAAATATAACATTCATTATTGCTTGATCAGAAAAGTAGGAGGGAAAAAGTGGGGCACTAGTTGAGAAACTATCTATTGGGTGCTATGTTCACTATTTTGGTGATAGGTTCAATAGAAGCCCAAACCCCAGTATTCCACAATATACTCATGTAACACACCTGCATATGCACCATCTGAGTCTTTAATTTTAAAAAAAAAATACTTATTCTGTTTTATATAATTTTTAAA
>NW_016107425.1:5035949-5047469 GCF_001604975.1 Cebus imitator | reverse complement strand
TTTTCCCATTGTATCTTGAGGTCAGGTATCCAGGGGTACCTGGTTTTGATTGATAGCATGTTACAGAGAACACAGAGTTCCACCTCATTAATGTGTTTTAATACTTTTCAAAAATGCATGGATTTGAAGGCAGATGTTGCAAAATGCTATAAAAACTATATTTTAGACAATGCACAAAATTAATATTTTTTTAGCTAAAGTTGACACTACCAGCTATCCTCCCTCCATCTTCTACACTGTAAATCATAGGTTGAGTTCTACTTCATAAGATGTCCACAGTTTTTTACTAATTGACTTTCAGAATGGGCATCTGGCCATGCCATCAGTAAGCAGGCCAACATACATTCTCAGATTTGATTTTAAAATCCTACTTATTGTCACTTCTAAACACTGAATAAAAAAAGTGTTAATGCCCAGTGAAAAGCAAGGTACAAAAGAATACATCCAGTGTGATACTGTTTTTAAAATGTTTAAAAATAAACAAAGCTGAACTATATTGCTTAGGGATACATACCTATGTGGTAAAACTACAAAGAAAAAGAGAATGGTTAAAGAAATGTCAGAATGGTGATTACCTTTGGCAAGGACAGGAACCTCCAGGAAGCAGAAGTGTTAATGGCAATGTGTTCTCTCTTAAGTTGGGGGCTGGGTTCACAGGTGTTCATGTTATCACTATTCCTCATAACTTACATATACTACAAATATTTGTGTGTGTTATCTATATCAAATTTTCACTAAATGAAATTACTGGATTCTATTCTATTAAAGTAAGGGTGTGAGAGACTTGTCCAGGTCTAACTTTTGCAGATTTATTTTCATAAATATTTAGAATGCCCTTTCCTGAATATCTTTTCATTTGCAGTGTTTAGAGTTTTCTATGGATTTTTACTTGAATCCCAATTTATTCATGCAACTATAACAGCTGGTGGCATTTAGATTCTAAATATTGCCTATTCTCATATGTATGCATCATTAGAATCAGGTGTTATAATCATCCATGGCTGCAATAGATAGAAAATCAGCCAGAATAAATATAGTTCTGGAGAATGCAGAGGGAATAATTTGAAGATATAATTTGTATGCAAGAATTCATTTTGTTTATGCATGTGGTTATAAATTTTTATCTTTTAATAAGAATGACATGTAGGCCAACCACACTGTTTGTTAAATGTGATGCTTAATGTTTGATTGTATCTATGAGAGCCTGTCTTCCAAACTCTACCTCATTTTCTTTCTTTAACACTATTTAGCAAATGTTTCCTCAGCTATATTTCATAAGGCAGTGGGCACCCAGATGTTTTCATATGCATGGTTGTGCCTTCTTTTGACCTGTTGCAGGTAAAATTGCCTAATTCATGACCTTTACTCAATTCCTGTAATACCAACTTGTCTAAACAGTTTTGTAAGATACCTTCTGACTTTTTACTCTGTATATTGCCTCAGCATAACGGTGTATTCTTACAGATTTTAAGAAAATGAATAATTTTTCTTTTTTCACTCAGCTGCTGATAAAGATGATAGTTCAGAAGACATTTCAGTGCCGAGTAGTCCACATACAGAAGCTATACAGCATAGTTCGGTCAGCACATCCAATGGAGTCAGTTCAACCTCCAAGGCAGAAGCTGTAGCCACTTCAGTCCTCACCCAGATGGCGGACCAGAGTACAGAGCCTGCTCTTTCACAGATCGTTATGGCTCCTTCCTCCCAGTCACAGCCCTCAGGAAGTTGATTAAAAACCTGCAGTACAACAGTTTTAGATACTCATTAGTGACTTCAAAGGGAAATCAAGGAAAGACCAGTTTCCATTTATGCGAAATCTGTGGTTGTAAATTTTTTTTTACTTGAAATTAAATTTGGCTCTAAAGTTGGTGTAGCAGCAGTTGATCAGACTGAAAAAGTTTTTAGTCTCTGGAAAAAGACTGATTTTGCTTTTTTTTTATATATATAAATATTGTTAGATTTATTAATTTTTCTGTGCTCAGTGTATAAATTGTATTATAATTCATTGTGGTTTATTTCACTTTTAATTTGCTGGTGTTTTAATAAATGGGGGTGTTACTGAATCTTTCTTCCCACTTCCATTTCTTTTGACCACCCCTTAACCCTCAACTGTGATGGTGGTAGTATTATCATTTATACCAAAGTTCTGCATAGTCCCTATTGACTTTGTAATGTTAACGGAGTCATAAAGCACTAGGCAAGAGAAAGAAATTTGCTTTTAATCTTTTTGCCTTTTATTTTGCACATTATGCAAAAGGAAAAACATTAAAGAACACTTTTTTTTAAGTGAGTGAAAACATGGTAAAGACATACAGTGCTTTTATGCACATTGTTAAGCTAAATCAAGGTCATTTATAATAATGCATTTTCCTTTTTTATTTAAGATTTTAAGTAAATTTTAGAATTTTCAGCATTTCAAAAATGATTTTATTTTTCAAGTCTTAAATTCAATATTTTACACTTATGTTTTGAGGCTAAAAAATATGAAATTATATAATGTACGATACAGGGTTATCAAATATCTAATAATTTTTAAAATTAGCTCATTTTTGGTTTTTTTTATTGTTGTTTTTACAGATTTCAGGTTACAAACTGCAAAGTTTATGCATAATTAAGTATGGTATGGTTGCCAGAAAAGCCTACAATTACTACTTAGAAAATTTAAGACTGTTTACCCCCATTGTCTTGTACTTGCGAGCTAACTTGTACTTAATTCTTGTGAAAGCACTGTCATCTTTTAGTAGCAAATTTTGATAATGTTTCTCGTGGAAAAAATTCAGTATCTATCTTTAGAACAATGTAATTATAATGTGGGAAGTGTGCATGAGGGAGAGAGAGTGTGTGTGTCTGTGTGTGGGTGTGTATGTGTGTCTTTCAATAGTTTATGCCAGCAATCTTTGCTTGAATGTTTAACGATGCCTTCAGTGTGATGCTGGCCAATAGATGATTGCAGTTTAAAACGTCATTATTGTGCAGGCTTGGATAACTAACATTCCATGATGTAGCTTGTTTCTGATGAGATGATTGTAGGTACACTTTTCTCATTATCCAATCATCTGTGGGATACTTAGTTTTCTAATGTGCCATTATCTATTTTTATTCTGCAGTTATGTTCAAAATACAGTACATATTTTAAAATAGAATAAATTGTTAAACATAAAATTTTAAAAGTAGTAGATGTGCGTAAGAAAACTTTGTAAAATAGTATGAGTCCTACCCAGTAGCAACTTCTGGCATTCAAGCAGGATTCCATTATGTAAATATCTGTAATGCATTTATAATAAGTTGTGTAGTTTGTCCTGCATCCATACTACACTATTTGCTAAAGTCTCAGTGCCATCTCCTAATGAGACTGACATTTTAAAAGTCTGTATGGAATATCCTTGATAATTCAAGGAAATAACTCACCTGCCTAAGTTCCAAACTGGGAAACATTCAAATTATATAAATGACATTTCAGGACTTTAAGTATGAAGATAATGGGAATTTTGTTGTTTAGCTTATTAAAATGGGAGCATTTTTATTTGACAATTCTTCTAAAGTTTTTAATTTTTAATTTCATTATTTTAAAGTAATTTCAAATCATTCTGAAATGATTTTGATATTATTACTTCTAAAAAGTTATCTCAAAGGCACAAAATATGAATTCTGCAAGAAGGCTATTTTTTATTGTAGTTTGAATGGGTTAGGAAAAGCCTCAATTTTTCACTCTAAGTCCTTCGGTGCATTTTTCTTTCATCTTATTACTTATGCAAGTTAAATTCTTTGGTAACAGAATTCTTGCAACTGTAAAATAAAACTACATAGATGTAAGAAGTCATGTAAACGGTTAACAAGCTTACCAAGGTTAGCAAAACTTTCATTGTAAATCAATCTGTACTGAGCAAATAAAAATCATTCTTAGTTGTATAAACACAAATTCCATTTTGACTTTCAGGATGTCATACTACTTCTGTACCTAGCATTTTCAGTCCTTATATTTGCAATGTTACACAAACTGTACTATTTTCTTTTATGTGCAGTTTGCATGAGTAAACCATCAGAGAATAAATTCTATCTTTAAATTATGTTCATAATTTGCTTGTTCTTACCTTTCCTTAATGAAGTAACATCACCTGATAATGATTTTTTTTTCTTTCAGGACATTTATTACGTGAGAAGAACCTGAATTCTTTCTAGTTCTGTGATCAAATTCATTCATTCCTTTTACTGCAGGGTACTCAGGCCTTGTTCCTATCTGCACTCACTTTGCATCCCATTCATATATAATGAATTATATAATTCATATGTAATTCCCAACACCCCTGAACTTTAGCCACAGATCCACCTGCCTTTGGCATCCCTTGGTGACGGTCTGACAAAACATCTGAAACAAAACATGTCCAACACTGAACTGCTAAACAGCTCACCCTACCCTCAAACATACTCCTCACACAAACTTTCATGAGTCAATTGGTGACAACACAATTCTTCCAGTTGCTTAAGCTAGAACAACCTAGTTGTCACCCTTGATTTTCTTTTTTTTAGCCTACATTCAACCCTTCAGGAAATACTGTTTCCTTTACCCTCAAAACAATCCAGAATTCAACTACATCCTTACCATTTATACCGCTTTCATCTTGATCTGTGCCTTTATGATTCCTCATCCAATTACTGTACTTGCTTCATAAATGTCTTTTCACTTTCACCCCTGCCCACCACAACCCATCCTCAATACAGCAGCCAGAGTGAGGTTTTTAAAGCCTTTTTCAGGTTACAACACTGCTCTGCCTACAATCCTGGAGTGGCTCACTTGTTTCACTCGGAGCTTGAAGATGGCCCACAAAGCCCAAAAATGATCTGTTCCCATCCCATCCCATTGTGTCTCTGACCTCATCTGCCACATTGTTTTGTCAGTGAATGTTTGAGTGCTACTAAGTGCCAGAGGTTGCTCTAGGCACTTGAAGTAACACAATGGCCAAAAAAAAAATCTTTGCCTTGTGGAGGCTACATTCTAAAGAAGGTACGAGGATGTTGGGAAATACAATCAACAAATAAGTCAATTATGTGTTATTTTACAAGTGGTACATGCTAAGTGAAGAAGCGGACTTATACCAGTTTTGCTAGAGAGCAATGGAGTGACTGTTTTAGTCATATCTGTCAGATATGACCAATCTGAGGAGACACGTGGCTAATTTTTTTCTTTTATACTTCTGATTATTGTATTACACATGGCTGTTTTTTAACAAACATTCTACCAATGTGCTTAAGGTAGATTATGTGATAGAAGATAAAAAGTTTAATGAAGACAAGTTGATGTATTTCTATAACAGGTCAGCAAATGAGTGGTGTTTTAAAAGGTCATGTTAGTCTTGATTTCAGAGGATAGGAAAGTTAATCTTGTCTGTGGTGTGTGCTTACCATTAAATGTAGTTTTGCTAATTCTACATCTACGAGACTATAGGATTGGATGCATGACTGTATTTGAGAGTAGAGTCAAGAGAATCCCCTTTACTCCATGGCCCTCATCTTAGATAGATAGATATGCGCAAACACACCAAAAATACCTAGAGAACACAGGTGTCAACGCTATTAGTTCTACATAGACATTTAGAAGAGCTAATTTTTAAATGTGACATTTCTAGATCATCTTGGCCATAGAATAGTTGATTTTGAAGTAAAGTTATGCCGTTTCTATCCAGTGTAGTTATGAAAAATCATTTCTTGAGACTTAATACAAATGAACTTATCCTGTAATTCTCTCACATGGGTTAAAACAAAAGTACAGGTCTTTCCAGATTATCAGTAAGTATCTATTGAAATGTGAGTGTTCACAGAGTTAATACTTTGGTATTAAGCTCTTAGAGAGCCAGCATCCTTCTGTGTGGGGAAAAAAAAAAAAAATCTCAAAGTTTAGAATATTTCTAAAGTTCTTTCTGAAGAAATAAATAGTTCTACCCATTTAAATGATGAGTTGCAAGTTACGTACATTGCCATAGAAAAAGTGCCATCAGTGAAAATGTTTCCAAAATTTAAAGACTTAATCTGAAATAGCAAAGGCCATGTGGCTTTGGAACCTGCAATGGAAGAAAAAGCAGGCATAGTTTTTTATTGTAGTCCAAAGCACCAAATCAAAGGTTAATTATAAAATATCAAATATATCACAGCAATCAAACCGGAAGGGCTCTGTTAATAATGGGCAAGTGGCTTGCACCATTTTTTCTTCAAATATACATGCAATTCTTCCAGTGGTTTTCCAAGAAGAGAAGATACTTCATTTCCGTTAGTGTTGCTGGTACACCCTTGTCACGGTCACAGTACCTTCCCTTGTCTCCATGTTACATTAGATTTTAAATATGAGACATCATTTCTTGAGACATAATTTTTTGAACAAAACAATTGTATTGGTTGTATGATGCTTTATCTCAGTTATTTGGGAAAGTATTTCTTATTCTGAATCTCATTTTAACTATGGCAGTTATGTCAAGTAAGAATTAGCTTACTTTAGTCATTTTGCAGTAAATTTTGCTTTCTAGGAAAGCATTAATAGAAAAAACGGGAGAATATTCCCCCCAAAACAGCTCCTTTTAAAGTTATTTTTGCTTAATAATTTTTAAAAGCATGTAAATTAAGAAGAGATGCTGTTTTTCATAGCCTGACCCAAAAATTAGGCAAATTTATATAATTTTTTTTTATTTTTTGTGCATTTATAGTAGACATTTATGGGGCACATGAGATGTTTTAATACAGGGATGCAATGCATAATCACATCATGTAAAATGGGATGTACATCCCCTTAAGTATTTATCTGTTGTATGTTGTGTGTTAAAACAATTAGTTATTTTTAAATGTACAATTAAATTATTATTGACTGTAGTTGCCCTGTATTATCAAATACTGGGTTTTCATTCTTTAGATATTTTGGTACCTATTAACCATCCCCACCTCCTGCTTACCCTCCCACTGCCCTTCCCAGCCTCTGGTAACCATCCTTCTGTTCTCTGCCCCATGAGTTAAATTGTTTTGATTTTTAGAATCCACAAGTAAGTGAGGGGATGTGATATTTATCTTTCTCTGCCTGGCTTATTTCGCTTAGCATAATGACTTCCAGTTCCATGTTGTTGGAAATAACAGGATCTCATTCTTTTGTATCACTGAATAGTACTCCATTATATGTAAGTACCACATTTTCTTTTTCCATTGATCTGTTGATGGACACATTGGTTGCTTCTAAATTTTGGCTATTGTGAACAGACCTGCAACAAACATGGGGATGCAGATAGCTCTTCAATATACCGACTTCCTTTCTTTTAGGTATATACCTAGCATTGAGATTGCTGGATCATATGGTAGCTTTATTTTTAGGTTTTTGAGGAACCTCCAAACTGTTCTCCATAGTGGTCGTACTTCTACATTCCCACCAACATAGTATGAGGAGTCCCTTTTCTCTATGTTTTTCCAACATTTGACTGCAGTCTTTTGGATAAAAGCCATTTTCATCCAAAAGATTGTTTTGATTTGCATTTCTCTGTCGATCAGTGATGTTGAGCACCTTTTCGTGTATGCCTGTTTGCCATTTGTATGTCTTCTTTTGAGAAATGTCTGTTCAATCTTTGGCCCATTTTAAAATCAGAATATTAGATCCTGTAGATCTTTTCGAGCTTTTATTATATTATAGTTGTTAATCCCTTTCAGACCAGTAGTTTGCAAATATTTTCTCCCATTCTGTGGGTTATCTCTTTAATTTGTTGATTGTTTTTTGTTCGTTTGGTTGGTTGGTTGGTTTGTTTTTGCTGTGCAAGCTTTTTAAGTCAATGTGATCCCATTTGTCCATTTTTGTTTGAGTTGCCTGTGATTATGGGATATTACTCAAGAAATTTTTGCCCAGACAAATGTCTAATAATTTTCTGGTGTAGTCTTTAGCTTTTACTAAATATAAGATCATAGCATCTCCAAACAAGGATAATTTGACCTCTGTCTTTCCAATTTGGATGCCCTTTATTGCTTTCACTTGTCTGATTGCTCTAGGTAGGACTTCCAGTGCTATGTTGAATAACAGTGTTGACAGTGGGCATCCTTGTCACATTCCAGATCTTAGAGAAAAGGCTTTCAGCTTTCCCCCATTCTGTATGACACAGGCTGTGGGTCTTTCATATATGACTTTAATTATATTGAGGTTTGTTCCTTCTATACCCAGTTGTTTGAGGATTTTTATCATGAAGGGATGTTGAATTTTATTAAATGGTTTTTCAGCATCAATTGAAATGATCATATGGTTTTTTTATCTTTCATTCTGTTGATGTGATGCATCACATTGATTGATTTGCATATGTTGAAGTATCCTTGCACCCCAGGGATAAATCCCACTTGGTAATGATGAATGATCTTTTAATACATTACTAAATTTGGTTTGCTATTATTTTGTTGAGGATTTTTGTGTCAATATTCATTAGAGATATCGGCTGGTAGTTTTCTTTTTATGATGTATGTTTGTCTGATTTTGGTATCAGGGTAATACCAGCCTCATAGAATGAGTTTAGAATTTCCTTCTCTATTTTTTGGAATAGCTTGAGTAAGATTGGTATTAGTTCTTCTTTAAACATTTGGTAGAATTCAGCAATGGAGCCATCACGCCCTGGGCATTTCTTTACTGGGAGACTTTTTATTATAGCTCAATCTCATTACTTGTATATTGGTATCTTTATTCAGGTTTAGGAAATTCTGTTATCCCACTGAACAAACTTTCTACCCCATCTGTTTCTCTACCTCCTCTATAAGGACAATAACTCTTAGATTCGCCCTTTTGAGACTACTTTCTAGATCCTGTAGGCATTCCTCATTGGTTTTTTTAATCTTTCTTCTTTTTTCTCCTCTCTGTATTTTCAAATAGCCTGTCTTTAACCTAACTAATTCTTTCTTCTGCTTGATCATTACTGCTGTTAAAGGACTCGTGTTCTTCAGTATGCCAACTGCATTTTTTAGCTGCCGCATTTCTGCTGCTTTCTGTTAATTATTTTCATCTCTGTTAAATTCAACTGATAGAATTGTTAATTCTTTTTCTGTGTTACCTTGAATTGCTTTGCATTTCCTCAAGCATGGCTGTTTTGAATTCTCTGTCTGAAAGGTCAGAGAATATCTTTGTTTCTCTGAGATTGGTCCCTGGTGCCTTTTTTAGTTCATTTGGTGAAGTCATGTTTTCCTGGATGGCGTTGATGCTTGTAGTTGTTCTTCAGTGTCTGAGCATTTTAGAGTTAGGTATTTATTGTAGTCGTCTCAGTCTGGGCTTGTTTGTCCTTTTTGGGAACACCTTCAAGATATGTGAAAGGACTTGAGTGTTGTGATCTAAGCTGTACCTGTTTTAGGGGGCATCCCAAGCCCAGTAATGCTATGGTTCTTGGAGACTTATAGAGGTACTGCCTTAATGCTGTTGGATGAGATCCAGAAGAATTCTCTGGATTACCAGGTAGAGATTGTTTTCTTCCCTTAATTTTTCCTAAGTGAATGAAGTCTTTCTCTCTGTTCTCAACCATCTCGAACTGGGGGTGGTGTGACAGAAGCATTCCTGTGGCCGCCACCACTAGTACTGCACTGGGTCAGATCTGAATCCAGCACAACAACCAGGTTTCACCCAAGCTTGCTATAACCTCTCATTGGCTATGGTTTATGTTCAGTCAAGGCCCTGGAACTCTAAAATCAGCAGGTGGCAAAGCTATTCAGGCCTCTGTCCTTCTCTTCAGGGTAGCAAGTTAGTTCCCCCCAGGCCCTGGGCTTGTCCAGAGGTGCCATCCAGAAGCCAGAGACTAAAGTCAAAACTGTTAAAGCCTACCTGCCAGGACTGGTGTTCTATTGTACTGTGGCTCAGCTGGCACTCAAACCACAAGACACAGTCCTTCCCACTCTTCCCTACCCTTTGCAAAGGCAGAGGAGCCTCACTAAGTGGCCATTGCCACCACAGGCCCATGAAGAGTACCTCCAGATTACCACCAATGTTCCCTTAAGGACCAAGGGCTCTTAGGTGAGCTTATGATTAATGCTGCCTGCCCTGGGACTCACCCTTCAGGACTGGGCTCCCCTCTGGCCAAGGCATGTCCAGAAATGTTATCTAAGAGCCAAGTTCTGGAATTGGGGACCCCAAGACCATACTTGGTGCTGTACCCCCCTATGACTGAGCTGGTACCTAAGGTGGAAGACAAAGCCCCCTTTTCCATCCACTTTCTCAAGTGGAAGGAATCTCACCCCCATGGCCACCACCACAGCTAAGAATGTGCTGTGTCTTGTCTGAAGCCAGCAAGTTTCAATAGTCTCACCCAAGACCCTCAACATAGTACCCAAGTATCGCTGCTGGTTATTCAGGGCCCAAAGGCTCTTCATTTAGTAGGTGATGAATCCCTGCCAGGACTGGGTCCTTCCTTTCCTGGAAGCAAGTTCCTTTCTGGCCCAGAGTATGTCTAGAAATGTTGTCTGGGGGCTAGGGACTGGAAAAGGGGCTCATGCTGATCAATGCCCTATCCAGCTGTGGCTGAGCCGGTATCCAAGATGAAAGACAAAGTCTTCCCCACTCTTCCTTCTCCTCAAGTGGAGGAAAGGGGTCTATTTTGGAACTTTGAGCTGTGCAACCTGGGGATAAGGGAGGGATGATGCCAGCACTCATATAGCCACCCTGGCTGTGTCTCAGTAGGTTGTGTGCCCTGCTATTCATTGTCTCTGGCCCCAGTTCAGCACTAAGATTCACCTAGGAGTCGCATTCCTTGTGGCCTAGACTGCCTTTCACGTGTATTTGGAGCCCAAGACCACTTTAGTCTGCAATGGTGAGGCTTGTGGGAACTTAAGTTCGGATCACTGGGATTGGGGATTCCCCTCTGGCTAGGGCTAGTTTAAATGCTCCCTTTGTGGGCGGGCGTCAGCTGAGTTTTCCAGTTTTGTTTTCTAATTTTTGTTTTTTATGAAGGGGTGTGTGTGTGTGTGTGTGTGTGTGTGTAGATATTAAATTGGTGCCTTTGCTATAGGGATAATCAGTAGAGATTTCCAGTCTGCCGTCTTGCCCCGCCCCTACTCCCAAAATTTTTAGTGTTATTTAGCAGAATTTAAGATGGTAGCATTTTCTACTATGAGTTTCTCATAAAGCAAATATGTAATGTTTATGAGGAAATGAGAAAATTTGTCAATACCATTGTCTTTTTTTCTTTTGAGACAGTCTCACTCCTTTACCCAGGCTGAGTACAGTGGCACAATCTCAGCTCACTGCAACCTTCACCTCCTGAGTTCAAGAGATTCTCCTGCCTCAGCCTCCTGAGTACTGGGATTATAGGCATGCACCACCACACCCAGCTAATTTTTGTCTTTTTAATAGAGACAGGGTTTTACTATGTTGCCCAGGCTGGTCTCAAACTCCTGACCTCAAGTAATAAAGTGCTGGGATTATAGGCTTGAGCCACCATGCCCGGCAATGCAATTATCTTAAACCAACTTTGCATTATCATTAATACTGTATTATCTATTTCATTGAATTGTTTTTTCTTTTTTTTTTTTTTTTTTTTTTTT
>NW_016107425.1:5004960-5035101 GCF_001604975.1 Cebus imitator | reverse complement strand
ACTCAGGAGGTTGAGGCAGGAGGGTTGCTTGACCCTGGGAGTCCAAGGCTGCAGTAAGCTGTGATTGAGCCACTGCACTCCAGTCTCAGTAACAGAGTGAGAACCTGTGTAAGGTAATGGATGTGCTTTGGTCAAGGATAGGCCAAGGTAACTTAGCGGGATTGGAACGCAGGCACACAGTTCCATGTATAATGTAAACACAGCTATGTACATAACATGGGAAGGCCATCACTTGGCTCTACACCACTCTTGTTTGTATAATTGCCCTGCTGACACTGTTCAGGTGCTCGTGCTTGTGCCCAGAGAAAGACAGAAAGCCAGAGATGTCCATCTTGCAGATGGGCAAGGGGTGGCCAGGACACAGCCTGGCTTGCTTACACCCAGAGGGAAAGCTAAACTGCTGACCCTGAAGGCAGAGTGAGTGAGAGAGTGCAGCTGTGTGTGGGAGCGGCAGGAGCTGCAGAGTTAGAGCAAGCAACTGAGACAGAGACAGTGATAGAGAGCTGCTGAATAAAGCAGTATTTCACCTACCTACGGATCCCCGCCCTGAGTATTCTTTCAGCTATCTCCCGTTCATCCACCCACTCCCTTCGGACCTCAGCATGGGCTGGAACCTGAACTAGAACATAATACCCTTTCTCTAAAAACAATTATAAGCAAAACAGGTAAAATAAAAAAGGCATAAAAAGGGGATTAAGTCAGCACAGACTTAAAAGACATAACTATATGTGTATATAGTTATATAGAGTTGCTATAGAATAACAACTCTATAGCAATAATATAATATTAGATAAAAAAGAGATAGTTTCTCAGAAAATGTAATTTATCCAAGATGACTCTAAAAGTTAGAAAACCAAATAGTTCTGTAAACAATCAAGAAATGTAATTGATGGTTAAATATCAAAAAACAAAATGAGAGAGAGAGAGAGAGAAGACTCTACTTCCAGAGGCTGTATAGAAAAGTTATTACAAAATCACTTAAAAATAATATTTAACTTTACAGAGGACAGAAAAAAAAATCTCACCAATCGTTTTATGACCTTAACACCTAAATCAGACTAAAACATTAACACCCAAATCAGACTATGACAGTTTGGTTCTTTTTATTGCTCAGTGGTATTCCACTGTGGTTATATCACAATGTGTACGTCCATTCACTCCTGATGGGTATTTAGATGGTAACTAGGTTTTTGATGGTTATGAATAAAGCTGCTGTGAACATTTGAGTAAAAGTTATTACATGACCATATATTTTTCTATTTTCTGGGTAAATACCTAGGATTGGGAATCTTAGATCCTATGGCAAGTGTATATTCATAAGAAACTGCCAAACTGTTTTCCAAAGTGTGTATACCATTTTGCATGCCCACCAGCAGTGTGTGAAAATTCTAGTTGTTAAAATTTGATTAAGGATTTTTGCATGCATGAGCTCATGAGGGTTATTGCTGTGTAGTATTCTTATAAAGTTTGGGTATCAGGGTAATGCTGACTTCATAAAATCAGTCAGGAAGAGTGTTTCCTCCTCTTCAGTTTTTTGGGAAAGTGTGAAGATTTTGCATTATTTCTTCCTTAAATGAGATTCAGGAAGTATTTCTTCCTTAAATGAGATCTCGGAAAATTGTTCTGTCTACTTCTTTCTCCAGCCTTGGGTAGAGTGCTGTAAGTGCCTCTAATTTACTTTGATTGACTTACATGCACAAATCAGTACTCAGCCAGAGTCAAGGAGTCTCTCCTGCAGATCTCTGGAGATCCCTCATCTCTAGGTCTAGGTACATCACTTTCTGTTTTAGTTTTCTATTTCTGCTGTAACAAATCACCACAGTTTAGTATATTAAAACAACACAAATTAATTTTCTTACAATCCTGGGAGTCAGATCGAAAATGGGCCTCACTGGACTAAAATCAAGGTGGCAGCAAGTCTGTGGTCCTTCTGGAGGCTCTGGGAAAGAATCCATTTCCTTGGCTTCTCCAGCTTCTAGAGGCTGCCCATTTCCTTTGCTCAGGGCCCCATTTCTTCTGCTTCAAAGCCAGCAGTGTAGCATCTTTAAATCTCTGCACCTCTGCTCTCTCTTGTATAAAGACCGTGGTGGCTACAATGGACCCACCTGGATAATCCAGGATACTCTCCCCTGCTGAGTAGCAAATTTAGGACAGCTGATTAGCAGACTTCATTCTAGTTTCAACCTTATTTTTTGCATTGCCAGGTAATAGCATATTTACAGATTTGGGAGATTAGCATATGAAAATCTTTGAGGAGCCATTATTCTATCTACTTTTCTTCCCAAAGCTCTGCAGGGTTTCCCTAGCTCAGGAAACGTGGCTGTCTGTTTCCCAACCAATTTGCTACAGCCCAGAAACACTGAGCTTTAGGCTCACTTTTAATGTGTTTCTCTTCTGTCAGGAACCGCAGCCCAGCACAGACTGTTGTCAAATATCTAAAAGACATTATTTCATATATTTTCTCCAGTTGGCTAATTGTTTAAGGTGGGAGTGTCAATCATGTTCCTGTTATTTTATATTTTCCCACATACCATGTATTGGGTTGTATAAGAGAATCTCCTTATTCTTAGGATATTCATGCTAAAGTGTTTGGGTTAAAGCATTATTATGTCTCTAAATTACTTTCAAATATTTCAGAAAAAAGAAAGGGTTAATATTAGAAAATATTAATAATTATTGAATTTTGTAGGAATGTATGTATGTCCATTGTGCTATTTTTTCAGCTTTTCTGTATGTTTGAAATTTTTCAAGATAAAAATGTTAAAAAATAGACTAGGAATAAATAAAATGTTACAGCTAAGCATGGAGAGTTGGATTATGGGCATATAATTTACTTGTTTTTTTCTGTTTTAATTTCTAAAAATGAATTCTAATTTAAAATATGTTATTTATAATAGAATCTAAAACTATAAGGTATCTAAAAATAAAATTAACAGTATATGAGAAAATTCTAAAATTCCTTAAAATAAAGAGATATGTCTGTGGATTAGAAGAGTTAAGTGCTGTGCAGATACCAGTTTTTCCCAAATTAATCTATAAATTATTTATATTAACAATTTCTACCAAAATATTAATAGAATTTTATGGGGAGCTTCACATACTCGTTCTAAAATTGATATGGAAAAGAAATGACTAAAATTGGCCAGGCACGGTGACTCACACCTATAATCCCAGCACTTTGGGAGGCCGAGGCAGGTGCATCATATGGGGTCAGGAGTTTGAGACCAGCCTGGACAACATGGCAAAACCCCATCTCTATTAAAAAAATACAAAAATTAGCCAGGCGTGGTGGTGTGCACCTGTAGTCCCAGCTTCTCTTACGATCCTGGGGGAGTAGCTGGGGTGGTGGTGTGCACCTGTAGTCCCAGCATCTTGGGAGGCTGAGGAAGGAAAATCACTTGAACCCAGGAGGCAGAGGTTGCAGTAAGCCACGATCGTGCCACTGCACTCCAGTGTGGGCAACAGAGTGAGACTCTGTCTCAAAAAAAAAAAAAAAAAAAAACAAATTATGAAAAATGTCCAAGACAATTTTGAATAACAGCAAGGTCAAAGGAACTTACCCTACCATATATTCAGATAGCTAAAGTTAAAGTTAGAGCATTGGAAGGGCAAACAAACCAGAGACTAGAGAGCCCAGAAATAGACACACACACACACACACACACACACACACACACGAAAACTGGATGCTGGATGTAAGAGAAGAGTGGTATTAAAAATCACTGGGGAAAAGACATATTAGTGTTCTATCTGTGTTTATCAGTTATCTATATGTATGTGGTAGTTTTCTATTTGTTTAGAAGTCACCACAAGCCTATTAGCTTAAAACAACACCCATTCATTATGTCACACTTTCTTTAGGTCAGAAGGCCGGGCAGGGCATAGCTGGCTTCTCTGTTCAGTGTCTCACAAGGCCAAAATCAAGATGTTGGCTGGGCCTGCAATCTCACTTCAGGCTCGATTCTCTTCCAAGTTCACTGGGTGTTAGGCAGGATTCCGTTCCTTACAGTTGTAGAACAAAGATCACTATTTTTCTTGCTGGCTGTCAGCTGGAGATTGTTTTCAGCTCCTAGAGTCCACCCATCAGTATCCATCATGTGGTTCTCTTCACAGCATGGTGGTTTGCTCCCACAAAGCCAGTAAGAGAATGTCACTGACTTTGAATCTAACATCATTTAAGGGATCATCTGATTAGGTCAAGCTTAACCAGGTTAATGTTAATTTTGAGAAACTACAAGTAAACTAATTAAGAATCATAATTATGTATGCGAAAATCCCCTCTGCCAATTAGGTAACATAATCACAAAGTAATATCCCATCATATTCTCGGGTGTCACACTCAGGAAGAGGAGATTATTCCGCAACTATACAGCAGGGGACAGAACTCTTAGGGGCTATCTTAGAATTTTGTTCACCACAGAACTGATTGCCGACCTATATTGAAAAAGGTAAAATTAACTCTCATCTTTGCATTAATTGCAAAAATAAATTCTTTTAGAATAATGTTTAAGAGAAAATAGCTCTGTAAATTAGATAGGAATCTATTTTAAAAAATAAGATGCAAAAAGTAAACACAGTAAAGGAAAACTTTTATTACTTTACTGTATTAAAAATTTAAACTGACCAATTAAAAATGAACAAAGAGAAAAAGGGAAAATCACAGACTAAGAGACACTTTCAACCCATGTAATTAAAAATGCACCAATATCCAGAATACAGGGCCTTCAGTTAGGGTGGCAAAAGCTAGAAAACGTCTTGCCTTCCCCCTAAGAAGAAAAACCCAGATAATCTACAAAGTCAAAAATCTCCCTGAACCATCAGACAGCTGCAATTGCAAAGCAAATAAGTAGCATGAAATCTCAGGAAGATGGGTAAGCCAGCGGCACTGGCCTACTGAGAGGAGGGGATAGGTTGGGGGAGATGGGGTATCCACACAAATGGGTAGAAAGAACTCAGCTAACATTTTAATCAAATTGCTAAGGCCAAGGATGGGATTCTGCAACCCCTGGCAGCCACTGACATAAAGAGATGTGTACCCACTTGCATGCTATTCTCCACAGGCCTCCCTCAGCCCCTCACAAGGAAGACTGGAGGCAGGTGGGAGACTTGAAGAAACCACCGTCAGTGGTGCAGGCCCCGAGGGGAAAACTGTAGGGACAACTCAAAGCTCCACCCAGACCTTCTTCCCCACAGGAAAAAAACAAAAACATCTTAAGTTTCTCTGGAAAAGGGCAGCAAGCCTTGTTGTACCAGGGCACAGGGGAAGGAGAAGAAAGCAGGAAAAACCCTCTATGTCTACAAGAGTAGCAAGAAATGACCATTAGTCCAGATCATCCAAGCTTTCCTGCTACTGGGGAAAGGGTAGGATATTTAAGAAAGCCCCACCTCCCAAGACTGAGGACAAAAATCAAACCCACCCAGCCTCCACTGCCAGGCTAGCAATCACCCAGTAACAAAAACTGGTCTATGTGTGGGTGAAGGCATGAGCCTGGAAAGAGACCCTTTCAGAGACACAAAAGTACAGCAGCTTGAAGTTGAAGGTAGATTAGGAACATTGAGAACAACCCCTGGCCACCTAGCCCACAGCAGATTATGCCAGGGGAATCTGAACCTGGTAGTACAATGAAGGTAACCACAGCAACAGCAAAACCAGCTCAACTCCTGGCTGGATTAACTCAAACCCCCACACTGATGGTCTAGCAGAATAAGAGATATGCCCATTTCTAGGCATAAACATTTACCTGTCTGTACTGTTGTTCTGTATTCTTTTATAACATGGCCAGTCAAGTTTAGCCACAAGAGGAGATACACAGAGAGGATGAGGGTGGGGGTGGGGGACAAAACCAAAGTGAATTATATTCACAGGTGCTAGAGACAGGAGGCACAGCATTCCATGGAGGGTCAGGGTAAAGACACCAGGTGGTCAGGAGGCAAAAGACAGCAAGAGGAACACACTAGGCCAGAGGCTTTATTGGGGTTTGCATGGGAAAGGCAAGGCAGGGCAGGGTGAACAGCTTAGGACTGGCTCGTTTGAATGATATCAGAGAGATTTAAACTATAGGAGCGACCCCTGGTTGCCTGGTACCTGGCCCTGGGATGTCTTAGGCAGAGGAATATTGTCTCCTGTGGTGTACAGACCTGCTAGAGGCAGCATGGAGTCTCTGGATTGGTTAGTTTACAGATCAAAGTCATGCTCGTGGCTGAGCCTTTGCTATGCTTAAGACTTGGCTAACCCCAGTAGGGGCAGTCATTCCCCAGCTAGAAAGACTTTTTCATTTAGTTTTGTTTTTAAGATGTCAAAACTTCATCATATATAGAAGATTAAAAAGAATTCACAGCTGGGTGAATTCACAGTTGGGTGGCTCACAGCTATAACTCCAGCACTTTGGGAAGCCAAGGCAGGCTGATCCCTTGAGCCCAGGAATTCAACTCAGTCTCTACAAAAAAAAAAAAAAAAAATGCAAAAATTAGCCAGGCACAGTGCCATGTGCCTATAGTCCCAGCTACTTGGAAGGCTGAGGTGGGAGGATTTTTGAGCCCAGAAGGCAGAGGTTGCAGTGAGCCAAGATCACACCATTGCACTCCATCCTGGGCAACAGACTGAGATCCTATCTAAAAAAAAATAAAAATAAAAAAGTATTCACAATACTGTTGTCCTACACATGTCTGGCATAGCTGGGTTATCTGCTTATGGACTCATAATTTCAATAAAAAGTAGGAGATATGTACCCAAAAAAATCCACCATCAAAATACAAAGCTAACAACAATCAGTCTCAAAGATGACCCAAACATCAAAACTATCAGACAGAGAATTTAAAATAATTACAATTATCAGACAGAGAATTTAAAATAACTACAATTAACATGTGAAAGGCTCTGGTGGAAAAACTGGGCATCATAGAACTGATGGGTGAATTTTAGCAGAAAAATGAAAGGATAAGAACAAGTCCGTGGGAAATGCTACAACTAACACAATAACATAAATCGAATGCCTTCAGCATGCTTATCAGTAGACTCAATACAGCCAAGTAAAGAATCAATGAACTTGAAGATAATAAGTACATGGAAATTACCCAAACTGAAACACAAAGTGAAAAAAGAATGAGGAAAAAAAATGGAACACAGTATCCAAGACCTATAGAACAATATTAAACTAAGACTTGACAAAAGTATTCTTTGAAGAGATAATGGCTAAGAATTTTTCAAAAATATAAACAACATTGAACAACAAATCTCAGAAGCTTAGGGAAATCCAAGAACATAAATATTTAAAAGTCACACCTAGACACATCATACATAACTACTGAAAATTAAATACAAATCTTGAAAACAACCAGGAAAAAATTACAGAGGAAAATGATGAGAACTGCAGCAGACTTCTTATCCAAAACTAAACAAGCAGGAAGACAGTGGAGGCCGGGCACAGTGGCTCACGCCTGTAATTCTAGCACTGTGGAAGGCCAAGGTGGATGGATCACTTAAGGTCAGGAGTTCGAGACCAGTCTAACCACTCAAGAGGCCGAGGCACAAGAATCGCTTGAACCTGGGAGGTAGAGATTGCAGTGAGCCAAGATCGTGCTACTGCACTCCTGCCTGGGTGACAGAGTAAGACTCTGTGTCTAAAAAAAGAAAAAAAGAAGAAGAAGAAGACAATGGAGTGACTTACTTAAAGTATTGCAGGGAAATGATCAACCCAGATTTCTATACCTAAAACAAACAAAAAAAACCTTTCAAAATGAAAGGAAAATAAATACTGTTAGACAAGGAAATACTAAAAGGATTTGTTACCAGCAGAGCTGCACTACAATAATGTCAAGGAAGTTCTTCAGGAAGAAGAAATACTATAACAGAAATGAACTTAGATTGACAAAAAGAAATAAAAATTTCCAGAAATGGTTAAAATGAAGGTCAATATAAACAACATTTTAAAAATTTAAGGAGATATAAATAATTATTTCATTTTACTTTTACCTAGATAATTTTACTAGTAGGAAGAAAATAATGTTTTTTAAAAATAATTTTAATTTTTTAACTTTTTCATTTACTTAAATTTACATTTTGATGAAAATGTATTTAAATTTTATATATTCTGAGTAATTAACCTTTTTTTTTTTTGAGACATTGTCTTGCTCTGTCTCCCGGGTTGGAGTGCAGTGGCACTATCTCGTCTCACTGCAACCCCCGCCTCCCAGGTTCAAGCGATTCCACTGCCTCAGCCTCCCAAGTAGCTGGGATTACAGGTGCATGCCACCACACCCGGCTAGTTTTTGTATTTTTAGTAGAGACAGAGGTTTCATGATGTTGGTCAGGCTGGTCTTAAACTCCTGACCTCAGGTGATCTGTCCACCTCAGCCTCCCAGAGTGCTGGGATTACAGTCATGAGCCACTGCACCCAGCCTACTTTTTTAACTCTTTATATCATTATTGTCAAGAGAACCGAAATTATGTGAAACTCATTATAACAGTAATTTTATTGAATGAAGGCAAGAATAAATATATCAAATAACAATAAATTTCTCTTGTAAGAAAATTGTCCAAAATATATGTAATAATTATTAAATATAGTCATCTTTGACATTTTGCTGATTCTCAATCATAAAAATAGTTTCATATGATTTTTTTTATTTTGTCAATATGGAATGTATTTGTCAAAGTAGAAGAATGGAACACACTTTATTTAATAGTTTGTTAGCTTGGTTTAGAACTCATCAATATTTAGATAACTGGCATACAGACCACCTTTTGTACTCTGGCCCCAGAACTCACAAATGTGAGTGTGTGTGTATTTTTTGTGTGTGTGTGTGTGTGTGTGTGTGTGTGTGTGTGTGTGAGAGAGAACTCTCGAGAGTCTCAAATCAGCCATTCAGTGCTCTAGCCCCGAGACCACAACTGTTATTTCTGTGCACAGCTAAGAGTTAGACACAGAGCTTGACCCAGCCACAAGGGACCAAAGAGAGAGCTGGAGGGATTGGCCAGCACCATTGGTTTCTGACTTAGTCCATTTTCTGTTACTAAAGCAGAATACCTGAACCTGAATAATTTATCATATAAAGTACGGAAGTTTATTTAGCTTATGGTTCTGGAGGCTGAGACGTTCAAGACTGGGTGGACACATCTGGTGGCTTCTGGTGAGAGCCTTCCACTGCATCAAAACATAGTGGAGAAATGGAAAGGAAACAGGGCACATGCAAAAAGGAAAATGCAAGTGGTAATCTTGCTTCATAATCATCCAGTCTCATGGTGATTAATCCCGTTCCTCAAGAGTGAGAACTGCCAGGCGTGGTGGCTCATCCCTGTAATCTCAGCACTTTGGGAGGCTGAGGCAGGCAGATCACCTGAGGTTGGGAGTTTGAGACCAGCCTGACTAACATGGAGAAACCCCGTCTCTACTAAAAATACAAAATTAGCCGAGCATGGTGGTGCATGCCTGTAATCCCAGCTACTCGGGAGGCTGAGGCAGGAGAATTGCTTGAACCCAGGAGGCGGAGGTTGCAGTGAGCCGAGATCATGCCATTGCAATCCTACCTGGGTAACAACAGAGAAACTCCGTCTCAAAAAAAAAAAAAAAAATGAGTAAGAACTTACTCACCTCAGGACTGCATTACTCCTTTCATGAGAACAGATCCTGAGTGACCCAAATGCCTCTTAAATATACCACTTTCCAACATTGCCACACTGGGCACCAAGCCTCAACATGAGTTTTGGTGGGGACAAACTGTATGCAAATCATAGCAGTGTATTCTTTTTTTTATTTTACAGATGAAGCAACGGGGATTTAAATAACCAAGGTCACATGGTTATACAAGTAACAAAGTCAGAATTTGAGCACAGGTAGTTTGGGCATAGAGTCTGTACTCTTAACCACCACATTACACAAATCCTGTAAGACTGTGAAGAAATCTTGGGATGTGCTCAGAACATGTGCAAGATGTGAAGCTGGGGTTCCAGTTGATCTTACATAGTCCTTGAGGTTACAAAATACTCCAGCTAACAACTAAGAGTAATAATGTTTACAGTGTTCCAACTCTAGAACTCCATATGCAGCCAAATTATCTTTTGTATGTTAGTACAAACATTACTGAGGAGATAAAAATCCAGTGGCTCTGGGGATCTATTTTCCTCACCTCTTAGCAAGAAACCCATTCAGCAAGTCTGTTACCTGAGTAGAGAAACAAGTTGACATCAGGTGCTGAGCTCTGAAGGCTCCTATCTCATCATCTTCCTCAACCAGAAAGTCCACTATTATATCCACTAATTGTTCCCTACTCCTTTTATGTATACATATTTATATATATAAATATGTATATAAATATACATATTTATACTCCTGTAAATATGTAAAGCAATTTGGGGCCTCTCCTCCTGGAATTAGTCTGTGTGCATGCAGTCCAGCTATGCCACCCCAAGATCAACCCTTTGTGGAATAATGAGAGCTCAGGGCACTGGTGTCCTGCCTTATTTCTCTGTTTGTAGGTTTTTCTCAATAAAATAATTGTATGTCTATATTGTACAGCACCAGTGACCCATTTGCCCATTCGCTACAAGACACATTTTGAACACCCAGAAATCAATAATGAGTGCCACATACACATTTGTTCTAAAAAATAATTATTAGGGAGGGAAAACAATCAGAATTAATAACTCATGAAACAGGAAGATCTGCTATACCAGGAAGAGTTATGAAAAATAAAGCCAGTAAAAGATATAGTTAAGTTTGAATAATTATTGATACTATATTTGTGAGTTTAAGTGGAACTATAATTTTAAAAGGTCTTGAAATGTGATGGGCATAAAGTATAAAAATTAGTAATCTGGAAGAAAAGCTCAATATGGTTTCAACAAACCCTGAAAATTGTGGTGGGTATAGGAGGAAGATGAAATCGTACTAAAATTCTTATTCTGGTATTTTTCTCCCATATCCATTCTCTTCCTAACTAGCAATAGAATTTTTAGTGATCTCTAACCACTCAGCCATAGACTAATGTAACATTCAGGTAGTATCCATACAAGAAAACAGAAAACAAACATGTTGAAGACTCAAAAATAAGAGAACACTGAAGAAAAGCAAGTAATAACTGCAGGAAGCAACTACAACTCCACGGCTGGGGGACAAAGAGAAAAGATTGAAGTTACAGAACTCAGAGCTGAGAAGAAGGGTCCCACAGAGCAGGGACTCAGACCTCTGAGGAGAGGACAATGAGGCTGGTCCTGGGACTGCCAAAAGAAGTTGGAGGGCTGGACAAGGTGGCTCATGTTTGTAATCCCAGCACTTGGGAGGCCAAGGTGGGTGGATTGCTTGAGTCTAGGAGTTTGAAACCAGCCTGGGCAACAAAAACACATAAAATTAACTAGGCATGGTGACACATGCCTGTGGTCCCAGCTACTTGGGAGGCAGAAGTGTGAGGATCACTTGAGCCCAGGATGCCAAGGCTACAGTGAGCCATGACTGTGCCACTGCATTACAGCCTGGGTGACAAAGTGAGACCCTGTCTCAAAAAAAAAAAAAAAAAAAAGTCAGAGGCTGGAAGCAAACCAACTGATACTACTGGGGTGCAGAACCATTGTTGGGCAACATGATATGTATAGCCAGCAAATATGGAAGAAGCAATTCCCTTCTCCACTTCTCTTACCTTCCAGTTTCCCTCTTATACCTTCTGTTGGTGGAACTCACCATGAAGTCAGCTGATAAAAGAGAAGATATAGCTGATCCTCGAACAACATGAGTTTGAACTGCACAAGTCCATTTATATGCAGACTTTCTTCTGCCTCTGCTACCCCTGACACAGAAAGACCCACCCTCCTCTTCCTCTTCCTCAGCCTACTCAATATGAAGACAATGAGGATAAAGAACTTTACTATGATCCACTTCCACTTAATGAATGTAAATATATTCTCTTCCTTATGGTTTACTTAATAACATTTTCTTTTCTCTAGCTTACTTTATTATAAGAATATAGTACATAATATATAGGACATTAAAAATATGGAATAATCAACTGTTTATGTTATCAGTAAGTCTTCTCATGAACAGGAGGCTATTAGTAAGGTTTTGGTGGAGTTAAAAGTTATACTGAGATTTTTTTTACTGAGGCACTCCTAAGGCCTGCATTGTTCAAGGGTCAACTGTAGTTTGCAGAGCCCCAATCTCAGCATCAAAAAACAGAGTGCAGAAAGGTGGAAATGGATCTGGAAGACAATAGCTTAATAGCTGGTACAACTATATTTCCTAGCATTTCTGAGCATCCCCATCACTGATACAGGCAGGGGACTAAACTCTGGCTCGCTGAATGTGCATAAATCACATATGAAATTCTTAAGCCATGCTCTTAATGAAAGAGCGTTCCCTCTCCTGACCCTTCTCCCTTTCATCTTGCTGGAATGTTAATGTGGTGGTGAGCCATGGTGATCACACCAATGAGGTTAACACCATATGGGTGCTGGGATAAAAGATTAAAGTAGCCTGGGTCTCTGAAACCACAAAGCCATCATACGTTAGATGTATGGAGAAACTTAGATTTAAATAGGCTTATTGGCAGTGACATCGGCCAGATGGCTGACTAGAGTTATCTGGCACTTATCCTCTTCTCAAAAAGGGATCTAAACAATGAATGAACAACTATATTTTGACTAGAGTAACTGAGGAAGTACCTTGGAGAGCATCAGAGGAGCAGCAGAATCCCTGTGGAGCATGGAAGCTCAAGACAGCCCTATAGAGAAGGGAGTGAGACATTCTGCCTGTGCTGCACTATCTGCGTTGCCAAGATCAGCTCAGAATCAGGGGGATTTCTTATAGGGAAAAGGTAAGCTGGAGATCTCCAGCAATCCTTGCTACAGGAGAGTCCGTCAGTCTTCACAGGTTCTGAATCCAGTTTAGACAGTAGCTGAGAGTTCATCAGCTGGAATGCTTCAGAGTAGAGGCTCATCTTAAGCATCCCCCAACCCCATGACTTAAGCTGCTACACCTCAGCACCATCTGGTTTTTTTGTTTGTTTGTTTTTGTTTTTGTTTTGAGACAAAGTCTTACTTTATCGCCCAGGCTGGAACACAATGGTGCAATCTCAGCTCACTGCAAATTCTGCCTCCCAGGTTCAAGTGATTCTCCTGCCTCAGCCTCCTGAGTATCTGGGATTACAGGCACTCACCACCATGCCTGGCTAATTTTTGTATTTTTAGTATAGATGGGGTTTCGCCATGTTGACCAGACTGGTCTCAAACTCCCAGCCTCAGGTGATCTGCCCACCTCGGCCTCCCTAAGTGCTAGGATTACAGGCATGAGCCACTATGCCCAGCCAACACCATCTTGAAACAAGATCCACTACTAGAATGCATCCTGACCTCGGGATCAGTAGCCACTGGCTTACTCCATCCCTGTAGCCCTGCCTTCATTCCACCACATTCACACAGGTGCATGCAGCACCATAACTCCAGCTTCTTGGAGCCTAGGCCAGACAAGATGACCAAGACCCCAACATCCAAACTTGTGTAGCACTCCCAACAGCCCCAGGGGACACGCAGACCTGCACAGTGGGGTAGCTGCTGAACAGCCTGCCAGGTGCCTTGCCTGTGTGCACCTGTATCACACAGCCAGCTAGCCTGCCACGTTTGTGTGCATTCACACCTGGTCAGACAGCTGGTCCTGTGGCAGCCCCACTCCCTTGAACAAACCGCTGCAGAGATCCCTGGCCCTGCTGTACCTGTGCCCTGACCAACAGCCAATCCTACAGCAGAACTGCACCTCTGGACAGACCACTGCAAAGCTGCCCAGCCTTGTCACACTTGTGTGTACTTGCACCTAGCTCAACAGCCAGTCTAGCAGAGGCCTTGCCTCATCAGCCAGCCAGCCACACATTACCTAGTTGTCTGCATCTAAGCAGGCCTGAACCCAGTCAGACAGCCAGCTTGGTGGTGACCACATCCTCCCCAGAGAGCCCACCAGACAGCCTGTCATCCCTCTGCATCCTCACTTGACCAGCAACAATGAGCCCAGTACTTTTGCTCCTAGCAAAATTACACCAAAATCATCACAAACTTCCATGGCCTAGGCCAATGAAGCAATCACAGACATTCTTGATGAAGATTACAGCTAAAAAAACTTAATAGAGACCACACTACTGAGTTATCCCAGAACCAAAGCCAATGTACCATACCTAAATTATAACCTAGGACCTATCTACAGAAAAAAAAATCTCCCCACAAAAGCTACTCCAGAAAATTGGAAAAAGTGACTGTTCCACTAGAGGAAAAAATATCAACCTAGAAACACAAGAAATATAAAAAAGCAAGGAAACATGACGCTCTGAAAGGAACACAATAAGTCTCCAGTAACAGACTTCAAAGGAAAGAACATTTACAAAACGCCAAAAAGAATTCTAAATAGTGATTTTAAGAAAACTCAGCAAGATACAAGAGAATACAAACAATTCAGCAGAATCAGGGAAAAAAAATCATGATCTGAATGATAAATTCAACCGACAGATATTATTAAAATGAACCAAACAAATCTTGGAGCTGACTAATTCAATAAATTAAATAAAGAATAAAGATGGAACTTCAACAGACTAGATTGAGCAGAGGAAAAAATTTCTGAACTTAAAGACAGGTCTTTTGAAATAACCCAGCCAGAAGAAAAAAATAGAAATATCAAACTAAAAAATAAAGAAACTCTATGGGACTTATGAGATACCATTAAGTGAACACATTTTTTTTTGTTTGTTTGTTTGTTTTTGTTTTTTGCATTAAAGAAGTTCCAGAGGGAGGAAAAATAAAGGAACAGAAAACCTACTTAACAAAATAATAGCAGAAAATTTCCCAAGTATTTGGAGACATATGGACATCCAGATTCAGGAAGTGCAAAGAGCCCCAATTAGATGAACCCAAATGATCCTTTCCAAACCAAATTGTAATCAAACAGTCAAAAGTCAAAGACAAGGGGAGAATTCTAAAAGCTGTAGGAAAAAAGTGTTAAATGTTGCAGGCAAGAGAGAATAAAATGATATATTTAAAGTGCTGAAAAAAAAATACTGTCACCCAAGAATATTATATCTAGCAAAGCTATTCTTAAGAAGGACAAACTAAGACCTTCTCAGATAAACAAAAGCCTAGGGAACTTATCACCACTAGTCTGGCCTTACAAGAAATGCTTAAGGGAGAGTTATAACTGGAAATGAAAGGATGATAATTACTATCATGAAAGCACATGAAAGTATAAAACTCACCAATAGAAGTAAATTCATAAATCAAACTCAGAATACACCAGTGACATAATGGTGCTATGTAAATCTCTCAATCCTTTCATATGAAGATTTAAAGTCAAAATGATCAAAACCAACAACAGCTACAATTAGTGGCTAAGAAACACACAATAGATAAAGAAGTAAATAAAGGCAACAAATATATACATTTTTGAAGAAAGGGAAAAAACTTGCAGTATTTTTATGTTAAGTTGTTGCTACTAAATCTGCATAGGAAAAAAACAAACAAAGTTAAGTTGCTGTCAGCTAAAAATAGTCTGCTATAATTACAAAACTCTATATGTTAGCTCCATGGTAACCACAAAAAAAGAAATTTCAGCAGATACAAAAATGAGAAAGAAAAGGGAAACAAATCTTAGCACCACAGAAAACACCAAATCATGCAGGTAAACAATGAGAGGGAGAAAAAAACAAGAGTTTAATTTTTTAAAAAAGCAGAAAACAATTAACTAAATAACAGGAGTTAGTCTTTATCTATTAATAATGGCCTTGAGTGAAAATTGATTAAGTCCATCAATTAAAAGATGTAGAGTGCCTGAATAAATTAAAAGACAAGACCCAATTATATACTGCCTACAAGAAATTCACCTCACTGTTAAAGGCAAACGTAGACTAAAAGTGAAGGGATGGAAAAAGATATTCCATGCAAATGGAAACCAAAACAAGTAGGAGTAGCCACATTTATATCCAATAAAACTGACTTTAAGTCAAAAACTTTTTAAGACACAAAGAAGTTATTATATAATGATAAAGGGATTAATTCAACAAGAGGATATAACAATTATAAATATATATATCCAACACTGGAGCACCTAGATATATAAAGCAATTATTATTAGACCTGAAGGGTGAGATGGATTGCAATACAATAGTAGAGAACTTCAATACCCCACTTTTCCTAGACAAAAATGTCAACAAAAATTACCAGCTTAAACTGCACCATGGACTCAATGGACATAGCACACATTTACAGAACATTTCATCCAACTGCTTCAAAACACACATTCTCCTCAACTGCATATAGAGCATTCTCCAACATAGCTCACATGTTAGGTCTCAAAACAAGTCTTCGCAACTTTAGGAAGATAGAGATCATATTAAGTATCTTTTCTGACCACAATGGTATAAAGGTAGAAATCAATAAGAAAAATTTTGGAAACTTTACAGACACATGAAAATTAAACAACATGCTCCTAAATAACCAGTGGGTCAGTGAGGAAATTCAAAGAGAAGTTAAAAAATTTCCTTGACACAAATGAAAATGAAAACACATCATACAAAAATCTATGGGACACAGCAATAACACTTTTTTTTTAGACAGAGTCTCATTCTGTCACTCAGGCTGGAAGGCAGTGGCACAATCTCGGCTCACTGCAACCTCTCCCTCCAGAGTTCAACCAATTCTTCTGCATCAGCCTCCTGAGCAGCTGGGATTACAGGTGCCTGCCACCACATCTGGCTAATTTTTGTATTTTTAGTAGAGGCAGGATTTCACCATGTTGGCCAGGCTGGTCTTGAACTCCTGGGCTCTCGTGATCCATCTGCCTCAGCCTTCCAAAGTGCTGGGATTACAGGCATGAGCTACCATGGTTGGCCAGCAACAGCACTTCTAAGAGGGAAGTTTATAGCAATAAACAGCTACATCAAAAAAGAAGAAAGATGTCTAATAACCTCATGACGCAGCTCCAGGAATTAGAAAAGGAAGAATAAACTAAATTTAAAATTGGTAGAAAGAAGGAAACAATAAGGCTCAGAGCAGAAATAACAAAGCAAAAGGTATCACAGAACCTGACTTCAAAATATTCCACAAAACTATAGAAATCAAAACAGTATGGGTCTAGCATAAAGACTGTATCAATAGAACAGAACAGAAAAACCAGATATAAATATATAGACCAACAGAACAAAACAGAGAGTCCGGAGATAAATTCATCCACCTACGACCAACTGGTTTTCAACAAAGTGCTGAGAACATATATTTGGCAAAGGCAGTGTCTTCAATAAATAGTGCTGGGGAACCTGGATATCCATATACAGAAAAATGAGACTAGACATCTACCTCTCACCATATTAAAAAAAATCAACTTAAAATGGATTACAAACAAATATAAAACCTGAAATTATGAAACCACTAGAAGAAAACATAGGGAAAATGCTTCAATTCACAGCATTGGATTGGGCAAGAATTTTTTCGATAAGACTGCGAAAGCACAGGCAACAGAAGCAAAAATACACAAGTTGGGTGCAGTGGATCATGCCTGTAATCCCAGCACTTTGGGAGGCTGAGATGGGTGGATTCCTTGAGACCAGCCTGGCCAACGTGGCAAAATCTCATCTCTACTAAAAATACAAAAATTAGCCGGCTGTGGTGATGTTCACCTGTAGTCCTAGCTATGCAGGAGGCTGAGGTGGGAGAATCACTTGAACCCAGGAGGTGAAGGTTGCAGTGAGCCAATATCACACCACTGCACTCCAGCCTGGGTGACAGAGTAAAAAAAAAAAAAAAAGAAAGACAAATGGGATTACATTTCATGCTCATGGATAGGAAGAATTAATATCATGACAATAGCCATACTGCCCTAAGTAATTTATGAATTCAATTCTTTTCCCATCAAACTACCATTGACATTATTCACAGAATTAGAAAATACTATTTTAAATTTTATATGGAATCAAAGAACTCAGATAGCCAAGATAATCATAAGCTAAAAGAACAAAGCTGGAGGCATCACACTACCTGACTTCAAACTATACTACAAGGCTACAGTAACCCAAACAGCATGGTACTGGTACCGAAACAGACATACAGACCAACGGAGCAGAACAGAAACCTCAGAAATAACACCACACATCTACAACCACCTGATCTTTGACAAATCTGACAAAAACAAGCAATGGAGAAAAGATCTTCTATTCAGTAAATGGTGCTGGGAAAACTGGCTAACCATATGCAGAAAACTGAAGCTGGACCCCTTCCTTACACCTTATATAAAAATTAATTCAAGATGGATTAAAGACTTAAATGTAAAACCCAAAATCATAAAAACCCTAGAAGAAAACCTAGGCAATACCATTCAGAACATAGGCATGGGCAAAGACTTTATGATGAAAATGCCAAAAGCAATTGCAACAAAAGCCAAAATTGACAAATGGGATCTAATTAAATTGAAGAGCTTCTGCACAGCAAAAGAAAATATTATCAGTCTGAACAGGTAACCTATAGAATGGGAGAAAACTTTTGCAGTCTACGGATCTGACAAAGGTCTAATATCCAGAATTTACAAGGAACTGAAACATATTTGCAAGAAAAAAGAAAAAAAAACGTCAAAAAGTGGTCAAAGGATATAAACAGACACTTCTCAACAGAAGACATTTACGTGGCCAATAAACATGAAAAAAAGCTCAACATACCTTTATATCAGAAGTATAAATCTTTGCCATTCTGAATATCATCAAAATACCTTATAAAAGTGAAATATGGATAAACTGGATCCCAAGATTTTCCAGTTCTTGAAAAGAAACTGATAAAGAATTAAACTGGGCTGACCGCCACAGCCAGGACCAGGCTCGCGCGTTCCCCGGCGAAGCGCGTTGGCTGCCTCCTCGGCTCCCCGACGATCAGCCAGAAGGCGCTCTACTTCTCCCCTAGCCCCGCCAGGAAGCGACGCACCCCCAGCCCTGAGCCGGCTGACCAGGTGACTGGCATGGCGGCCGCGACTGAAGAGAGCGGAGATGCAGCGACCAGCCCCGCCAAGAAGGCCTGGACCGAGCAGGACGAGCCCGGGACGCCGCCCTCCTCGCCGCTGAGCGCGGAGCAGTTGGACCGGATCCAGGAAAACATGGCCGCGGCCTCCTCAGACTCGCGGCCCGCAACGTGCCCGTGGGCTTTGAGGGGAGCTCCAAGGGGCGCCTCAGAGGGGAGTTCAGGAAACCGTATTTTAGCAAGCTAATGGGATTTGTTGCAGAAGAAAGAAAGCATTGCACTGTTTATTCACCCCAACGCCAAGTCTTCACCTGGACCCCGATGTGTGACATAAGAGACGAGAATGTTGTCGTCCTGGGACAGGATCTATATCATGGACCTAATCAAGCTCACGGGCTCTGCTTTAGTGTTCAAAGTCCTGCTCCGCCTCCGCCCAATTTGGAGAACATTTATAAAGAGCTGTCTACAGACATAGAGGGTTTTGTCCATTCCGGCCATGGAGATTTATCTGCGAGGGCCAAGCAAGGTGTTCTGCTACTCAACGCTGTCGTCACGGTTCGGACGCATCAAGCCAGCTCTCATAAGGAGAGAGGCTGGGAGCAGTTCACCCATGCAGTGTGTCCTGGCAAAATCAGAACTCGGATGGCCTTGTTTTCTTGCTCTGGGGCTCTTATGTTCAGAAGGACAGTGCCACCGGTAGGAAGCGGCACCACGTACTACAGACTGCCCATCCCTCCCGTTGTCAGTGTATAGAGGGTTCTTTGGATGTAGACACTTTTCTAAGACCAACGAGCTGTTGTGGAAGTCAGGCAAGAAGCCCATCGGCTGGAAGGAGCTATGATCATCAGCTGAGGGGTGGCCTGTCTCCACTGTTTTTTTTTTTTTTTTTTCCGGAAGCTGCTGTTAACGTATTCGTCAGTTATGAAGTTCCATTGAAATTTTTCCTATTAATTCTTAAGTACTCTGTATAAGGAGAAAAGCTTCCAAAAAGCAGCCACGAACCAGGCTGCCCTGGAATGGCAGCTGTATTCAGCCACAAACAGCAAAGGCTACCCTTTGACCAAATGTCTTTCTCTGCAACATGGCTTTGGCCTAAAATACGCAAACTTCTCAGAAGACAGATGATGTCAGATACTCAGTTGCCTTTATTTCCTTTGCCTTTATGACGAAAGTGGGGAGATGTGCACCTTCTAGTCACAGCCCTAGTTTGTGCCTCCTGCTCCGTAGTCTTGCCTGGTTAGACTTTCAGTGACAAGTGTTGGGATGTTTTTTGCTTAGAAAGTTCCCCTTGTCTCAGCCCTGCAGGGCAGGCATGCTAGTCTCTGCTGGTTCCACTGTCCCCTTGATCTTTGAAGGAGTCCTCAGGCCCCTCGAAGCATAAGGATGTTTTGCAAGCTTCCAGAATCTGGCCGGGAAATTAGGGCTCAATTTCCTGATTGTAGTAGAGGTGAAGATTGCTAAGATTGCTGGGAGCCCTATCAAACAGGGGCCGACAGAGGTAAGCTGGGTCTTGTTATCCCTTGGGTGTTGGTGGAATGAGCAGTGGAATTTCATTTTGTCTTTATGGGGTAGGGGTGATTTTCTCCTAGGGCTATCTCCAGTTGGGGTTTTTAAGGTACCACAGACTGTCAAGTGCTGGTTTTTTTGTTTGTTTGTTTGTTTTTTACCAACTGAAATCACTTGGGGGTATTTTTTTTCTGCAACACTGGAAAGTTTTACTTTTCAAAAAAGTACTCATGAAGATAGATAGATATATGTATATTCCCAATCCTTTTTTGAAAGAGACCATCTGTATTGGGTCTATACCTCCATCCTTGATCTTGTTAGCGATACTGTTTTTGCTGTTAGTCAGGTTAGAGTTGGCCCTACTCAGGGTTTGGTAATAAAAGATTGTTAAAATAAATAAATAAATAAATAAACTGAACAAACTGAACTTGCCACGCAATGCAATTTCAATTTAGCTTTTGATGTTTCGAACATCCTTTTTTTTTTTTTTTTTTTTTTTTTTTTGATTTTGTTTTTTTTTTTTTTTTTTTTTTTTTTTTGAGACGGCGTTTCCTTATTGTTGCCCAGGTTGGAGTGCAATGGCACAATCTCGGCTCACCACAACCTCTGCTTCCCAGGTTTAAGTGATTCCCCTGCCTCAGCCTCCTGAGTAGCTGGGACTGTAGGCATGCACCACCATGCCCGGCTAATTTTTTTGTATTTTAGTAGCGACGGGGTTTCACCATGTTGTTCAGGCTGGTCTCGAACTCCTGACCTCATGATCCGCCCTCCTTGGCCTTCCACAGTGCTGGGATTACAGGAGTGAGCCACCGCACCTGGCCTACTGCAACCCCTCTGCCTCCCAGGTTCAAGCTATTCTCCTGCCTCAGCTTCCCGAGTAGCTGGGATTACAGGCATGCCACCATGCCTGGCTAATTTTTGTATTTTTAGTAGAGATGGGATTTCTCCGTGTTGGTCAGGCTGGTCTTGAACTCCTGACCTTAAGTGATCCGCCCACTTCAGCCTCCCAAAGTGCTGGGATTACAGGTGTGAGCCACTGTACCCAGCCTTTCAAACATACTCTTATATTAGACAGAAGAACCTAGATTTTGAGAAATGTATCAATAATAACTGGGAGATGGTAGCACATTTGGGTTCTAAAAACACTAAAAGAAAAAACAATTATTAGGTGAGCATATTAGTCCGTTTTCACACTGCTGTAAAGAACTACCCAAGACTGGATAATTTATGAAGAAAAAAGGTTTCATTGAGTTACAGTTCCACAGGCTGTATAGGAAGGCTGGCTAGGATGCCTCAGGAAACTTACAATCATGGCAAAAGGTGAAGGAGAATCAAGCATGCCTTACCGTGGTAGAGCAGGAGAAAGACAGAGCGTGAAGAAGGAAGTGCCACATACTTTTAAATCATCAGATCATGTGAGAACTCACTCACTGTCATGAGAAAAACAAGGCAGAAATCCACCTCCATGATCCAATCACCTCCCACCAGGTCCCTCCCTCAGTACTGGGAATTACAATTCAACCTGAGATTTGGGTGCGGACACAGAGCCAAATCCCATCAGTGATTGTCCATTTGAGTCTATTGAGCCTTTTTGAGGAGAATGGCTTTTTTCTTGAAAGTGATGAATATTCCCACTCCCAGTCATCCTGGGAACAGTTCAGGGCACGTGAAAGCTTTTAACTGGAGTGAGTGACAAGTGTCCCACAACACTGGTTGGCTGGGATTTAAGGCATATGGACAGCTGAGGGTGAGCTACTCCTAACTCAGGTGGGCTGAGAGTGAGGAAGGGACCACCAGATTAGGTGCCCTGGGAAGGTCTGAGCTGGTGTAGAAGTAACGGGTGTCTGTTGTTTCTGTTTTTTGCCTTTTTTTTTTTCCTGTAAGGTACTTCCCCCATCATTGCAGGACTTTGAGGAATGCTTCATTAAGTATTTTAAAATGTGCTCATCTGCTCTTAGCTATTGCTGCTATGGATAACTGCAGCAAAGTTGGTGTGGGGAGAACAGCTGCAGCCAGAGAACAGTCTGGCATCAGCAGGCTAAGGTGACTGTGTCAAGCAGAGAGTCTTTGTGGCATCTTAGCTCCCACATTTCCTCAGGCACTGTTCAGACTCAGTAACTAGATGCGATGTCACTGAGAGTTGGCGGAGCCTTGTGCTCTGGGGCTGCAGTCACCTATGGTCACCCTGGCCAAAGAGGCTCCAGGCTCAGACCTTGCCACCTGTGCTCCTTCTGTTCCAAGAGGAAGGGGCCCAAGGCAAAGTGCCCACAGCTCCTGGGCTGAGACTCCTTTCATAGGCAGATTCTATTCTTTACTCATTTTTCTAGGGGTGCTGTTGATGTTGGTTTTTAATCATTGATTCAGAAGAGCTCTTGAAACTGTGCTAAGTGGCAGTGAGGTCACAGAAGGAAAAGCTCCAAGTCCACTATGATTGCAGTCTCATCAAGGAATCCCTGGGGGTAAACATTCGGTGCTCAAAGTCCTTTGGAATGTTTCTTGCCAACTGCTCCCAGTGGTCCACTCCTCCAGATTCTGCTGATGGGATCTTAGGGGCATAATTATCAATGGAATTAGCTGAGGAGTAAGCATGAATGTAGAGTGCCTTATGTAACTTTATGACTGTGGAGCCTGTTTGTTTTCCCCAAAGGTCACAAGATAAGACTGTTTTGTTTCATGGAATTCCAGAAGAAGGGCCTGGAAAAGGTAGACTCAGCTGTCCTGGGTGTTCCAATCAGAGAAACAATAGGAGCTGGGGAGCTGGATGACATGAGATGACAGATAATGGGGTCTTGTTTGGAAGGAGAACAGGCATTTGGAGACAGTAAAGATGGCTGTAGCTGGGTGGGATGCTATGGGGTCTCTGCCCTGTGTCACCCTAACTCTTCAGCAAAGTCACAGGGTCACAAGGTATGAAACATGTTTGGAATTCCTGGGGCAAAGGAGAAGGGATGGAATTTCACTTCTGGGGCTGATCCACAACTGAATCAAGAAGATCTAGGCTCAGGGGCTGGGCGTGGTAGCTCATGACTGTAATTCCAGCACTTTGGGAGGCCAAGGCAGGTGGATCATTTGAGGTCAGGCGTTTGAGACTAGCCTGACCAACATGGGAAAACCCCGTCTTTACTAAAAATACAAAAATTAGCTGGACCTGGTGGCATGCACTTGTAGTCTCAGTTACTCAGGAGGCTGAGGCAGGAGAATTGCTTGAACCCAGGAGGCAGAGGTTGCAGTGAGCCGAAATCACGCCACTGCACTCCAGCCTGGGGAACAGAGTGAGACTCCATCTCAAAAAAAGAAAAAAAAAAAGAAGATCTAGGGTCAGGAGTTCCAAAGCTGAAGAAAGAGGGAGAATGTAGTAGTGGAAGTAGTAGGGGGAGCTTTTGAACTCATCTAGACCCTGGAATTGATGTTCAGGCCAGGTTTCACCAAGATTTCTAGAGGAGCACAGAGGCCCCAAGCAATGAATTAGCCTTAAGGATATTTCTAGTGGTGGCACTCAAATTAGCTTACTGCCTAAATACTGGAACCAGCAGGAAAAAGATGGCAGATTTATATTAGGTAATGTGACAGGAGTTTAATAAAGGAACTATACACAGAGGGGTGGGCAGGGCATAGGATTCTAGGAGTTTAGTGTTGCAGCCAGAGATGGTGAGGGAAGAGGAAGTGAGCAGTTACTGAAACTCAGAGGAAGAGAGAACTGTGTGGGGAGAGCTGCATGGCAGATCCAGGGAAGCTCAGATGATAGCTGCAACCAGCCTGCAATAATCCACCAGGAAGGGGGCTGGACAAACCAATATCCCAAACTCTTTCTTCTTTTCTCTTCCCATCCCCTGTCCCCTGGCCAAACTCAGCCAAAAGCCAGAGGACCAAAAACCTGTTTGTGCAGTCTATACAAGTCAACCCCTCAGAGCACAAAACAAGATAGAAACAGGTGACTCTGGACCCGGGGTGGAGGAGGGAGAGCTAAGAGGAGACAAGCTGCATAACTCCCATACATTTTCTCACTTTTTAAGCAGAAATATCAGTGAATCTAAGATGCCCTTGTACTTAATACCTACTATCTCTCAAGTGTCTCATATCAACACTTTATTTTTTTATTTTTTATTTTTTTGAGACAGAGTCTTGCTCTGTCCTTCAGGCTGGAGTGCAGTGGCATGATCTCGGGTCACAGCAACCTCCTCCTCCTGTGTTCAAGTGATTCTCCTGCCTCAGCCTCCTGAGTAGCTAGGAATACAGGCGACCATCACCACGCCCAGCTAATTTTTGTAGTTTTAGTAGACACGGGGTTTCCCCATGTTGGTCAGGCTGGTCTCAAGCTCCTGACCACAAGTCATCCACCTACCTCAGCCTCCCAAAGTGCAGGGATTATATGCATGAGCCACTGTGCCTGGCCCCATATTAACACTTTGAAACATTTTTTAAAGGTGTGTTCGCCATAACAACCCTGGGAGGTAGATATTAGCATGCTCATTTACAGATGGGAAAGCCAAGGTTCAGAGAGGTAGAGACTTGCCCAAGGCCACAGAGCAGGTGGGCAGCTGAGTTAGGATGCAAACCTCCATTCATCATAGAGGAAAAGGAAGGCTTTGAGTTAATTCATAAAAGCCTATTTTGCATCTGTGTGAGAGAAAATGTATTTATTTAATTTAAATAGTTGTTGTATTAACTGAGAATACTTTTTTACGTGATCCATAATTAGGTAACTTTGGTTTTTAACAAAGAGTTTTTAGTAACAAACTTACAGAAGATTTAGTGCATCTAGCACAGGAGTTGCAGAAACGATTAATTAAGGAGACTAAAAGATATGTACATACTAAAGGTAGTATGTATCTTTAGTGTAAAAAAGTTGATTTTTAAAAAACATGAAATGTTTGTTGAAAAGAAGAGTACAGGAATTATAAATACACAATGATTTCTCGGGCCAGAATAGATTCATACTTCTTATAGAAGGCCTGCCTTCTGCATCGTTCCCCTGGTCTTTTTAAAGGGAAGTAAAAACGCACATTCTTCTTTCCATTGTACTTAAAGACAGATAAAACAGGGTGTAATACTTGAGAAAAGCAAAGTTTTCATTGATACCATAGCTGGTCTAGAAAATTAGAATTAGTCAGAAAGTAAAAATTAAACCCAAAATGCAGCAGATAGCACAACTGCTTTTCAGTGTGTGTTCTTTTGAAACAGGAATCAAAAGAAAGTTTTTCTTGAATTAATTGAACGAAACACCATCTAGTGGTAGTGGAAAGTAGATACTTCAGAAGTAAAGAGAACATTCATTTTTTATAGAAACGTGGGGTTTGGGGCTCTAACTAAATAGGCAGGTAAGACCCTGTTGAACAAAACATCATTGAATAATCTTCTTTATGCATGTGTTCCAATACAGTGTAGATCGCCAAGGGGATAGAGTCTCTACTTTGAAGCCCAGAAGAATATCTTTCCCAAATTTCAGATTTTCGTTTTCAGACCCAGAATATGATGACAATTTGCTTTATTAGGCTTATCAATGAGTCCTACCATGTTCTCTTCTCTGCAAATCTCTAGTAGTCACCTCCACTCTTCTCTAGCCTTTATCCATGTTCCTGCCTCTCTGAAAGAGATGGCTTTGCTTTCGCTTCACAGAGAGAGGGAATCTTCAAATGGGACCTTGCTCAACTTCCTGCACCTGGATCTGTATGCTGACATCTAGAACCATCTTCTCTCCTTCCCTCCTCTTAGGAGGGAAGAGTTTTCCTCTTCCTGTCTGAGCTCAAGCCTAATGCTTCCACCAGGACCTGGGTATCATTCCTCAGCCCCCTGATCATCTTTGGCCATCTACCCATCTCTACTGTCCCACACCTTCTTTCTTTTCTCCCCACTGACTTGTTCCCAGATTTGTTAAAATGGGAGACAGTTTCCGCTCTAAAATCAGACTAACCTCAAATTTATTCAGTGACTCTCTAGCTTTAGCTCTATCGTCCTTTACAGCCAGGTTCTTTAAAAAGGCTGTCTACACTTGCCATCCCCAATTCTTTGTCTGTTATCGTGCCTTAACCAAATGGAATCTGGACTCTTAAAGCATCTCTGGAGGATTTGCTTCAAGTGGTCTTTTATTCCTTACTGAAGTGATTTTGTCCCTTGACTTTTACGACATCACACGTTCCTGGTTTCCCCCACCACTCTCACCTCCTTTAAAGTTTCCTCTTCCACCTGTCCTTTAAATGTTGGTGTGTGTTGGAGATGGCTTCGACTCTCCTACGTTCTCCCTGGATATTTAATCCACTCCTGTGGCTTGATTTCCTAGAGGAATCTACAAACTGTTAGTGCGTACCACGTGACAACCACCTCAATATTGTTCAAAACGTTTAGTACATTCTTTTGAGTGTTCATTTATACTCTACCCTGTTGCAAGATGGAATTGGGATGTAGCTGTGTGCCTTCAAAAACAAGAACCATGTGGCACATATGGCGCTGAAAACTTTACATTAATTATCTCACTTAATCCTCAAAGCACACTGATGAAGCAGGTTCTATTTATTTCTTCTATTTTGTAAATGATGACACTGAAGAACTGGGCAAATAAATAATTTTCTGAAGATCACACAGCACTAGAATTCTGTAATGGTTAAAGTCTTAAATTATACAATATGTATTCCTTTATAAATTACCCCTCCCACACCAACCATCAAACAGTAATAGTTTTCTAGATGCATGACCAACAGAGGAACTCTGGAAACAGTCTAGAACAAAGAAGCTATTGCTCAGTTTTGACTTTTAAAACAGGCATTTTAAAGCCCATGGTAGAAAAATAGTATCAAGGAAGCGTGCTTTCTGCTGCAAGAACTAAGCCCTTGAATGTGATAAGAGGTTTTACCCTACTTTCAAACACTTGAGACATAAGCTTGGAAAATTAATCACAGTGTTACCATGAACCACTGAGAAGAGAAATTGCAGAATGTGACAACCAAGTTATGCTTCCTGGTTGGGGGAATAGCGTGGAGAAATTTGGGGTCATGAGTATTTGGGGAAATGAGTATATGTGTGGGCCTGCTCCTTGAGCTCCCCTGCTCTGGGGCCAACATTCTGATGTAAGGGAGCTGTAAAGTGATAGGCTTCCACTATATCCCACTCTCCTCCCTTTTGCTCGTGAGCCCACTCCAGCGGGGCCTTTACCCAACTCTTCCATTGAACCTGCCATGGTGGAGATTTCCAGCAACTCTCACATTGTCAGATCTAGTGAACATTTTCCTTTCTTTATTGCCCTTAGCATATTGGGAACATTTACAACCACTGGCCTTCCCTTCTTCTTTTGACTTGCAGATCACTGCACTTCCCTTGTTTTTCTTCTACCTCTCTCAGTCTCCTTGTCATTGAGATTCTTGTATTCCCAGTGGGATACAATGGGATTCTTGGGATTTATTGGGATTCTTGGGATACTTTGGGATTGGGATACATTGGGATTCTTGTATTCCCAAAGTCTCTATTCTAAGCCCCTCTTTTTTTCTACTCTAAACAGTTACTGGATACTTTTTGGCACCAAATGGCTCCAACTACATTTACACACTGATGATTTCTGCATCTGGTTCTCTCCTGAGCTCCGGACCCAGATGTGCAACTGCCTGATGAACATCTCCACTTGGATGTTACCCAGGCCCCTTAGATTCATCATCCTTATCAACTGAACTCATCATCATCCCTCAGAAACTCTGCTCTCTTTCTTGTCTCTCCTATCTAGGTAGATGGCACCCTATGGGGTAATGGCCCTGGAGACAGACTGCTTAGGTTTGTAGCCCAGCTCCACTGCCTTCTAGCCAGTAACTTTGAGCAAGTTACTTAATTTATTCATGTCTTAGTTCTCAAATTCCTAAATGCGAATACTAAAACTTCCTCTATCAGAGGATTGTCATGAGTTTAAATAGGAGAATACCCATAAAGCACTAAGACTAGTTCCTGGCATATATTACCTTCTCAGTAAGTTTTAGCTATTGATATAATTGCCCACATAAGAGTCCTGGGCTCCAGCCTCAATTTCCATATCTAATAAATCACACAATATTTTGATTTTATTACCTTAATATCTCTTGAATATATTCATAAGAAGTGAAGGGGGGATTATCAATAGAAGTGACAGTAGTTGTATCTCCACTGCTACTACCTTCATTGAGGCCACAATTATCTCTCAGCCTGATTTCTCTAACGACTTCCTAAATGGTCTCTCATCTTCAGGAATGCATTCCCCAGGCATTTTTCTACACTACAGCCCAAATAGTCTTTGTACACACAAATATGATAATATTTAAAGCCATTCAATGTTATCTTTCTGCCTTCAAAATACAACCACAATTCTTCCAAGAAGATTCAAGTTCCTCATGATGAGGCCTCTGCCTACCATTTCAGATCCATCTCTTGCCATTTTCAACTTTGCATTCTAAGCTCCAGGTATAGGTTGCAGTTTCAAGAAAGCAACATATTATTTGCATACACTGTTATCCTCATCTAAGGTCTCAGTTTGGAGGTCACTTTCCCCAGAAAGTCTTCCTTGACCAAGCTCCTTGTATGGTTGTACAATTCTTACACTGCACATCTTAGGGAGTGCTTCTCATAAAGACTTTGACATGCAGTTTAAACCTGCAGAACCCACTTGTGGCAGCTTGCAACCTTGTGAGGACATTTTGGAAGTCTCTAATATAGTTTGAATATATGTCCCCACCAAATCTTCTGTTGAATTATAATCCCCAATATTGGAGATGGGGCCTGGTGGGAGATGTTTGGATCATGGGGGCAGATCCCTCATGAATGGCTTAGTCGATTTTCTTGGTGATAAGTGAATTCAGGCAAGATCTGGTTGCTTAAAAGTAGGCTGGGCGTAGTGACTCACACTTGTAATTTCAGAACTTTGGGAAGCCAACCTGGGCAGATCACTTGAGTCTAGGAGTTTGAGACCAGTGTGGATAAGGTGATGAAACCCCATCTCTACTGAAAATACAAAAATCAGCCAAGTGTGGTGGCATGCGCCTGTAGTCCTAGCTACTTAGGAGATTGAGAAGGGAGGATCGCGAGAGCCCAGAAAATCAAGGCTGCAGTGAGCCGAGGTTGTGCCATTGCCCTCCAGTCTGGGTGACAAAGTGAGACCTTGTCTCAAAAAAAAAAAAAAAGTGTGTGGCACCTCTCACTCTTTCTCTCCTGTTCTTCTGGCCATGTGACATGCCTGCTTCCTCTTCAGCTTCCCCCGTGAGTGAAAGCTCCTTGAGGCCTCCCCAGAAGCTGAGCAGATGCTGGTGCTATGCTTGTACAGCCTGCAGCACCATGGGCCAGTTAAACCTCTTTTCTTTATAAATTACCTAGCCTCAGACATTCCTTTATAGCAATGTACGAACGGCCTAACACAGTCTTTCTGTGGGTTCCTATAGCACTCTGAACATATTGCCATCTTCTCACACTATTTTGTCTGTTTTTTCCATTAGACTGTAAACTCTTATGAGGGCATGGGTTATTTCCATCAACTTCTCTATATTAGAGAAGTTTTATGTATTTATACATATATATATAATAAAATATATATTAGAGAAGTTATATAGCTTTATCTATTATTGATATGTATATATCTTTATTATCTGTCTTTCTGTGGACCTGACACATAGTATGTGCTCAATGAATATGTACTGAATGAAATAAATGAACCTAAATAGACTGTGAATACTTTGTTA
>NW_016107425.1:4991140-5004655 GCF_001604975.1 Cebus imitator | reverse complement strand
AAAAAAAAAAAAAAAAAAAAAAAAAAAAAAAAAAACTAGATGCCTTGCAGCTCAGTAATATTCAATTCTATTTAGTTTTACATAGTGATTACAGATATCCATCTTTAGGAGTTGAAATATTGGTTTTCAGAGCTAGAAGAAAATATATCATAAATTTTCCAGCTGGCTCTTTCTGTTGGGAGCACATAATTCCTGCAGAGCTGACCCTCTTTGTAAATCAGAGCCCGAGTGGTGGGTTCATGGTTAGTTTCTGCTAACAGTTTTTCAGTAGAGTCTATGCATTAGGAGATACATGGTTATCTCCTCATGGTTTTTGTTTTTTTACATATCCTGCCATTCCCTCTCTGCCCAAGTACTTAACAGGGATGTTTCCCTTCCAGCAGCCCTACATGGTACAAAGATGCACCCCTACCCCAGATATGTACTGCTCTTATAGTGGAGCCTTGCTGTCCTTCATAAATCAACGATGATTGATTTTCTCCCCAAAGTGAAAATGAACCCTGAATAAAACTTGTATTCTTTTTATGCTCCAAAATTATACTACCAACTACACAGCACGTAATTCTGGGCAGATACAAATGAAGTTTCATGCTTACAAAACTTCACACTGGCCTCAGACCCTCTGCTATGCTGCTGCCAGAGTGATATCTGATCAGGTTACTTTCTTGCTTAAAATTAGTTAATATACCCTTCAAGATGTATCCACTCAATTTTATTAATAAATCAGGATCATCATTATAATTATTATTCTTATGTAGTAATATAGAGTTATCTTTATTGAACTTGGATATACAGAAACTTTATCTGGAATACGAAAAAGGAGTAGATACCTATGCAGCCATAAAGAATGGAATTTCCTGTAACCAGAAGTGTGGTTAGTAAGTCAATACCAGATTTAGACCAGTGATTAGAAGGGAAGAACATGACTGATACCGTCAGACACAATCTAAGCAATGGGAACACACTGTATAAACCAAAAACAGGGAGAGGAAGAAAAAGAGAGAGAGAAAATGAATCTGACTGCCTGAGGAAAGAAGGGATATGGAAAAACAAAAAGAAGATATAAGAATTTAAGCATCATAAGAATTTGGGGCCATTTAGTCACCAAGATAAACCACTTTACACCTTTCAATAGACCAAGAGATTGTTCCCTGCATTATGGTGCAATGTAACTCTTCATGTTTCCAGTGGCAACTCTGGACCATAAACAGTTTGATGATGTGCAACACATTTGGCTTACGATGTTTTAAAAAAAGCATAAAAAAATCTTACAAGAGGCTGGGTGCGTTGGCTCACACCTGTAATACCGGCACTTTGGGAGGCTGAGGTGGGCAGATCAACTGAGGTCAGGAGGTTGAGACCAGCCTGACCAACATGAAGAAACCCCATCTCTACTAAAAATACAAAATCACCGAGACATAGTGGTGCATACCTGTAATCCCAGCTACTCGGGAGGCTGAGGCAGGAGAGTCACTTGAACCTGGGAGGTGGAGGTTGTGGTGAGCCAAGATCGCACCATTACACTCCAGCCTAGGCAACAAGAATGGAACTCCATCTCAAAATAAAATAAAACATATTAGAATAATATGTATTCCATGTAGAAGCCACAGGTTGCAAATGGGGTGGTTGCTACTGACAGCTAATAAGGTAGAAGTCAGGGATGCCGCCGGGCGCGGTGGCTCAAGCCTGTAATCCCAGCACTTTGGGAGGCGGAGGCGGGTGGATCACGAGGTCAAGAGATCGAGACCATCCTGGTCAACACGGTGAAACCCCGTCTCTACTAAAAATACAAAAAATTAGCTGGGCATGGTGGTGCGTGCCTGTAATCCCAGCTACTCAGGAGGCTGAGGCAGGAGAATTGCCTGAACCCAGGAGGCGGAGGTTGCGGTGAGCCAAGATCGCGCCATTGCACTCCAGCCTGGGTAACAAGAGCAAAACTCCGTCTCAAAAAAAAAAAAAAAAAGTCAGGGATGCTGCTAAACATTGTACAATGCACTGGACAGTGCTCCCTCTCTCTGGCAAAGAATTATTCAGCCTAATAGTGCTGAAGTTGAGAAAACCCTGGCCTAAAGTGTCCTTGCTCTTTTTTAAAAAAATCTTCATTCGGCATGAATAGAGGTTGGTAGAGATTTGGGAGTAGCGGTATAGAACTGGGGAAAATCACAGGATCTAAATTTCTGTTAGATATCATATTTTATAAACTGACAATCTGAAGTCATAAAAGAATTTCCCCTACCTCAAGGTCATTTCAGCTTCCGTATTAAGCAGCTTAACTTATACTTTACAGAATTTTTTTCCTTAGTGTAAGAACTATGAGATTTATTACACAACCAAAATGGTGACACTTTTGTCAGAATAACTTTTTCTAAAGCAACCTCTTGCCTTTTCTGGCAAAGCAGAAGACAGTACTCTAGGCAACCCAAGTCTCATTTTACTAGGTAACCTGCTTCTCATCACATCTTTACACCTTTGCTAGGGTAGTTGGGGTTATACATAATATGCTTCATGCCTTTCTGTTAAACATTGATCACGCCTTTGGCATGCTAAAGCTAGCAGACTCTTGCAGTGGGGCAGGGGCCCAGACCAGACAATTGCTTTCTTTGAAGGGGATGTTGAGTAAAGAGGACCCATTCTGCAAAAAGGACTTTTTTCTCTGAGCCAACTGAATATCTACCCAATGGGAAAGGATGGAGAGGAAGAGGTATGGGGATGAATTTATCTCACAATTTTTGCAAAGATTTTAATGTATAATAACAAGTCAAAAGAATTGTGTTGAAAATGAGAAGACATGAATAATACACTATTGTCTCATAAGTTATGACATTCACCTTTAGAGAGATGGGGGTCCTGACATGGGTCAACATTCTATTATTTTTGTTTTGTAGTTTAATCTTCAAAACTAAATTTAGAATATCTACCTGTTAAGTCTTAGATAGGTGAAAAATGTAAATTCAGTCAGAATATAGCAAGACTACAATGCAGCATGATTTACTGTAGAAAAATCATGAGCTCTGCTGCCAATATAGCGATATTTGAATCCCTTAGGAATTTTGTCAATTATAAAATGGGGAAATGAGTTAAGGTAACCAAAGTACTCAGCACCTAGTAGATGGTAATTATAACACTAATTAAGCACCTATTATGTGATAAGGAGTTACCAAACACAAATTACCACAAATAAACTAGAGGAAGGATTAGTTTCTTTTACAAACTAACCCTACTATTTATTAAGATTCCAGTTACAGTAACTCTATATTTGCAGAAATTTTATACATTAAACTTACAAAATTCCCTCCTCTCTTTTTTCCACTCAGATTACTGAAAGCAGGAATCTTATTTTTAAAAACAATCTTTTTCAGTCTTTCTTTCTATTCTGGGTTAAATTTTAAAAGTAATCACTTTTTTGTTGTTGTTAAATTAATAGCTTACAAAGCAATTCTAAGAAGAAGAAGAAAGTCAGAAGTATCACATTAACCAACTTCAAACTATACTGCAAGGCTACAGTAACCAAAACAGCATGGTATGGTATAAAAAGAGACCCATAGACCAATGGAACAGAATAGAGAACCCATAAATAAAGCTACATACTTACAACCAGCTGATCTTTGACAAAGTCAATAACAATAAGCAATGGGGAAAGGACTCCCTATTCAATAAATGGTGCTGGGACAGCTGGCTAACCATATGCAGAAGAATGTATCTGGATGCCTACCTATCACCATATACAAAAATTAACTTAAGATTAATTAAATGGGGCAGAGGGGTGGAACAGGATTGCATAATAGAAGGCTGCACTGATCCCTCCTCCCCCGCAAGAATACCACATTTAACAACTATCTATCCAAAAAAGCACCTTCATAAGATCCAAAAATCAGGTGAGTACCCACAGTACCTGATTTTAACTTCATATCCCTGAAAGAGGCACTGAAAAGGATAAGAAAAACAGTCTTGAATTGCCAAGGCTACCTCCCTCTCTCATCCCTTGGCAGCGGCTGTGTGATGCAGAGAATCTGTGCTTGGGGAGAGAGAATGCAGCAATCGTGAGACTTTGCATTGAACTCAGTGCTGCCCTGTCATAGTGGAAAGCAGAACAAGGTTGTACTTAGCTGATGCCCACCCACGAAGTGAACATTTGGACTGGCCCTAGCCAGAGGGGAATTGCCCATCACAGTGGACAGAACTTGACTTCTGGCAAAACTTGCCACTGTGGGCTTCAGTGTTCTGGGTCCCTAAATAAACTTGAAAGGCAGTCTGAGCCACAGGACTGCAATTTCTAGGTGAGTGCTAGTGCTGAGTTGGGCTCAGAGCCAGTTGACTCGGAAGGTACATAACCTAGTAAGACAGCAGCCAGGGTGGTTGAGGGAGTGCTTATGCCACCCCTCCCCCAAACCCAGGCTGCACAGCTTATGGCTCCAAAAGAGACCCTATCCTCCCACTTGTGGAGAGGAGAGGGAAGAGTGGGGAAGACTTTGTCTTGCATCTTGGATACCAGCTCAGCCACAGTGGGACAGGGTTTTGGGCAGTGTTGTGAGGCCCCCATTCCAGGCCCTAGCTCTCAGACAACATTTCTCAACACACCCTGGGCCAGAAGGGAATCCACAGCCTTGAAAGGAAGGACCCACTCATAGAAGGACCCATTATCTGCTGAGTAAGAGTCCTTGGGCCCCGAATAATTAGCAGCAATACACTGTGGGCCTTCGGTGAGACTTTGAAACATGCCAGTTTCAGGTGAGACACATCACATTCCCAGCTGTGATGGCTACAGTGAGAGACTCCATCTACTTGAGAAAAGCAGAGAGAAAAGTAAAAGGGAACTTTGTCTTGCACCATAGGTACCAGCTTAGCCACAGTGAAATAGAGCACCAGGCAGGCTCTTGGGTCTCCTATTCCAGGCTCTTGTACAGCCATTTCTAGACCTATCCTGAGTCAGAGGAGAGCCCGCTGCCCTGAAGGGTGAGTCCCAGGCCTGGCAACATTCACCACAAGCTGACTGAAGAGGCTTTGGGCCTTAAGCCAACACTGGTGGAAGCCTGGCAGTACTCCCTATGGGCCTGTGGTGGTGGTGGCCATGGGCTGAGGTGCCTCTGCCCGTGGAAAGAGGAAGGAAGAGTGGGAAGGACTGAATCTCATGGATTGAAAGCCAGCTCAGTAGCAGTTCAATAGAACCCCAGATAGATTTCTAAGGTTTTTTGACTCCAGTCCCTGGCTTCTGGACAGCCTCTGTGGACCCACTCAGGGTTTGGAGGAACTTACTGCCCTGAAGAGAAGGACACAAGCCTATCTGGCTTTGCCACCAGCGGATTGTAAAGCACTAGGTCCTTGGGCAAATATAGGTGATAGCCAGGTGGTGGTTATGGTGGACCTTGGAAGAAGCCCAGTGCTGTGCTGGGTCAGACCTGAAGCCACAATCCTAGTGGTGGTAGCCACAGGGGTGCTTGTGTCACCTCACCCCCAGCTCCAGGCTGCTTAGCACAGATTGAGAGATTATGTTTGTTTAAGAAAAAGAGAAGAGAACAAGAATCTCTGCCTGATAATCCAGAGAATTCTTCTGGTTCTAATCAACGCCCACCAAGGCAGTACTTTACTTCTACGAGTTTACAAGAACGACAGGGTTACTGGGCTTGGGATGCCCCATAATGCAGACACAGCTTAGATTATGACATCCAAGTCCTTTTGAATACTGTAAAATTTCCAAAGAAGAACAGGTTCAAAGAAGCCCAGACTGAGAAGACTACAACGAAGACCTAACTCTTTAATGCGGAGACACTGATGTATATCTAAAGCATCAACACTATTCAGGAAAACATGACCTCACCAAACGAACTAAATAAGGCAACAAGGTCCAATCCTGAAGAAACAGAGAGATGTGACCTTTCAGGTAGAGAATTCAAAATAGCTCTTTTGAGGAACTCAAAAGAAATCCAAAATAATATAGGGAAGGAATTCAAAATTCTATTAGATAAACTTAACAAAGACATTGAAATAATTAAAAATAATCAAGCAGAAATTCTGGACTTGAAAAATACAGTTCACATACGAAGAATTTATCAGAGGCATTTAATATCAGAATTGATCAAGCAGAAGAAAGAATTAGTGAGCTTGAAGACAGACTATTTGAAAATACGCAGTCAGAGGAGACAAAAGAAAAAAGAATAAAAAGCAATGAAGCATGCCTACAAGATCTAGAAAATTTCTTAAAAGGGCAAATCTAAGAGATACTGGTCTTAAAGAGGAGGTAGAGAAAGAGATAGGGGTAGAAAGTTTATTCAGTGGAATAATAACAGAATTCTCCAAACTTATAGAAAGATATCAATATCAAAGTACAAAAAGGTTATAGAACACCAAGCAGATTTAACCCAAAGAAGACTACTTCAAGGCATTTAATAATCAAACTCCCTCTTCCTTTTGGCTGGAACTGCCATCTTCCAGTAATTCACCAAAATGACAAAAACAAAGGGAAAGAAGAGAGGCACCCCATATATGTTCTCTAGGTCTTTTAGAAACATGGAGTTGTTCCTTTGGCCATGTATATGCAAATCTGTAAGGAAGATAATATTGTAGACATCAAGGAAATGGGTACTGTTAAAAAGGAATGCCCCATAAGTGTTATCATGGCAAAACTGGGAGAGTCTATTATGTTACCCAACATGCCGTTGGCATTATAAACAAATAATTTAGGGCAAGATTCTTGCCAAGAGAATCAATGTGTGTATTGAACACATTAAGCACTCTAAGAGACAAAATAGCTTCCTGAAATGTATGAAGGAAAATGATCAGATAAAGAAGGAACCAAAGAGAAATGTACCTGGGTTCAGCTGAAGCACCAGCCTGCTCCATTCAGAGAAGCACACTTTGTGAGAACCAATGGGAAGGAGCCTGAGCTGCTGGAACCTATTTTCTATGAATTCATGGCAGTGTTAAACAAATAAATAACCTCCGCCTCCTGGGTTCAAGCAATTCTTTGCCTCAGCCTCCCGAGTAGCTGGGATTACAGGCACCCACCACCACGCCCAGCCTACTTTTTGTATTTTTAGTAGAGATGGGGTTTCACCATCTTGGCCTGGCTGGCCTTGAACTCCTGACCAGCCAGGAGTGATCCACCCGCCTCGGCCTCCCAAAGTGCTAGGATTACAGGCATGAGCCACTGCACCCGGCCAGTGAATAATTTCTTAACAATGCCTTGATCTTTTCATTATTGCTCAGGAGTTAAAGCTGCAGGCAGCAGCATCTGATTGGCTGAGCTCAGCCCCCGACCTCCCCATGCTAACTCCTCAAGGATGGAGAAATGGGTTCTCTCCCCTTGAAATTCTGTAGCGAGAGGGAGGCCTTTTCACACCAAGATTTATGCAGTGAAAAATAAAACCCAACAGATAAATAAAGTTTGGATGCTCAGTAGCCACGGGAACTAACAAGCATCCACCATAGTGAAATATGAAATTGAAGCATCAGAAACAAAACCGGGTATGAGCTAAAACCCAAAATGCCTAGAACTGCTTTTCAGGTTGAAATGGTCTAGGAAAATTAGGGACACTTCACTGATTTAGATAGGAGCAATTTCAAATTTGTTTACATTTCAACTGAGCAGGGCAGGACTGGAAGACACCTTGTAGCGAGTACTTCCATGAAAAAAGGTCACATTTTACACAAGAAGCCTAGGAAAAGCAGAAGCAACTCTGAGGACTCAGGAGCTGGCTGAGAGGAGCAGCCAGACAGCTGTGCACATGGGCCCAGTATAGTTTGGACTCTGGGTCCATCTGCTGGTGCAGTTTTTCTTCAACATTTCCCAACAGTGCGGCAATGAGCAAAAAGGGGCCAGATGCAAAGTCTAATGTGAGTTCCTTGCATGACAGTGAAAGAGGGAGTGATTAATCAAGAAGACAGTTCTTCATGGGTTGGGATGGGGACCTGGCAGCTCCGGGAGTACCTGTCATTTAGGGACACATGAAACACTTCAGCACTGAGGTACAGAATTTCTGTGATTCTGAGACTGGATGCACAATTGACACCATGGCTCTTAGGGGTCTCCACCTCATCCTTAGGACCAAGACAGCAGACGGACATCTGTGGGAGCTGTGGCCCTGCCAAGGCCTTCTTGGCCCATGCGTCATTCTTCCTCCCTTTCCCACAACCGTCTTCTATGAACCATCTCAGCAGGGGAGAGGCAGCCTGGGCAGCTCTGCTCTCACTGCTGTGTCTCTCATGGCCTTTGACCACAGCTTCTCTCTTGCCCAACACTTGCACATACCATCTGATTGGCTGCATTTAATCCCTGCTTCCTAGGTTTCTCATGCATTCCTTCTCCAGTTTAAAGGACCAGCACTTTTTTCTACCTGCCCCTTTTGGTTTCATGTTAGAGTTTCCTGTGGCTGTGCCCCACAACTCAGACATGTACCCAGGATGATGTCAAACAAGTTGAGGTTATTGCTTGGAGAGTAACTCACAGATAAACAATGTCAATAAATCTCTTTGGGATTGCTACAGATGTCCTTGGCTGTCAGTAGCATGGAATGGCTCATCATGGCAGTGATCCTATGGCCAAGGCCCCTGGATCTCACCACCTTTATTCAAGAGACAAGCTGAACCCAACCAACTTTCTTGGAAATATAATTTAGCAGGTTTTTTTTTTTTTTATTATTTAGGTTTAATTAAACTCAGTTAAATGCACAGACCTTAAGCATAAAGCTCGGATAATTTTTATGGACATCTGTTCTCATATAACCATCACCCAAATCTAGATTTGAAAGTGTGAGTCAATTAGAGCTAATTTCTACATTCGGGGAAAACACCTAAGGCAGTGATTCTCAAACTTTGGTGGACTTCTGAATTGTCTAGAGGGCTTATTAAAACATAGGTTGCCTTCCCAGGTGATATTAATACTGCTGGTTCAGGGACCACATTTAGGGAATCCCAAGGCTCAGGATTGCTAGGAAGTGCTAGTTAAAATGTCTCCAATTCATAGTCATACAAAGAAGGAAAGCCCATCAGCAAAATTATGTTATTTATTCATTTTTCTCTTTAAAATATGCAACTTGTCACAAATTTGTGTGTCATTCTTACATAGGGGCCATGCTAACCTTCTTCGTATTGTTCCAATGTTTTAGTATATGTGCTGCCCAAGAGAACACAATTTTAATAAAAATGAATTGGCCATATACTTAACTGAGGATCTTTAGATGGTCGCCTTCTATTGTTTGATTTAGAATCTTCTTAGTGGGTCTTGGTTGCCAGCAAAGGACTCAACAAAGTTATAAGCATAGATTGCATCAGAACAATTCCTTTTAGAGACTATTTTCCAATGAATTAATCAGTGTTGAGTACTTGAAGAGCTTGAAAGGATCAATATGCTTTTAAAGACTAGAAGACTCATCATACCCTTTTACAGTCAGAGCAAGGGTATTGGTAAATTGCTCTGAGATCCTCAGAGGGAGATAACTAACCAGCACTTATTGTTAGGGCATTTAAAGCATTTTTTTTAAAGTAATACATTTTATAAATGTAAAAATTAGCCACCTAAAATATGTAATTTTTTGGTTTTATATTCATTTTGTGAACTTAGAACTTCATAATTTTCCAAATTTTCCTACCATTATCATATATTGCTCTTATAATTAGAAAACAACAAATCCTAAAACAAAAAAATAATCCAGGGTGACTGACCCCTTTTACTCCCTCTATTTCGTTAAATAAGCTGTATTTAATTAAGATTTTCTATATTGCAAGATATTTACTTTTTTTTTTGAGATGGAGTGTCAAGAAATGGCATGATGTCGGCTCACTGAAGCCTCCTTCTCCCAGGTTCAAGCAATTCTCCTGCCTCAGCCTCCCAAGTAGCTGAGATTACAGGTGCCTGCCACCATGCCTGGCTGATTTTTGTATTTTTAGTAGAGACCAGGTTTCACCATGTTGGCCAGGCTGGTCTTGAACTCTTGACCTCAGGTGATCCTCCTACCTTGGCCTCTCAAAGTGCTGGGATTACGGTTTTAAGCCACTGTGCCTAGCCTGATATTTACTTTTTTTCCCTACAAACACACATATATATCAAAGTATCCATGGGCTGTTTTTCACTGCTATTTAAATCTACAAGGTACAAGAAATAGATTTTTTTCAACAATAGCCTTTTAATATACTATCTTTTTATATGTATAAATTTTTTTGACAAAATAGCATTAGAGTGGAGCAGCTTTTGAGAACAAAGTTCTTTTTTTTTTTTTTTAAAGAAAAAGTAAGCCACTTTCACTATGGCGTAATTAAACAGAGGAATTCAGATGCCCCTGATTTGTTTTAATTCCTTTGTGTTTATTTAGTGTGAGCTCATCTAGCCAGTGGTTGTTCTGTGAGCAAATAGTCTGGCAACACTTTCTTTAGGAAGCAAATGCACTTGCAGATGGATTTGCAGCATCTGCTCTGTCTCCTATGCCTCCAAAATGAAAAACTGTGACCCAACGGTTTCACAAGTCTTCATCTTACATCGGGGCAGGACCAGAGCTTCTTCCAGGTCCTTCCATGGCTATGGCCACAGGCATCAGTAATACCTAAAGTAGACTCAGCTTTGACCACGTGGGCACAATCCTGAAAGTGAGACGAGTTGGGAACAATCTGTGCCGGGAGGCAGTCATGCCTCTTTCCATTCCCTGAAGCTTTAGGGCAAAAGCCAAGAGGCAGCTGCTTCTACTTTTTAAAAACTGCAATTCATTGGTCTACTGTTTGGTTATCCTCCTTTAAACCTAAACAAAAGTCTCAAAAAAAAATAGTCAAATATTTTTAGAATATGAAATGAAACAGAGCAGTCCTGTATGATCCACCCATCTCCAATTTAGGATTCCTTGTTCATGTGTCCTTGAAACAACATTTACCCTGCTCCTCTTTGGGCCAGGGGCTTGTAGCCCTCCATCACCAGGCAGCTGCCGCTGGGAAAGAGCACGTCCTCCCACTGGGCTGGAGGCTGCACCAGGCCCTTCCTCCCAGGGGTTCAGGAGCAAGTCGGATGAAGTCTCATACCTCTTCTACAGGACGGTACTTCTGGTATCTGAAGACTGTTATTTCATCTGCTTTGCATCTTGTGTTATTAAGAACAAGCATTCTAAAGGCTCTCAACTCTTCTTCAAATTACATGGTTGTCTCTCTTCTCATCCTCTTCCAGGGCTTTCCAGCCCATTGAAGTGCTGAGTGCAAATTCTATTTTGATGGGTACTGAGCAGAGAACTCAAAAAATATAATCTTCCATAATTAAGACACACTACTTCCAGCAATGCAGTCTCATCTTTGAAAGTTTTATGAAGCCTTGCTATTTTACATCAGCTAATCTCATGTCAACTTCCTCAGGGTCTTTTTAAAAATTTTTAACTGTTTTTTTTTCTTTTTTCATACAAGGTATGGAGTGAGAAGACTTAGGGTCTTTAATTCATGAACGTCTGTTAAACTGTCTTGTGTCCAGGTATTTGAGTCTGAGTATGGGACTTTATATTTGCCTGGTTAAATGGTAAAAACAAACAACTGCTTCTCAGGGAAGTTAGGCATTTCATCTAGTAGCTGAGTAACTGAGGTTTTAGCATATTATTCCTTGATAGCATATCAACACCTTTTCCATCTCAATTCTATCATTCAAAAATTATTAGCATGAAAGTAAAATAAAACAAAATCAGAAGAACACTTGCATATGTCAGGCATTATTTTAAGTGCTTTTTGTTCCAAAGTGGCAGGACAATATATAAATATCAAACACCTGTTAAAACAATTCTTTGAGCTATCTGACCCTGCCTCCGTGGCTCCCTCATGGAGAATACCTTTTAGTTTGTCTGTAATCAGTGGTAAATGGATAGCAGCTGCCTACTTGGTATATTTTTGAGTTACGAGAAAATACAGAACCCCTGTTTGTTAATAAGAATCACTTGTTAAGAGAGAATAAATACCTGGATCAGAATCTGTTGGGGCCTTCAGCCTGGAATGGTGTCAGCCCCTGAGGCTCTCATTTTGAAGGCTGCTGGACCCCCAGATATACCCATTTTGTTGTTCTATCTAAATGTCTGCCTTTCATTGCCTTCAGTGCCGCCTGGGTGGGGGGTCTTCCAGCTAAGCTGGTACTCAGTAAACCCTTCTAGTTTTTTGTCATCTATATATTCGATCAAAACGTCTTTTATTTATTTATTTACGTATTTATTTGAGACAGGGTTTTGCTCTGTAGCACAAGCTGGAGTGTAGTGGCGTGATCTCGACTCACTGAAGTCTCAACCTCGTGGGCTCAAGCAATCCTCCCATCTCAGCCTCCCGAGTAGCTGGGACCACAGATGCATGCCACCATGCCCAGCAAATTTTTAAAGTTTTCGTAGAGATAGGGTTTCACTATGTTGCCCAGGCTGGTCTCAATCTCCTGGACTCAAGCGATCTGCCTACCTCAGTGTCCCAAAGTGCTGGGAAGGTGTGAGCCACTATGCCAGCCTAAAATGTCTTTTATTTTTTAGAGGATACTAGTTTATTTATTCAGCACTTGCTGATTCCCAGGCCTTATGCTTGGCACTGTTTACATGACATATAGAACAGATGTGGGGAAGATTGGACACAGGGTGATTTCAGTTGTAACTAAGAGAAATATGACTCAAAGTAGAGAAAGCCAAAAAGAGGAGTTATTGGGTCATATGTCCAAATTATAAGAGGAACAGATTTTGGTTTAGAGGCAATGGAATCTAGAGACAAAGATGCCGTGGTAAGGGGGTGGGTGAGTGGGTGAAGTTTGATATGAGTACAAGATGAGAAAAAGTCTGATTTTCATAAATTTTGTAAAATCAGCTAAAGAGCCAGGCTCACCAGGAGCAAGAACCAGGGCAGTTTTAGGGATCCAAGGAGCATGAGATTCACTCAAGTCACCTTTGCTAGACTGAATCAACACTAATAATTTTTTTTTCTCTCCTGTGTTCTTCCATTCCAGATTAAGGAGGTACCTCTGCACACTAGTAGAATGGCTAAAATTAAATGACTGATCATACCAAGTGTTGATGAGCATGTAGAGGAACAAGAACTCTCATATACCATTGGTAGAAATATAAAATAGCACAACCTTTTTGCAAAACAGAATAGTTGTTTCTTGAAAAGTTAGACATGCATTTATTATCTGACCCAATCACTCTACTACTAGGTATTTACCCAAGAGAAATGGAAACATATGTGCATACTAGGACTTGTATATGAATGTTCATAGTACTTTGTTTATGATAACTCCAAACTGGAAACAATCCAAATACCCATCAGAAAGTGAATGGATAATCTATTATATCTATGCAATAAACTACAACTCAGCAATAAAAAGGCGTGAAGTACTGATGCACACAATGATGTGGATGAATGTCAAAATAATTATGCTGAATGAAAGAAAGAAGCCAGACCAGGGAGGGACGGTGGGGGGTGGGAAGCTGGGGAGAGATAGCAAGGGGAGAAATGCCAGATGTAGGTGATGGGGAGGAAGGCAGCAAATCACACTGCCACGTGTGTTCCTATGCAACAATTTTGCATGTTCTTCACATG
>NW_016107425.1:4963499-4991060 GCF_001604975.1 Cebus imitator | reverse complement strand
AAAAAAAAAAAAAAAAAGAAGCCAGACCAAAGGATTGCATAATACTGTATGATTCCATGTATATAAAATTCTAAAAAATGCAAACTATAGTGACAGAAAGGAGATCAGTGGCTTTCTTGCAGGCAGGGAGTGCTAAAGGAAAAAATTATAAATGAACACAAAGAATACTTTCTGGGACCAGGCACGGTGGCTCACGCCTGTAATCACAACATTTTGGGAGGCCAAGGTGGGTATATCACTTGAGATCAGGAGTTCAAGACCAGCCTGGCCAACATGGTGAAACCCCCTCTCTACTAAAAATACAGAAATTAGCTGGGCATTCTGGCATGTGCTTGTAGTCTCAGCTACTCGGGAGGCTGAGGCATGAGAATCACTGGAACCCAGAAGACGGAGGTTGCAGTGAGCTGAGATTGCTTCACTGCACCCCAGCCTCGGCAATAGAGTGAGACACCATCTCAAAAAAAAAAAACTTTTTGGGGTGAATATGTTTACTGTCTTGGTTATAGTGATGGTTTCAAAGGTATACACATACATCCAAACATATCAAATTCTACTCTTTAAATATGCATAGTCCACCAGGTGTCAATTATATTTCAAAAAAGCTGCTAAAAAGGATTTTAATAAGCTGTTTTAAATGTTTCCTACAGTCTCCACTATAGAATTGGAAAAGAGTTGACCATTCCTCTCCTCTTTCAGTCACCACCCAGTCTTAAGATGTTACTTTCTTGGAAATCATATTATAGTCTGCTCAGGTGCAGTGTCCACTTCTTGGTTTACATTATACAGAAATAGTTTGCTTTTCTATTGAAATAATTATTAAATGTACGCTAATTTCTTAATAAGCCTTTGGTAAATTTGTCTTTGAAGGTGTTGACTTTGGTGGATTTTAAATGCCTTTAGGGAATGCAGCATTTGATTAATGGTTTCATACAGCCAAACACATTTTTACATGGGAAACTGGTAAATCTGTATATTTACTGGAACTTTTACATTTGTAAAGAATGTTTACATTTACAGGAACATTAAAAATCATTAGGAAACATTACACATCATCTACTTCAACTGTGACATTTAGGCTATGGTTATTTGGCTAGTTTTTAAAAAATATATGATATAATTAATTTTAAAATGATCTTCATGGCAATGACACAGACCCTCAAAATAAATAATAATAACAATCTTGTCAGGTTTTAAAATGTGTTTGAATGGTTTCTGCTTCTACAATCTCTGATTTACTCAATGTAGAGACTCTCCTTTCTCACAGGTAAAAAAAGATGGGAAAGATATGGCTGTCACTTGCCTGATGGTGCCTTTCTGAATTCAGCTGAGTTTTTTTCTTTTCTTTCTTTCTTTCTTTGTTTCTCTCTCCCTCTTTAATTTTCTTTTTAACATGGGAAACCTTTATTTTAAAACTTTCTGGGTGATAAAAAATATTTAATTGACAAAGATTGTATATATTCAAGGTGCACAATATGATGATTTGTTATACATATGCATTGTGCAATGATTTCCACAATCAAATTAGTTAACATATCCACCGCCATCCATGCTGTATCTTAGATACCCAGAACATGTCCATTTTATAACTAAAAGTTTGTACCCTTTGACCAACAGCTGTTTCTTTTTTTTTTTTTTTAAAGATGAGGTTTCTCCATGATGGCCAGGCTGGTCTTGCACTCCTGACCTCAGGTGATCCACCCACCTCGGTCTCCCAAAGTGCTAGGATTACAGGCGTGAGCCACCGCGCCCGGCAGACCAACAGCTGTTTCTTCACCAAGTTCTAGACAAGGAGTTCATAAACATGGTGGCCTCGAGGTGGCTCCCATATCCTTTTTGTATTGATGAGCCATTAGGTAGAGTAATTGTGTTGGTCTGATCCTAGCCTTTGCTCTGTTTTTTTAAATGGTAAGGAACAACAGCAAACACATAACCGTGAGAAATTTCCAACAATCAGAGAAATATTATTTAAATGGCGGTAGTTGCCAAAAGTATTTTAAACAATCTAAAAATTAAGACATCTAGTTCATTTCAATAGCAATTTGGGCACATGTTCAATTTTTTTTCTATCACATTTTTTGGGACAACTGGCTAACCTTTTGCAATAAAATACAAAATAAAATAATGTGAAAGTTCTAAAGCATACCTAACACAAAAAATTATTTTAGATATTTTTAAAGTTTAAAAACCATAAAAATACAAGAATAAAATATATATGAATGTGGATTATATTTTTTTATGGCAAAGACTCAATACATATCCCATATTTCCTGTGAGAACAGCTCTTTCTGTACACACCCCCCTCAGGATAAGCTCCTTGTATCTTGTGACTTCCAGACTCCCTGGCCACAGCTCATTTGTTGGGAGATGGGAGGAGACAGGAACCTGACCCCTGGACCAGCCAATGTACTATATGAACTGTGTGAATCAGCTTCTATTTGCCGCAAATTGAAATTGGGGCACAGAGATACTAGTTCACTTGTCAGTGGCTTTGGAACTGAGTTGGCCACATCAGAGTGATGTGTATATGGATAAACAATTTATCAAAAAGGAAGGGAAATGAAGCAGTGACTTAGAAACAGAGAGGAGGGGGAAGGCAAGCTTAGAGAAATAGATAAAGATGTTTCAGTTCTGGACAAGATTTCAATTCCTGGTTCCTAGTATCTCATGGAGCCTGGCTAAATCTTCTACACCTGGATTCCAGTTCAAATCCCCTATATTATAATGAATTTCCCTTTAATTAAGCCTGCTTCTATTTCTTACAAACAAAAAAGCCTAGACTGAAGCAATAATCTTGGCAAAATACTAAGTATGCTATTGCGCATAGAACCCCTAAAGGAAACGTTTTTTAAAAATCTGTTCTCATAAAAATAAACATCATTAAACTGAAAGAACAACTAGGGACAGAGAACTACACACATATGAAAAAGAGCTACATTTTAAATATCATTGAAAATTCAAACAGAAAGGTAAATATTCTAATAGAAAAATCATCCAAGGTCTTAAATAGGCCACTCCCAATAGAAGAAAAACAAACAACCAATTTATGTACATAAAATGTTTGGAGGCAAAATTCACAACAAAGAAATACCATTTTCAGCCAAGCAGATAGGCGAAGTCTTCTATCTGATCTCCTACTTCTAATTTTTTTTTAAATACATTTAAAAAATATTAAATTCTTCAGGAATTTGCATGTCATTCTTGCACAGGACCATGCTAATCTTCTCTATATAGTTCCAACTTTAGTGTATACACTGCCAGAGCCAGCACATCCTACTTCCAATTTTACTTTCACTATACAGTCATATGCTGCATAACAAGACAATCAATGACAGGCCACGTACACTGCAGTGGTTATAGATTATAGATTATAATACTGTATTTTTACTGTACCTTTTCTGTGTTTAAATACACAATTACCATTGTGTTACAATTGCCTACAGTATTCAGTGCAAAAGCATGCTGTACAGGTTTGTAGCCTAGGAGCAATAGGCCATACCATATAACCTAGTTGTGAGGTAGGTCACGCCATCTAAGTTTGTCTAAGTTCACTCTATAGTGGTCACACAATGACAAAATCACCTAATGATGCATTTCTCAGCATAGTACCTCATCATTAAGTGATGCATGGCTATAGTCTTTTCTTTTTTCCTTTTTTAAGAGAGAGTCTCATTCTGTTGCCCAGGCTGGAGTGCAGTGGTGTTATCTTGGCTCACTGCAACCTGTGCTTCTCAGGTTCAAGCAATTCTCATGCTTCAGCATCCAGAGTACCTGGGACTACAGGCATGCACCACCACGCCTCGCTAGCTTTTGTATTTTTAGTAGAGACAGGATTTCACTGTGTTCGCCAGGGTGGTCTTGAACTCCTGACCTCAAGTGATCTGCCCAGCTCGGCCTCCCAAAATGCGGGGATTACAGGTCTGAACCACTGCGCCCAGCCTGTAGTCTTTTCTTAATGCCAGTGTGCTCCCTTTAAATCATAAATGGGAACAAGTTACTCCTCTACTCAAATCCCTCCAGTGGCTCTCCATCTCACCAAGAGAAAGCCACCATCCTCAAGAGTATGTGGCAGCCCTCTTTACCTCACTAACCTCATCTCCTCCCATGCTCCCACTTGGTCCCTTTGCTCCTGCCTCTTCCTTCTGCCTCCTTGCTGTTGCTTGAATGTAACAGGTGTACTCCAACCTCCAAAACTTGGTCCTAGCTGCTTCCTCTGCCCAGAATGCTCTTCCCCCTAATCCTGCTCTGCCCTCACCAGTATGCCTACACTTTTTTCCTTTACCTCCTTCCAGTCTTGGCTGAAAAGCCATCTTCTCAGAGGGGGCATCCCTGACTCCTGCATTTAACAGAGACACGCTTTATCTCCTGCACTGCCTGTCCCTTCCTGTGTCATGTGTCTCCATGACATCTACCACCTTCTAGTGTACAATATCACTTACTTATCTTTATTGCCTATCTCTTCACACCTAGCATAAAAGCTCCACTGTAGCAAAGATTTATCCCCAGTTCCCAGTACATAGCCAGGCACATAGTGGGCACTCATTAAACATTTGTTGAATGAAAAAGTTAAAAAAGGATAATATCAGAGTTGAACAGAGCCTAGGAAATGGTTACTTTGGCCTACTATTAGTGACAATGTAAATTGGTGCAAGGTTTCTGAAGGATAATGTGGCAATGGGGATCAAAATCTTAAAAATGTATCGCTTTTGTGTAACATCAGTTACTTTGAGAAATTTATCATAACCAAATTATAAGTTAGTTAGACCCCTTTTGGTTGCTAATAACAGGAAGCCACTTGTGCTAACTTAAGTACTAATGGTGGAGTGATTTATTTTTTATTTTATTTATTTTTTACTTAAGTTTTGCTTTTGTTGCCCAGGCTGGAGTGCAATGGCATGATCTCGGCTCACTGCAACCTCTGCCTTCCGGGTTTAAGTGATTCTCCTGCCTCAGCCTCCCGAGTAGCTGGGATTACAGGCATGTGCCACCATGCCCAGCTAATTTTGCATTTTTAGTAGAGATAGGGTTTCTCCAAGTTGGTCAGGCTGGTCTCAAACTCTCGACCTCAGGTGATCCACCCGCCTGGGCCTCCTAGGTGCTGGCATTACAGGCGCAAGCCACTGCGCCTGGCCAGAGTGACTTCCTATGATACATTATATGCCCTATTACAGAGGAAGAAAGAGAGAATGCATTATGTGGGACATTTAGACAGCTCGGCCACACCCACTGTCTTAAGTTAGTCATCCCAAGAAACAGATGGAGACAGAAAGTTTTCTGGGCAGTGCTCTTTGAATCAATACCTGTAACAGAGTAAGGGAAGCAGGACTAAACAAAGGCAAAGTTGAACTGAGATGCAATTGCAACCCATGCTACAGTCAATTCCATGGCGAGCTCTCGCATTATTCTCTTTTGAGGCAAGGGATTCAGACCTTTATATCAACATATTAACCAATAATTGTATGTAAGATAATCCTGGAAAGAGTGTGCAGCCTTGGTCCAAACAGCTCCTTAGTACAAAGCAAATCCTGGGAACTGACTCAGCTTTTAGCCATCAGTAAGTGACTCTCCTGGCATCCGGGGCAATGGATACCTTGGTCCTGATGGTGAGGATCTGGGAAGCACACTGCAGCATCTGCTCTAGCAGGGAAACTAAAGAAAGTTTCGTTTCCTCCAGGTCTTAGAATAATTGAAACCAGACACGTAGATGCTGTCAAGACTCTCTCTTGTCTGTTTCTTTCTATGCATCTCTCTCACTCTGGACTGTTTTCCCAGTTTCTTATTACACATAGTCAAGGATTATTTCCAGCAGCTTCATCCTTAGAGAGAGGGTAACTCCAAATAGTCCAGTTTGGGTCACTGTCTATCCATGGGCTTAACCAAACAACTGTAGTAGAAGGTAAGGTGGTTACACAGTAGTAATATGGTGGCACCTGCTGTAACCAATTGTATTCAAAGAAGTAGAGAAAGGGGGCAAACCCATGCTTGCATGTGCCACATCCATAGAGTCAGGAAAAAAACATCACAAATGATATAAATTAAAGTGTTAACAGTAGTTATTTTTTGGTAGTAGAATAGACAATGGTTTCTGTTTCCTCTTTTTCATTTTGTATACCTTTCTTTGTCATTGTTATATGTAGAATAATATTTTAGTAATTGCAAATAGTTTTAAAAAAGAAAAAGTAGGTACCTGTTTCTGCCTTCTGCATAAAAGATCCACTTACAGGTTGTAGGAGGAATATTCACATTAAGTATGATTTTCTGGGAACTGGTGTGAAAAAAATCTGGCTTAACTTTGCAAAGCTTATTTCATCAAATTGCAAACAAACTAAACGGGTAATTTTTAAAGAAAACATTTAGTTGGCTCATGGTTCTATAGGCTGTACAAGCGTGCCTCCAGCATCTGCTTCTGGTGAGGGCCTAAGGAAGTCGCAGTCAAGGCAGAAGGTGAAAAGAGAGCAAGTATGTCACATGGTGAGAGCGTGAGCAAGAGAGAGAGGAGGGGGATGTCCCAGACTCTTGTAAACAACCAGATCTCACATGAACTAACTGAGCAAAGACGTACTTATCACCAAGGGATGGTGCTAAACCATTCATGAGGGATCCACCTCCATGATCTAGTTACCTCCCACCAGGACCCACCCCCAACACTGGGAATCACATTTCAACATGAGATTTGCAGGAGTGAAACATCTATATCATATCATTCTGCCCCTAACTCCCCAAATCTCACGTGCTTCTCACGTTTCAATACAATCATGCCTTCCTAGTAGTCCCCCAAAGTCTTAACTTGTCCATTATTGACTCAAGAGCTTCAAGTCCCAAGTCCAAAGTCTTATATGGAGATGAGTTTCTTCCACGTATGAGCCTGTAAGATAAAAAATGAGTTACTTACTCCCAAGGTACAATGGTGGTACAGGCAATAAGTAAAGATTCCCATTCCAAAAGGGAGAAATTGGCCTAAAGAAAGGAGCAATAGGCCCCACACAAGTCTGAAACCCAGCAGGGCAAACATTAAATCTTAAAGCTCCAAAACAATCTCTTTTAACTGCATGTCGCTCATCTTGGTGTGAAGGGTGGACTCCCAGGGCCTTGGGCAGCTCTGCCCCTGTGGCTTTGCAGGGTACAGCTCCTGTGTCTGCTCTCATGGGTTGGTGCTGGGTGCCTATGGCTTTTCCACACTGAGGCTGCAAGCTGCTGGTGCCTCTACCATTCTTGGGTCTGGAGGGCAGCTGTCCCTTTCCCACAGCTCCACTGGGCAGTGCCTTGGTGAGGACTCTGTGTGGCAGTTCTAACCCTACATTTCTTTCAGCAATGCCCTGGTAGAGTTTATCTGTGGGTGATCTGTCCTGCAGCAGGGTTCTGCCTTGGCACCTAGGTTTTCCTGTACCTCCTCTGAAATCTAGGCAGAAGTTGCCAAGTCTCCTTCTCACTTGCATTCTATGTGCCTGCAGGCTTAACACATGGAAGCTACCAAGGTTTATGACTTGTGCTTTCCAGAGTGGCAGCTCAAGCAGTATCTGGTGCCCTTTGAGCCTTTGCTATAGCTGAAGCAGCCAGGATGCAGGAAGAAGTATCATGAGGCTGCACAGGGCAGCAGCACCCCAGGCCTGGTCCTAAAACCATTCATTCCCTCTAGGTCTCTGGGTCTGTGATGAAAGGGGCTATATCAAAGATTTCTGAAATACCTTCGCATTTAGTCATGTTCCCTTTTAGCCGTACTAATCTCTCTAACAAGTGGCTGCTATGCAGCCCACTTGGATTCTCTATGTCAGGACAATGCTGCAAATTTTCCAAACTTTTATGCTCTGCTTCCCTTTTAAATATGAATTCCTACTTTAAGTTGGTCCTTTGCTCCCACATCTGATTTAGGGTGTTAGAGGCTGGCATGCCACTTCTTGAATGCTTTGTTGCCCAGACATTTCTTCTGCCAGATACTGTAGGTGATCACTCTTGAGTTTAAACATCCAGAGTCCTAGGACACGAACACAATGAAGCCAAGTTCTTTTCCAGGGAATAACAAGGGTGACCTTTACTTCAGTTCCCAATAAGTTTCTCATTGCCATCTGAGACACTGTCAACCTGTCCTTCATCATCTATATTTCTATCAGCATTTTGGTCACAACCATTTTGGCAGTCTGCAAGAAGTTCCAAACTTTCCCTCATCTTCCTGTCTTTTTCTGAGCCCTCCCAACTCTTCCAGCTTCTGTTACCCAATTCCAAAGCTGCTTTCATATCATAGGGTATCTTTACAGCAGTGCCCCACTACTCATTGTCAATTTCCTGTATTGGCCCTTTCTTGCATTGCTATAAAGAAATACCTGGAGCTGGGTAGTTTGTAAAGAAAACAGGTTTAATTGGCTTACAGTTCTGCAAGCTGTAAAAGCATGCCTGCAGCATCTGCTCCTGGCGAGGGCCTCAGGAAGTTTGCAATCATGGTGGAAGGCAAAGGGGGAGCAAGCATGTCACATGGTGACAGCAGGAACAAGAGAGATAAGTGTGAGGTCACAGTCTCTTTTAGACAACCAGATTTCGTGTAAAATAACTCAGTGAGAACTCACTTATCACTAAGGGGATGGTGCTAAACCACTCATAAGGGATCTGCCCTCATGATCCATCACCTTTCACCAGGCCCCACCTCTAACACTAGAGATCACATTTCAACATGAGATTTGGAGGAGACAAAACATTCAAACTGTATCCCTTCTTACAACCTGGGCTCCTTAATCCTCTATTGTGTGACTCTATCATATTTGCAATAAGTACAAACTTTAAACGAAACCATCCATTGCATTTGCCAAAATGTAGGCTGAAACAGAGCAGTGTAAACCATTGACCAGAATGTCTTCAATATTCGAGCACGCTCCCTGCTAGGAGGCTCCAGCACAGGAGTGGCCTATTTGAAATCACTCGTTTAGCTTTTATGTTTATATTAATATATTCATCCATTCATATAACCGATGTTGGTGAGGACCTATATGCTGGGAAATATAAAGAAAAACAACAGAACCCTATTCTGAATGAGCTAAGGATCCAGTAGATAGAATGGTAGAATATATGTGTGTATGTGTGTACAAAATATATATTTGCATATATACTCAAATAGTTATAATAAAATGTATGAAATATTAAATGCATTAAGATTCATACTTGAAGAGTTCTCTGAGTGTTTAAAAAAGGATGAGTTACTTCTGAGTGGGCTGGCTTCATGGAGCATTTTAGTTTAAATGATTGTTTTGAGATTTCTGCTGAAAAATATCATTATCTATCTTTCTATCTGTCTAATATATATATTTGTTGTTTTGCTGTTGTTTTGTTTTAACCAAGCATCTGGATTAACATATGCCCTATACTAGGGGGGTGCACAGGCTTTAAAAAAAAAGAGGAGGGCTAAAAAACTGGTATTAAACATTTTTGATTAAATAAAACTCTCACAAGTTTCAGGGAGGGAAAAAAAGGGTGGAGTTTTAAGTCCCTGAGGGTCTGAGAGAGTGGGAAGGACTGTGGAATGTGGAGGCTGTCAAGGCTGATTCCCTTACACTAAGAAATGGCTGGGTCTGAGACTGATTACCATAAGACAAACAAACACCAGCTCTTCCCTAAGGAGACTGTCCTGTATTAAAAAATATAAGCTGGAGAAATGAATTAGCTGTTCCATTAAGTAACGGGATACAAATGTATGTTGGACGGTAGAAAGCCTAATGTTTCCCATCACAGTTGGAAAGGAGGCTGAGCTAATGGTGAAAATCTTAACCTAATGCACTGAGAACAGAAAAGGGGTGGAGAACACAGAGGTGTGGCCATGCTGAGTGAAGACCGGACATGAGAAGCTTTTTCTCATTCTGGATGTTTTCTTCTTTTGCTTAAAACTAGCACTTTACTTCACCCTGTCTCTAGAGGTTATCTTTCTCCAATTTGCATTGTTCCTCAGAAGAAACACAGGAAACGCAGGAAGACATTCCCTAAGACAGCTGGCTTCCCCTCACAGTTTAAGAGGTACCAGGCAATTAAAACACTTTTAAAGCCAAAGAATCAGACTTCTTTCTGACCGAAGCTCAGAAAGAAAGAAGTATTAATGAAATCATTATGGGTATAACAGAAACACAACAGGAAACTCTTAGTTCTACCTTAGAGTGGAATTTTAAAATTTCATCAGTAAAATAAACTTCATCCTGTCACTTAACCTATTATCTTATAATACTTGGGCCAGCAATATCTGGGCATTCCAGTGACACTGATGGTTCAATGACAAGTAGGTTCTCAGGGCCCCCTTCCCTTCTTCCTTTCCCTCTCTACTGCTCAGCCAGCTGTCTCACCAGCTACCATTATCTAGAGAGATTTAAGGGCAAGTGTTGCAGGTTAACCCTCTCCCAGCATTTTTTCAATTTAGACCTACTCCAATTATGTAATATTTCTTTCAGTTGGTCTATTCAAATCCTGTGTAAAAATTTTCTATCAAAGCTCTTTGCAAAATACTAAGTTCATAAGAGATATTTTGTAAATACCTGTTCTTTGCTTTATTACTTGGAGTTTATCTTTTTGTATATCTGAACTTCTGGTACTGACATAGTTTAGCTGTGTCCCCACTCAAATCTCACCTTGCATTGTAATAATCTCCATGTGTCAAGGGCGGGACCAAGTGGAGATAATTGAATCATGGAGGCAGTTTCCCTCATACTGTTCTTGTGATAGTGAGTTCTCACGAGGTCTGATGGTTTTATAAGGGGCTTCTCATTTCTCTTTCTGCTGCCATGTGAACAAGGACATGTTTGCTTCCCTTTTCACCATGATTGTAAGTTTCCTGAGGCCTCCCCAGCCCTGTGGAACTGAGTCAATTAAACCTCTTTTCTTTATAAATTACCCAGTTTTGGGTATTTCTTCATAGCAGCATGAGAACAGACTAATACAGGTACATTATCATCATCAATGGATGTTTTGTCAAATGAAAATAAAGGTGGAAGTTCTAAACCGGATTCAGATTGGAGCATCAATTCTGAACTCAATTTCTTATAACAAAATATTTGTTTATGGTATTAGCTTAACTTTTACAATAAAGGATGCTGAATGAGCAAACTATACCAATGTATATGAATATGCAATGATAAAAATGTGTGGCTAGATCCTTTCCTATAGAAAGGTGGTGTGCAGTGGAGTTCTGAGTTCAAAGTCCTGGATTCCAGGATATACCCTATAAGGCTGGTGGGAGATTCTAATAAAAAAAAAATGTATGGAAAGCATTCCACACAATTCCTAGCATTCATTTTAAGCTGGGGACAAAATTTATTAGAATTTTACCTAGGCCACATTTCTTACTCTTTCACCCTCCCACATCAAATTTCTCAGCATTTTTAGTCGTGCTGAATCAATATGGTGGGCAGAGAAAGACTAGAACTGGAGGCAGGAAGACCAGGAGGAAGAGTCTTGATTGCTGTGCCAGTTCCTGGACCCCCTTTACACAGGAAAATTTAGGTAATACTTGAAGGTCACGGAAAGTAAACAGAAACGAGGGGAAGCCATCTACATAATAAGAAATCGGGGCTGGAGAGGGGGGTTAGAAAAGTCATATAGGCTGAGGTATGGGAGATAATTTGTGGGGTTTCAGAGTGCTCTGCTCGAGAACACTCTGGAGTGTTCTGTGGGGTATGGCAGAAAAGGAGAAAGGGAATTTTAAGAATAGTTTATATAGTATACCCTTAACATTCCTTGTTAAATGCAAGTAAAGGCTACAATTCCTTTTAAATTCCTTTTGCCAAATGGACTCTTGCTTAGAATGCAATACTATGCAGAGACTAGGCCATTTGGGGACCTGGAATCTATTTATCTTATTATAAACTCTATAGTTAGTAGCCAATTATGAGCATAATTAATAATTACCTATCCCTGTATAGCAATTTATGTAAGTATGCTCCTATAAAGCTTACTAGTTCATCACATATAGGCAGATGTGGAATCCCATTTGAGGCTCAACTGGAAATCCTAAAACATATACAAAATATTTTTCTCGATGTTGAATAAATTATATTTTAAGAGGTTTAACTTATTTTGAAATTGAAAAATATGACAAATGTTGATTTAATGAAAAAATTCAACTGTTTGGATGGCATTGCATAGCAGAAAACACACATAAAATAATTGATTACAATTTTTATTTCTAAAAGGTTGTGTTGGTGAGGCTGCCATGACTGTAAATAATCTGGGAAGCAAATACTTATGAGGTAAAAGGAGAAGGACACTGCTCTGGCATTTCAAAAGAGATTCTTTCTTAAAAAGAGGACCTAACACTGGGTGTGGTGTCTCACGCCTGTAGTCCCAGCTACTTGGGAGACTGAAGCGGGAAGATCACTTGAGTCCAGGAGTTTGAGACTGCTGTGAGCTCTGATTGTGCCACTGCACTCCAGCCTGGGTGACAGAGTGAGACTCTGTCTCTGAAAAAATAGGTAAACAAAAGATAAATGAAAATACCTAAGGCTTTATAAAAAACTGGCTTTTACTGAATATTGAGGAAGATCACCCATATGGAGCAAGGAAGAAAAGTATTTGTTGACTGTCCACTCTGTGCTTTTACTTCTCAGACTGACCATAAAAGCAGACATGTGCTAGTTGCCTATCTAGCCCCTTTTCCCTTTCCCCAGTTGTTGCCTGGTATTTCTACAGGAAATTCACCTCAGCCATGAGGTTTGAGAAGATGATTCCCCTCAGGTTCAGGGTAACTTGTTGCACTTACCTCTTCCCTTTCGCCACAGTGATGAGTCATAGATGGGCACAGAACCCAGTTCAGGCCAATGAGAGAGAGAGAGAGAGAGAGAGAGAGAGAGAGAGAGAGAGAGAGAGAGAGATTGATTCCAAGATGTATGCACAACTCTCTTCCCTTGAATGGAGGGGTGGGACGGTGTGATGTCTAGAAGCCCTGAAGCCATCCTGCTATCAAAAGAGGTGAGCCTGGAGATGCCATGAGTTGGAGTGCCCTGTGGTATATGATACAGTGACTAGAGAAATAAAGAAATTAAGTCATTGGGGACATTCTTTACACAGCTGCATCAGCCTTTCCTGAAACTCACCCTGACTCTGGTCTTTCTCATTACAGAGCAAATAAATTCTCTTTGTTCATTTAACTAAAGCCAATTTGAGTTAAATTTTCCATCAATTGCAACCAAAATGTTGCAAACTGATACAGAAGATACCCCCATTTTACAGAAGAATAAACTGAAATCCAGAAAGGTTTAAACATGCTCCAAATTACATAGGTAGTGAGAGGTGAAGCCAAGATTCAGCTCTAAGTCTTTCTGAACAGTGCTTTTTCGAGATGACTGTGGCATTCTAGAAGTACCAGGGAGGTAGTAGATGAAATGGTGAGCTTAATCTCAAGGGTACATTGTGCCTTAAGTTATTAGCTTACAACAATGGCAAGTGTGTTTGTGTGTGTGTGTGTGTGTGTATTTGACAGTTTTCCTGTAACTCAAAAACTTGTTACTGAAAGATAGGGCACTATAAATAATCTGAGGCCAGAGTTTTACATAATGAATCCAAATTCCTAGTTGCCTTAAGTACTTGTAGAAAGCAGGCAGGCTTCAGACAACATTATAAGCATCAACTCAACAGGTTAGCCTTCTACATCTGTTCTCCTACTTGCCTGTGTAGTCTCTTCTCCCACTTCTTCCACTCGTGAGTCCTTTGCTACAAACTGTCCTGCCTGCAAATCTTCTCTTGTGATTTTCCTCGTGTTCTGACTTTCACTAGAAAGTCTCAGAGTTTCCTCATGCTTTCCTCTCTTTCCTAAACTCCATATCTCTTTTTCTCTTTTCTGTTTGCCTAATTCCTGTTCAGACCTCAAAGCACAGCTTCATCTATCATGAACGTTTTACCTATTTAATCAGCTAGAAATAATCTTGGTTTTGTGAACTCCCACAAAATTTAATCTGTACTCCTCTTGTGGTCTTTGTCGTTGTCCCACTTTCCCCAGACACTACTTTTTTTTTTAAAGCTCTGGATACATGTTTGATTCATCTTTTGCTTCTTTGCCAGAAGTTAGCATGATGCCTGGAATATCATAGATACTCAGCAAATACTTCTTGAATGGATGATGGATGGATGATTTTAAATATGTGCATTGTCTCAAATATCTGACACAGGTCCTATTTTACAACAGAATACAAAAGAGCTTTATGAAAACTCTGTCACAGCAGTAGACGAGTTTCTAGCCCAGATTGTGATTTTAATCATGGAATTTCACTTGCCTGTTTTTCAGTTCTGTTTTTAAATTAGAGATTGTGTAAGTCTCATCCAAAGTTCATGGCTGTTTTCCTGATTTCTAACTCACAATGTAATCAACTTGAATAAGTCATCCTTACGGTGGACACCCACGTTAACCAGAAAAACCATGGCCATGTTAGAGAGATTTGATTTGTAGCCAAATCCACTTATACCCTCTTGAAAACTAAATCTGGCAGAAATCCAAGTGTTCCAGTCAAATAGACATTTAGCCACACTGTGCATTAGATATGCCTGGTGACCTCAGAAAAATACACTTGAATAGAAATGCTGGCTTAAAGTACTATAATATGATTGTAGTTCAGAACAAAAACTTGTACTTAAGAGCAGCCATCATCATTGTTCTTTTATTTAATGTGTATTTGAAAATGTATTTGACTTTAAGCCTACAAAAAAATTCGGAGAGACCTGCTATACTATTTACCAGGAAATAAGTATTCTTTTAAAACATGTATTCAACACACATCAAAAACGGACCTTTTCTTTACCCACTCCCTTCCTTTTTTGTGCCACTCCAAACCATTGGCCATTTTGACATTACATCAAAATAAGGTATCACAAAATTTAAAAACTAGAGCATGTGTCTTTTAGAACATTCTAACCTAGGGTTACAGTAATATGTGTGGTTCTATTGCCTATTGAACTAAGAGTTCCTCTCGATGCTGAGCGATGAACAAGAATTCCATTCTTCTGGGTCAAGGATAGAAAACCTTATTTTCATTCTGATTTTCAATTCCAATTTCCCCTCACTTCACATGTACACACACACACACACACACACACACACACACACACACACACTTTCTTTTTACTTTGGAAGCCATATAATAAGGACTGAACAGTGTTTCCTCAGTAATAATCCAGTTTCTAATCTGTATCTAGCCAGATAATAGCCACCTCTAATTTTAGCATATTTTTGGTGAAAGTATCTTCTGCTAATACAGCAAGCGCTCCAGGGGAACCAAGCAAGTTTTTAATTCTTAAGGTTTCTCATGTATTTCTCAAGCTGAGTTTTACTTCATTTCTAAGGCTCAATATTACTATTATAATTTAGGCATCCTCTGGTGGTGAAGAGAACACAAATAATTCTCCAAAATATTGACTTATTTAAGCTTAAAAGGCAATTTTACAGTTTAGGACATAATTTTTTTTAATAAATAGTGTTATAGTCTAAATCTTCTTATTTGAGGCAAGTACTGCCTTAGCCACTTGTGTGCATATGGCTTTGTCCTGTGAGAGTGCTATTTGTAAATCATGAAATGCCACACAAATATCAGGGAAGGTATTAATTCAGAGAGTGTGAGATTAAAAAAAAAGAAGGGGGGTAAAAAATCATCAGAATTAAGTGTTTAAGGAAAATGTTATTAAAAACAAACCAAATAGGCTGGGCGCGTTGGCTCATGCCTGTAATCCCAGCACTTTGGGAGGCTGAGGCAGTTGGATCACTTGAGGTCAGGAGTTCAAGACCAGCCTGGTCAACATGGTGAAACTGGTATCTACTAAAAATACAAAAAATTAACCAGGTGTGGTGGCTCATGCGTGTAACCTCAGCTACTCCAGAGGCTGAGGCAAGAGAATCACTTGAACCTGGGAGGCGGAGGCTGCAGTGAGTTCTGAGATTGCATCACTGCACTCTATCCTGGGTGACAGAGTGAGACTTCGTCTGAAAAAACCAAAACAGACCAAATAGCCTGATACAGTGGCTCACACCTGCACGCTTAGCACTTAGGGAACCTGAGAGGGGTGGATTGCTTGAGTTCAGGAGTTCGAGACCAGCCTGCACAACATGGCAAAACCCTGTCTCTACTAAAAATTAAAAATTAGCTGGGCATGGTGGCATGCACCTGTGGTTCCAGCTACTCCACAGGCTGGGTAGGAGGATGACTGAAGCCCTCAAAGTCAAGGCTACAGGGAGCCGAGATCGCATCACTGCACTCCAACCTGGGTGACAGAGTGAGACCCTGTTTCAAAACAAAACCAAAACCAAAAACAAATCCACTTTAAACAAATTCACACAATGGAAACAAATACTTTAACTAGTAACATAAATATGGGATAGAAAGAATGTCACATATTGTGAATATTTAAATAAACAATTTTAACTTTCTTAATCTTAACCTTAGCAGAAATATACAGTGTAATTTTTCTCTTCACTAGCAAACTTCTGCACTATTTTAGGAACTGTGCTAATAGCACTGGTATTCATAGTGTTTAAAGCTGTGTTGACATGATAAAGTGCTATAATTTTAACTTGTTATTGTGAGGCAGAAAGCGCCTCATTAATTTCTGCTTTATTCAAAACTGAGGAACAAATCAATGTTTACCAATGGGAATGAAGCTAAATGGGTAACAAAAAGAAAACTCAAAACACTTGTGATAAGTCATTAGTTTAAAATGTAGAAAAACCATTTTAAAGGGTTGTCTAGGTTCTGTTTAGTCAACAAAACTTAAATAAAAATGAGAAATTATTTTAGTAAATTTGAAATGGGTTGTTCAGTGCACTTTTAATCCTGTTAAACAAAAAAAAAAGATTGCTTTCTATATGATTAATACAACATTATTAGTACAACATACTGCAGAAGAAATAGCACTACCAATGGTTTAATAAAATATGACTTCTTTATTACATTAGGTATTTATGAACTTTAGATATAACAGCCCTTTAAATATATTGAAGATTCAAATAAAAATGTCCTCTGTTTTATCCATAAACCAGTTAATTTAAAGATTTCAAAATATCACAGAATGACAGATAAACCTAAAAGGAACATTAGAGATAACTTAGTACCATCCTTTCATTTTACAAAGGAGGAAGATAAGAACTAGAAAGAGTAAAACATTTGTCTAAAAATCTGACAGCTAGTTAGTAACGAGTAAACAAATCTGGCTCTTCCACGCACTTGGTGCTGAGCACAAAATTAAATCTTTGAGTGAAAATATAAATATTTTGAGAAGTCAACTCATTCTTTGGCCTTCTTTTATAAACAATCTAAGTCACCACCCATAATAATCACCTCCAAGTAGTTAACGCCCTTCCTTGCATTGAATCTGTAGCTGAAAGGCTGTGGCTTTATTTTCAGCTAAGTGAGAAAAGAAGCACATGCAATACAATAGGAATAGGTCATTGAAAAAGTACTCTATTATAAAAGCCAATACTATTTTCAAGACAGGAACTTTGATCAAGTATAGAGAGCATTTTGTTACAGCATCAAACCATTTGGAAGTTAGTTGAAAGGAATGGCTTGTGGAAAGCCAGATGCTTTAGAGGGAAACATAGCAACATTAACACTGTTTTGTTCCAAATTGTACCTTAAAAACAGCTCTGTGTGTGTGTGTGCGCGTGTGTGGGTGTGGGAGTAGAAAGCAGAGAGGAAAAGGATCTTCACTTGAATTTAAACAGGGTATGTCTCTAAGATTCAGCCGTATTTGACCAAATTAGTGTGCGGAAAGCTAGTCCAGTAACCAAAGGCTGGCTGTTAAATGGGAGGGTAAATCCGAGCAGAGCACACAGAAACTCATTTCCCTCTGACTCACTCCCAGAACAAGGGATGGAGAGAGCTACCAGCAAGCTAAGCTGCAGCACCAAAACCTTGATGCTCTAACAGAGCTTAACAAAGAGGAGAGAAAGGCATTGTTTCTCTTTGAGGATGATTGGACACAGAGTTCTGAGTAGAAGGGTATGTTAATAAACTCTATGGGACAAAATGCAGCTTCCCAAACTCTATGCAAATTGGCTGAGGACAAAATACTCTCCTTGTTATTTTGCTTCTAATACTAAACAGATTTTTCTTTTGAAATTCAAACCATGCAACCTCTAAATTGGTGGGGGATGGGGGGATAGGAGGTGGTTGATGAGAACACCAGAAACCTATTTTCCCACTGGTTCTGCTACTAAACAGGTGAACACACTTGGGGAAGTCTTTTAACCACTGGGAACTCGATTTTCTTACCTGTAAATCAAGGGAGTTTTGGTGTTTTCCTATTCAAAATTCAATGGTTCTATTCTAAAAATATATATATACACACACACACACACACACACACACACACATATATTCTTTTACAAAGGCAAAAACTTTCTGAGATTACAAAAAACACTTCCAGGGGCTAACCTAAGGTACCTGAATAGCCCATAATTCTCTTGAAATTATGTGAAAATTTTCTAGTGAATGTGTGTATGTACGTAAGCACTTTTCTAGGAGGAGGGACAGTATTTTCATTAGAGCCTCAAAAGAAAATTAGGTCCAAAAATGTTGAAGACCACTGGATGGAACAGTAAATGGAGTCTTTAGTTTTTCATTTATTTGGCTGCAGAGCAGATTAGCAGCAATCTTTATATGGTTATAAAATCTGTCCCACAAAGCTTTCGTGAGTTTCTCATTTATCTTCATGAGCTGTGTGTTTGTAATCTTTCATTAGCAGAAAGGTTGTTCAAAATCGAGTCCATTTTCATGAAAAATTAAAAATTCTGGGGACTTTAAAGATTCAGTTTGGTTAGTGGCTAAAGAGAGGCATTTTACATCACAAAATTGGAAGCATATAGCATCTTAATCACTTGCCCATTCACGTTGAATCATTTTAATATTTCTTTCTTCTTAACTGACTTGAAACAAAAGGCTTGGCTCCTCCTTCCAACCTGCTTTTCTTCTAATGCTTAAGTCTGCTGTGAAATAATGATGGTGGAATTAACTGTGGTTCCATTGGAAGTACTGTAGCAATCCCCCACTTTATCACGATTCGATGTCTAAGATACATTAAATACATTTCTGTAATATTCTTAAAGAATTATTTGAAAATCAGAGAGAAGAGGGAAATGACACTAGGGAAGCTGAGGAACTAAAAGAGGAAATATGCCTGTAGAAAGAAAGGAGAACCAAAGAGAAGATCTACATGATCAGATACCAAAATAGTGTCAAATCCCTAAGCAAACAAGAAAAAAGAAAGAATTTCTTAAACAGGGCACACATATAGCAACTAGAGAAGAATGACTTTTTGAATACATTAAACGACAAGGACGAAAAACATCATAACCCAGCTTTTCAAGAACATCTTTTGGCTGACAATCTCAAGGTGGTGTATGGCTCCTCATGGCAGAGACAGAGGTGAGGAGAGAACATCCCAGAAAGCAGGATGTTGCCAGTGATTGTGAGACAAATACAAGAAGCTCAGGGGAACAATCTTTTGTGGCAAATAAGTGCCAGTCAGTGATACATGCTGATTTTTTTTCCTTGAGACGATATCAAAGAGGTATAATGTAAAGGGAAGAAAATCAGGTGTAAGCATCGGCCTTTTAACAAATTATTTTAGGTAATCTCAGGTGGTTTTAAACGACTCCTCTTTCCTAATGTGTGACAATTTCATCAGAACTACTCCTAGCCGCTCATAAGTCCAAACGGAGAGGAAAGCAGCATTCAGTGCCTGTTCCTTCATGACCCTTGAAGCTTCAGGTCACCGGCTCCAGCTTCAGTGAGTCCGCAGGGCGCCAGGAGGAGAAATATGTCCTCACGCGCACCAGGTCCCCAGATGACCCTGCCCGGGCGCTGCATTCACGCAGCATCCTCCCGTGACTCTTCCTCTTTCTAGTAACAGCCAGTTTTCTCCTCTCTGCGCCTCCTCAAATTCCATTCAAGAAAAAGCCTGGGCTTTCAGCTACCGCCCCGCTCCATCTCCGCTCTGGGCGGCAGCCTCCAGGGGGCCGCGGGCGTCTCCTCGCAGCCCGGGGAATAAGGGCGCACCCCCGTGCCCCCGCGCGCTCCCGTTGCCATGGGAACGGAACTCGGCCAGGGAGCCCGAGACAGAGGCTGGAGGCTGCGGCGCGGCAGAGCTCGTGGGAGACGCTATCGCAAGATGGCGTCTGCGAGGCCGCGGGATGCGGAGTGAGCGCGCCCCGCCGGGGACTGTGCGAGACTACTGCTCTCCCCGTCGCCGCCGCCGCCGCCGCCGCCGCCGCCACTGCGGCGCCGCCTCTCCGCCTGCCACTGCGCCGCGGCCAAGCCTCCCGCCTCGCAGGTACCTCCCCCCGCGCGCACGCTCAGCGCCGGATGGCAGCGACAAGTGCCGGCCCGCGGAGAGCTAGCGGGGCTCCCCGGGGATGGTGCACCCGACGATAACGCGTGAATAACTTTTTTCTTGCAGCGGCCCCGGCGTCCCGGCCTGCAGCCTCCCCGAGCGCCGGCGCCCCCGGCACGCCCCGTCGGGCACCCCACTCCCTCCGAGGTGTGAGCGCGGTGGGCCGATGAGGTGATCCTTAGCCCGCCTGGGAGGAGCGCGTGGACTCGCGGGCGGCGGCGAACGCCTTTACAATGGCCCTGACCCTGTTTGGTAAGTGCAGTCGTTTCCCCGTGCCGCCGCAGGTGGGCCGCGTCCTGGGGCTCGGGGGCGGGGGCCTGAAGGGCCTGGGCGCCGGGGTAGGGGGCGCGGTGCGTGGGGTCTGGGCGGGCCGGGGCCGTAGAATTGGGGTGCCTGGGGCGCCGGCTCGCTCCCTCGCCCCTCTCCCATTGTTTCCTCTCCAGGCAGGGCCGATGGGCGTGTGCTCCCCTGGCCAATTCTAGGCTGGGAGGCTCAGAGGTCCTGGGTGTTTTGCAAAAGCTAGACGATTCTCTAAGATGCCAACTTGGGAGTGAAGTTAACTGGTTGTTTTCAAACCTGCCTTTCCCAAGTCGGTAAATAAAGATCCTTGGAAAGTTTATTTATTTTGAACGAGGTATCTGTGCTTCGCCAGCCTCCTTGGAATTGCCAAATGCATGCGTTGCTTCCTGTTGGATTATTGGATTTTTTTCTTTTGGACTCAGTATATTACGTTGGAAATAATGATTTGTGAACTGATTATTGGTTAAAATTTTAAATGTTTGCGCTAACGAATGAGAGTAGACAGAAGAAAGTTGGTTACCGGAATATAGCTGTAATCTCAGGAGAATATCTGAGTATTATAAGAAAGAAATGGTAGTTTGTGATGTAATTACTGCAACACTGTTGTTGTTAGTGGGTAAGGCTTCAAGGTTGTCAGTCTGAAGTGACAATGGATTGGGAAAAAAGACTGAAAAGATACGTTATTTCCTTTTACAAAACTGGACTATGGTACACTTAACGTGCCTGACTTTAAGAAGAGTCAGTATATGAATATTTAGACGTTCAAACTATTCACTTTTTCGAAGAAGCAAAGTGCAATGATGTGATTGATAGCTACAAGAAAATCTCAATAAGTTATTCACAATATCAAGTTTCTAGTTCAGTTTTAATTATGTCATTTGATCAAGCACGTTAGAGGTGATACATACCTCAAATGCTTTTTGATGTAAATACCTCCCAGTGAATTAAGCTGCTGGAATCAAAGTGTTACTTTTATTTAACCATCTTATTCATAAATTGAACGTAGTCCTAGAGAGGTTATTTCCCAAGGTCACATGGCTCTTTTGTGGCAAAACTGAGCCTAGAGTCCACTTCACAGCCTTCAGTCTGAGACTGTGTTTACTGTGTCCAAGTACATTATTAGAAGTGACATTGCTTACTTGGTGATGATCCTCCATAGGTAATTTTTAAAAGTTTCCTATTTTTCTGAAAAATAATAAAATGCTTGTTGTTGCCCAGTACCTTGTATCGAATCTGCATTGTTTAATAGCAGCATTTTCCTTAAATGTGGACCTTTTTGGTATAAAAATTTTCTTTCCTGAATAGATATTTGGCATTTTCAAGGTTTGTTTTCAGAAGTAAGGTTTACAAGTCAACATCGCATTCCTGATGAATAAAAAAAGATAAATTGGGGGTAAAAAGGCTCTTTTAAAAGGATTTCTAAATTCTAAATCTTTAGCCACTGAGGTGAAGATGAGGAATGGAAAAGCATGGAATGTAGCCTATAGAAGAAAGTGTAAGAAATCACCCCCAGCCTTCAAAATGAATAATGTATCTTTAAAATTTAAAAACCCACTTATGGGAAAATAGAATTCAGTTTACAAAATCCAGTTTGTTACAATATGAACGTTTCTGTGTTATAAGGCAAAGCACTCTTGAGTGCGGAGGCTATTTTTTAAGTAGTAATAGAGCAGCAGCTGTTTTTAAAAGTGGTTGTACACCACTCATCAGTCATCTGGGATGTCTGTTAAAAATGTAGATTCTTTTGCCCAGAGACATGGGGGAAGGGGATTTTAAAGTGACTCCCTTTGTGATTCTTAAGGTTGAACACTATTGTATTAAAGATAAATACTAGGAGATTAGATCAAACTTACCCAATTCAAAATAGCTTTTTGTGTATGTTGAGAGACGAGCCCAAGAGGTAGAAGAAATGGGTTTTATTTTAGATTTTACTACCTTTAACTAGTTGGTCTTAGTCAGAAGTGCCTTGTGTCCCTTTTTGTTTACTCTTTTTTTTTTTTTTTTTTGAGACGGAGTTTCTTTTTTTTTTTCCTTTTTTTTTTGCAATGGCGCGATCTCGGCTCACCGCAACCTCCGCCTCCTGGGTTCAGGCAATTCTCCTGCCTCAGCCTCCTGAGTAGCTGGGATTACAGGCATGTGCCACCATGCCCAGCTAATTTTTTGTATTTTTAGTAGAGACGGGGTTTCACCATGTTGACCAGGATGGTCTCGATCTCTTGACCTCGTGATCCACCCGCCTCTGCCTCCCAAAGTGCTGGGATTACAGGCTTGAGCCACCGCGCCCGGCCCTTTTTGTTTACTCTTAATGACCAACTTAGAACAGAAGAGCCATGGAGCAATAAAGTTCTGTGAGATGATAGTGAAAAGAGGTAGACACAAGGACCTAACCAGACCCGGGGGATTTGTCAAAGCTCAGCAGAGTTAAGGCCTGAGGCTCTCCAGAGTAACCACTGCCAAGGCCCTCTCTTGTGTATCTTGGTTGATTAGTTAGCACAGTCCAGCAGCAGAGTCTAGTCTAGTTATTTGCTTTGTGTTTTACGTGTTCTTTCCATTCAGCCTTTTAATAAATTGAAGAAATGTTCTTTTTATAGGGAGTTAGTGACTTAGTTTTGAAAAGTGGAGCCTCGGCGGGGCATGGTGGCTCACACCTGTAATCCCAGCACTTTGGGAGGCCCACGTGGGTGGATCACCCAAGATCAGGAGTTTGAGACCATCCTGGCCAATGTGGCAATACCCGTCTCTGCTACAAATACAAAAATTAGCCAGGCGTGGTGGCAGGTGCCTGTAATCCCAGGTACTGGGGAGACTGAGGCAGGAGAATTGCTTGAACCTGGGAGGTGGAGGTTGCAGTGAGCCGAGATCGTGCCATTGCACTCCAGCTTGGGCGACAAGAGCGAAGCTGTCTCAAAAAAAAAAAAAAGTGGAGCCTCTAACATTACCTGATTTTGTATTTGTATACATTTAATTTTTTTCATTTGTTAAGTATATTATAGGAACCTAAATACTTGTTAAATTAAACTGAATAGTTAAGACTCTGATCTCTCATCCTTACTATTAAGCACCTTTGCTGCTTAAAATGATATTTTTAATGCATATTTGTTTTATTCTGGGATAGAAGAGCCAGACCCCAATCTTGAATGATTTTACAGTCTCCTTTGGGAATTCAAAATGTGCATTTTTGAAAGTTTGAGGATTTGCACGCATTTGCTTCACCTTTCAAATGAACTCACATCTCATTATCAGCTTTGATACAGTTTTTAAATCCCCCAATTTCAAAAATTATCCAAATGTATTTCAGACTCTTCTCACTCACCTTGCTCATTTGTTCAGCAAACATCTGTCACAGTATACAAGAGACACGGTCCTGTAGTGGCACTCCAGTCTTTTTTAGAACTATAGCAAATGCATCTAATTCACTAATCACCTAATTCCATATAGTGAGTGGCACTTAACTATTAACTAATTCCATATAGGCTTTGTGAGAACTTCCTTGGTAGAGAGCACATGTTTTCTAGTAATTACTGGGATAAAAGGAAAGTCTCAGATCCTTGAATTTGGAAATTTGTAGCTGGTGTACCTGACAAAATGTCCTGATTGACCACACCAATAGAGCCTTAGTTGGCAGAGCTGGGTGAATAAGCATTCTGCCAGCTCATGCCTTGGCAGGAATCTCTGTCATTTATAGCTTAATGGGGCTGTGGTTTATAGCCCAGACCAACCGATGAGATTGGGAACTTAGTTACCATCCAGCTGGGCTGTCTGAACCTTGAATAATGCCCCTCTATCTGGGTAGAGTCAGCTCTGGCATTGCTGCTCACCCTGCTTGCCCCTTATTTTTCTCTTTGTTCTTGTTACCATTTTGTCGCCATCCTTGGTACCACTTACTTCTAATACTTATGATTTTGCTTTAATTTTCTCTCATCTTTCCTCAGACACATCTGCCATGGAAACCTTTTCATTATCTCACTTTATTCAGTATCTGTCACTAGCCTGACACACCTACCTGTGGACATCTTTTGCAGCAGTTAAATAGCAATGGCATATTCTTTGTGATACAGTTAGGAAATTTTATGATTTCCCGTATGAATGTCCTGAAATTAAAGTTTATTTTTAAAAAGACAAGTCAACTGAACATTTTCAGTATGCTTTATTTTACTGAAAGCTAATTTTATAGGAAATTCCCGCTTGACTATATTCTCTGCTGACATTTTTATTTTTTAGTTGTCCAAAGAATCTGAGAGGGTAGCCCAGTGGTGCAAGGTCATCTGCCTTTTTCAGAATATATTCTTTTCAACTGTCATTTAAATCATCCTTATTTAAATTTTTGGCTGTGTTCTTTCTCGTACTGGTGTCAAAACTTAATATTTTAGTCAGACGTGGTGGCATGTGCCTGTAGTCTCAGCTACTCAGGAGGTTAAAGCAAGAGAATTGCTTGAGCGCAGAAGTTCAAGGCTGTAGTTGGACTATGATCATGCCTGTGAATAGCAACTGTACCCTGGTCTGGACTGTATAGCAAGACCCTGTCTTTAAAAGAGTAAAAGTAAAAAATCCCAACTGGGCATGGTGGCTCACGTCTGTAATGGGTGACTCACACCTCCTGGCACTTTGAGATGCCGAGGCTGGAGGATCACTTGAGCTCAGGAGTTTGAGACCAGCCTGGGCAACATAGCCATACACTGTCTCAAAAAAAAAAAGAAAAAAAAGTCCAGAAGTCCAGGTGCAAGACTCTGTCTCAAAAAAAAAAAAAAAAAAAAAAAAAAAGAAAAACGGCCGTAGAAAAAAAAAAAAAAAAAAAAAAAAAAATTGGCCAGGTGCGATAGCTCACACTTACAATTCTAGCACTTTGAGAAGCCAAGGTGAGTGATTACTTGAGATGGGGAATTCAAGACCATGGCTAACATGGCAAAACCCTGTCTCTACTAAAAATACAAAAATTAGCTGGGATGGTGGCACACACTTGTAGTTCCAGCTACTCAGGAGGTTGAAGCAGGAGAATTGCTTGAACCCCGAGAGGTGGAGGTTGCATTGAGCTGAGATCACACCACTGTACCCTAGCCTGGGCAACCAAGCGAGACTCCATCTCAAAAAAAAAAAAAAAAAAAAAAATTAGCCAGTGTGGTGATGCATGCTTGTGGTTCTAATATTTTAGCTTTAAAATTTGTCTTTTAATATGTGGAGAGCTGTTACTATGTAAGAACAAGAAAAGAATTACAGCTGTTACAACTCTGATAGTCCCCATCTCACCATCTGTGTACAGTGTAAAGGAATGTTGGTGCTGCAGTCTTTTGAGTTGCATCTGTCTCTGCAGATAACCATACTATAAGGAGCCTAATTTTTGAACATAGAAGATAGTGGTATGTATAATTATACAAATTTGACATATTTGTCAATAAAAGTTTTAGTTTCTTTTAGATTACTTTTCCTCAACCTTTAAAAAAATCCTCCCTCTCCTAGCCTTTTAGGCCTGTTTTCTAATTGTTCTCCCCATGAAAATTTAATGCCAGAGATATAGTATGTATCTGTTTATGGACTGTATATATATCTGCTTTCTACATCACATAAATACAGTATTTTTTTGCCCCCAACTCTCCCCCTCCCCCACTCACTGAGCATACATGTTTCAGACTAATTTAAAGCAATCATAGAATACTGAGGCAGAAAAATACTGTTTGGTCATGCTTTATGTTATAGTAATAGTTTTAAAGGAATAACATTAGTTTAATAAGTTGTAGATTTTTCATAAGATTGTTTTAACCTAAGAATTTACTATCATCTTGAGAGCGGCCATGAAGAAGAGTACCTTGCTGGGGCTGGTAAGGGTATACCTTTTCTCAGAGTCCCTCTGATAAAGATGAGATCCTTTGCTATGGCCAATTGATGTTTTCTTAGTCTTATAGAGAGTATAAGCATATTTAGAAGACCTTATTTTTATTTATCTGAAATCTGTAAACTGAATGAAATCACAGAACTTTCTGTGCACACTCAATTTAGGACACACAAGTCCTTGAGCCTGGCCTTGTAACCAAATTACCAGCCATAAGTCATCTTACATAGAAAATGATTTCTATGAACTTAGATTTTTTTTTGATCAATATAATCCTACTATCCTTAAAAATAGGATAGGATAAAACTAAGAAAACAGGATACAGTATGACCATATTTACATTGAAAAGTCCTATTGAATAAAAAAAATCTGACAAAATAAAGTTACAAATATCCATTCCTAATTTGGCTGCTTATTTTTAAAAGAATAGATATTTTGTGAATACACTAAAAACCACCACATTGCACATTTCTTGAATTTTATGGTACATGAATATATCACGTAAATTAATATACATGATATATTAATTTAAAAAACTATCTGAGCTTAAAAACAAAGATTAAATAGGAGAAAAAAAATGGTTTTATATCCAAGAAACTAAGAGGTTTTTACATTTTTAGAATTTTTTTTTAACTTCTTCAAAGAACAAAAAATAAAATTAAAAATTGGTAGGTAAGAATGCACCTACCTGTTTTAACTTGTTTTTTTAAATTTAGAAAAGTAAGCACTTCTTGGAAAGAGCTAATACCCACAGTTGGGAGAATGGGAGAAGGGAAGATGAGTCAGGCCAGCATGTCACCAGCTGCCCAGTGACCTGGCATACAGCCACCTCATTGCTTTTTATCCAGCTGCACTGAAAGTAGTTCCTTTCTCTTTCCACTCTGACTTTGACCTTTCGATTCCATTGGATTGCATGTGTTCCATGGTGCAAGGCAAGCACACAGATGTGTCAGACATACATCTCCTTGAATATATTTTTATGACCACAGACATGACATTTCAAAAACTGAATGAGTCTTTGAGGCTTTTAAGCTGCAGATTCTTCCTGATTTTTCCCGTTTCTGTCATATCTTCAGCTCTTAAAGTCTGGTTTTTTTTTTTTTAAT
>NW_016107425.1:4943733-4963420 GCF_001604975.1 Cebus imitator | reverse complement strand
TTTCTTTGAGGTGGTGTCTTACTCTGTTGCCCAGGCTGGTGTGCAGTGGCTTAATCTCAGCTCACTGCAATCTCTGCCTCCCAGGTTCAAGCGATTCTCCTGCCGCAGCCTCCCGAGTAGCTAGGACTATAGGTGTGTGCCACCATGCCTGGCTAATATTTGTATTTTTAGTGGAGACGGGATTTTGCCATGTTGGCCAGGCTGGTCTCAAACACCTGACTTCAGGTGATCCACCCATCTCAGCCTTCCAAAGTGCTGGGATTATAAACGTGGACCACTGTGCCTGGCCCTATTTTGTATCTTTTATATAGAACTTTGCCATTGTTTTCTAGTTCTTTAATGGCTGTGATTTTAAGGTTTGAAGTAGTTGGTGCTAGGTCAGACAGGGCAGCAGATGAGTGATGTAGACATCCATTTGAGGGATATGGAAACATCTGTTTGACTGAAATATTTTTTCTGCAGACCTCCCATGGTAAGTGAAATTTATAGTATTAAGCATGATTTTTAGCATGTTACCTATGAATAATAACATGCTAAATATAGATATATGTGTTCTTTTAGCCTGAAAGGATTATTTTAATTTTTGGACAGACTGTCTTAAAGTAGTGAAAACATAGGGCAGGCACTTTGAGGGAATTATAAAGAGAAAAGAAACTAGTGGAAGTTTTAGAGGGTTGGGCTTTACTAAGAAGGCTTGTAGGAGGTTGATGTAATAAGCAAAACTGCGTGAAAAAGCAGAGGACATTCACTGTCTGGGGAAGGTATGGACGATACCCTTAAGTGAGAGACGGAGGTAGAAACTAGATGACTACTGTTGCATAATTTTGCTGAGGAGTAGGGATTTTTTTGAGGCTTGGGATGTGTTTTCCTATTCTGTGATTTGTTTACCCATCTATTTGATGAATATTTAGTGAGTGCCTAATATATGCCAAGTATGTATTCATTCCTGCCATCAAGGAATTTATATTTGTAGTGAGGAAGACAGTCAATAAAACATGTATAATGTGCCAGATGGCAAATGCTTTGAGGGTGAGGGGTAAGGGGTTACCTTTCTCACAGTGGGTTGGGGGGCCTCACAGACAGGTGAATTTTGAGCAGACTTGAAGGAGATGAGAAACCAGTCATACAATATGGAGAAATTGCCTCATGGAGCAGGCTTCAAAGCAAGGATGTGCTGGATAGCTTTGAAGAACAGAAGGGCCAGCGCAGCTGGAGCAGAGTCAGCAAGGGAAAGCTGGAGGAGATGAGGAGAGAGGGCAATTGGGGATAGAGAGTACTGGGGACACAGATTCCCCAGGGCCTGTGAGCAATGGTAAAGACTTGAGATTTTACCGAGTGAGATGGGAGGTTCATGGAGGACGGTACTTTTGTAGCATGTAGTATAATGGAAAGAGCTTGGATTTGGTGGTAAGAGAGCTATGTGTAATCCTTTCTCTGCAAAGGGTCAGCTGTATGTTCTAGTCTCAATTCTTTATATGTAAACAGGGGCTATTCCCTTATCCCATCCGTACAGGAATAAATGAGATTATGTATATAAGGTTCTTAGCAGAGTGGTTGAAGATGCATAGTAGCTAATGCTGTCACCAATATTGTTATTGTAAATATTAACAAAGAATGAAGATACCAGAACAGTTTTTCCATTTAACATGTCTGTTGACCCACTTGAAAAAATGGTTCTGTAATATTTCTACTTTGTGTGTGTGACTGAATAAGCACCATGAACCATTGTAGACCTGGTTCGGAGGGCTTACAGTGAAGATCAAGTAGATTTCTTTGACAGTGCTGGCCACTATGATACTTTCTGTTACTCTTTGAAAATGTAAAAAATACACTGTTCAACAGGCAATGCTTGCTTCTCCTTTGGGAGGTAACCCAGACTATACAGTAGTCTTCCCTTGTCCTCAGTGGATGCATTCCCAGAGCCTCAGTGGATGCCTGAAATTGAATACTACAGAACCCTATTGTCTTCCATGTTTTTTTCCTATACAAACATACCGATGGTAAAATTTTAATTTATAAATTAGGCACAGTAAGAGATTAACAATAACTAATAACAAAATAGGACAATTATAATAATATGCCAGAATCACTGCTCTTCTACTTTGGGGCCATTGTTAAGTAAAATAAGGGTTACTGGAACATAAGCTCCGTGATACTGCTAAAACGGCTACTAAGTGACTTATGGGCAGGTAGTGTCTACAGCGTGGATATGCTGGACAAAGAAATTACTCACATCTTTGGCAGCAGGGGTCTCCAACCCCCGGGCCATGGACTGGTGCCGGTTGGTGGCCTTTTAGGCACTGGGCAACACAGCAGGAGGTGAGCAGCAGGTGAGTGAACATTACCACTGCGTTCCACCCCTGTCAGATCAGCGGTGGCATTAGGTTCTCATAGGAGCATGAACCCTATTGTGAACTGCACATGTGAGGGTTCTAGGTTGCAGACTCCTTATGAGAATCTAATGCCTGATGATCTGAGGTGGAACAGTTTCATCCCAAAACTATCCCTCTGCATGCCCCATCCCCTCACTTCCATGGAAAAATTGTCCTCAATTTTTGAAACCGTAACAGGTCACTGGTGCCAAAAAGGTTGGGGACTGCTGCTTGGTGGGATGAAACTGTGTAGTGTAAGATTTCGTCATGCTACTTAGAATAACATACAAGGTAAAAACTTGTGAATTGTTTATTTTCTGGAGTTGTTCGTTTAATATTTTCAGATTGCAGTTGACTATGCGTAACTGAAACCATCAAAAGTGAAACCTTGGATAAGGATTTCTGTAATCAGTTATAGCCCTGCCCTTATGATACTTAAAATATATCAAGGACTGTAAACTCAATGTTTGGCACATAGTAGGTACTCAATCTAAGTTAAGTGAATAAATGAAAAAAAAAAGCCAATAAATATATAGTAATGCTATCACTGCGTATATGTAACTTGTGAATAACCTTTAATCAATTTAGACATTTACTTTTATGTTTCCTCCTCCGTTATTATTTTACATTATCCTTGCATATTATGTGAGACTCTATAATTGGAAACTTAAACCTACCTCTTAGAAATTGGTTAGTTTAACAATTTACTTCTCTACTTAAAATCCTCCAGTGTTTTCTTGTCACCATTAAATTCAAATTCCTTAGCTTGTATATAAGACTCTCAAGATAGAACCTTTGGTTACCTGTCTGGCTTCATCTCTCACTGTCTCCCGCTTAGAGACTATGCTTCAGCCATACTGAACTACTTTCCAGAAAAAATTTTACTTAATGAGCCTTTGGCACCATCATGTATATTTTCTTTGCCCTCACCTCTACATGTCTTGCAAAACTCAACTTGAATAATCACCTCTTCTACCTGGCCTTCCTTTGTGAGTTACCCCTTTTTGCATCCACAGTGCCGTATACTACACATCTCTGCCCTAGCTCTTATTATGTAGTGATGTAATAGTTTATAGTTTCCTGTCTCCCCATTGGATGAAGTTCCCTAATGGGCAAGCTATAGGTTTTTTTCTTTGTATATTTAACAACCGCTGCAGTGTCTGCTGCATACCAGCCACTCAGTAAATGTTGGATGTTATGAGTCTCCTGTATTTATTAAATTTGGGAGTTAATTGTAAGACCCAGATCCATATGACATGGACACCCTGTTTTCCTTTCATCATTTTCTGTGCATTTAAAAAAATTCAGTAAATGTGTCATTCTGTCATCCCTTGGTTCTGTATTCTAGTATGGATTCCTCAATTGTACACTCACAAAAGCTTTAATAAAATAGAAATCTCTCTGGATCAGATTCTGTGAGGTTTAACAATAATATTACTAACCACCAGCAGATGTTGCTAAATTATTTGGCATAATTAGATAACAAATTCCACTTCATTAAACTATTGTTCATTTTCATTTCAATAGTACAAAGGGATTGTACATAAATTAGCTTGGTTTGTTCATGTTTTACTCTCTCAGTGGGGAACACAATCAAATTGAATAGGAATTCGGTATGAAAATGGCTAATTTAACCTTGTAGAGGTCTGAAAATAAAAACAACATAGTCTTTCATTAATTTGTGTGCTACGTGAACATTCCTATTAGTTTCCATATGGTTGTGAGAAGAGCAGATATAAATAACAGTTTAAACATTAATATTTTTAAATGGATTAAAAGACCTTTTATATCTGTTATTAATGCTTCTTGTTTTTCTAGGAAGAATTTGAGGCGATTTACAAAAAGATTCAGTGCAAGAAAATTGAAACAATAATCATGAGAATTGGTTTTTTTGTATCTTAGGTTCTTGTCTCCCTTGGGTTGTTTCCCTCTGATTGTAGCAACAATTTGCCATTCGATATGGTAAAGCCTTTCCTTAACTATGGTACCCTCTCAAACACTGTCAGGCGTTTTTTTGGGGCTCCTCCCATTACCAAGGATTTATTGAAAGAGGAGTCTCTGTGTGTCCCCCTTTTACTTTCTGCATGCCTGCTTATGTCTGTTTTCATCTCTTCCCAGCCACAGTGCCATGGAGAATAATTAGTTTTTAGGTGTTTGTGAATGTCATTCATCTCTAGTGAAAAAGAGAGATTGACAACTGTTAAAGAAAAAATTATTCTAATGCTTGTTAAAACAGCAAAGAAGATTGTATTTAAGATGATCATGATAGGTGTCAAGACTATTGTCATAGGGGAAAGAGATTGGTCTCAATTCTGAATACAACAAGAACAAGCAGAAATTTATAACCATGGAGCAGGTTGTGGGGTGGTGGATGGACAGTTACTAAGAGGGGACATCAAGGGTAGGAGGAATTATTGTTGAACTGACATAACAGGATTCTTATTGAGGGCATGCCAGTGTGATCAGATATCAGTAGGCAAAAAAGGAATTCCATTAGCTAGCAAGTGATTGGAGCCAGGTGTGGTGGCTCACGCCTGTAATTGCAGCAGTTTGGGAGGCTGAAGCAGGAGGATTACTTGAGGCCAGGAGTTGAAGACCAGCCTGAGGAACATAGACCCTCATCTCAACAAAAAATAAAAAATTAGCTGGCGTGGTGGCACCCACCTGTAGTTCCAGCTATTCAGGGAGGCTGAGGCTGGAGGATTGCTTGAGCCCAGGCATTTGTGCCCAGGCTTCAGTGAGCACCTCAGCCTGGGTGACAGAGTCAGACTCTGTCTCCTTAAAAAAAAAGAGTGATTAGATACCAAAAGTGGAGGATTTTTCTCTAAACTGACTTAGCAGGCTTCTTGGTAAAACTGGCAATGCAGGCCTGGTGGGACCTGGGCCAAGGTGGTTGAGAAGAGGGCCTAGGAGAAGCCTGACTAAAGTTTTGTCAAGGAGAGCATCTTGGCACAAGTGTCACCTTATTTTTGCTTCCGATCAGGTGGAAGAGCTTTATCCATTAAGAGCCAGTCTCCAGTGGCTTGTTTTAATATTTATTCTTTCTGCACTATTTCATGTCTTTGCTTACCTCTTTCTTCGTAAAGCTTTTTTCTTTGTCTTTTAAGACATTTGGTTCCACCGCTATTCCTTTTCCTCCCTTTCCTGTTCTTCAGTTTGTTCTGTTTGATCCTCTCTATGTCCGTGCTTTTCAAGAACTGACCATCTTTTCTCATTTGGAAGCATGTATGAGCACTTCCAAATGAGAAAGAACACTGTGTGGATGATTCTTAGGTCTTTATCTCCAGCCTGTCCTTCCATACACTTTACATCTCTGTCTGGATTTCCTACAGACACTTCAGACTCCACATGTTCCAGATCCACCTTCTAAGTGTTTATTCTTCCATTCTCTTTTTCCTCACCTCTGATACACAACCAGCTGCTAACTCTTGCAGATTGGTCTTTGGGTGGCTTTCATAGCTCTTTCTTTCTCTGTATTACAACTCCATGACTCTGCCTTTCTTTTTTTTTTTTTTCCTTCTTTTTTTTTTTAGATATAATCTCGCTCTGTCACCCAGGCTAGAGTACAATGACATGATTTCTGCTCACTGCAACCTCCACCTCCCGAGTTCAAGAGATTCTCCTGCCTCGGCCTCCTGGGTAGCTGGGATTACAGGCGTACACCATCACACCCAGCTAATTTTTGTGTTTTTAGTAGAGACGGGTTTCACCAGGTTGGCCAGGCTTGTCTCAAACTCCTGACCTCAGGTGATCCGCCCACCTCAGCCTCCCAAAGTGCTGGGATTACAGGCATGAGCTACCACGCCTGACTACCTTTTCTTAAGCACTGCAACTTCTTCCTCTGCCCTCTGCCACCCGTCGGAAGAAGTCCCTTCATGTTCTGAATTCTGTATCATTTCATCTGTGAATCTCTCATGACATTTGTGAATGCATTCCTTTCATAATAGTTATGTATCTTATTTTTGTCATCTTTTCTAGACTGACAGTTTCTCTAAGATTCATTTCTTTCTCATTTCTGTAATCCTCACAGTACTTAAACTTAGTACAATGCTTCACACATAGCAGGTGCTCAAAAATATTTGTTAAATGAATAAAATAGCTCCCCTAAACCATGATACTCATGTAGTTTAACAATTTGCAGGGTAGAAATATAAAGCATTTTAAAAGTTATTCTATTGCTTTTATAATACTTTAATCAAGTTATCAACAGTTAACATTTCCAGATATCTCATACATTGTTTTTGTTGACTAATTATCTTATTTCCAGCCTTTAACAGAAAAAATACATGTATTCCTACAGTATTGTTACATGTCAAGGGCAGGTATATTATTCTGGGACTGGTTCCTTTTGCTGGCTTATCTTTTTTCAAAAGTTTCCCTGTGAAATTACAGTTACATTTATACTGTGTTACATTTTATAAAAACCTCTTTATCCTTCTTTTAACTTTCAAACCAGAGGAAAGGGACTCTAAAAGGTATCTGCAAACACAGGGCTTGTTATAATCCAGGTTAATTTTTTGGGCCCTTTAATGTTGTTATGTGTCCAGTAGTCAACTGGAAACAAACATTCTGGAGGGACCATGCTAAAGGTAAGAAAAATGATGGGTGCTTCTGCTTTCAGAGCTGTTTTCTGTTCTTTTAGACTTTTCTAGGCTGTTAGCAAGGAGTTGGTGAAGGGAAGCCCTTCTTTGTTCAGGTCTCCCTTTCAGACCCTGGTGGGTTAGCCAAGTTCATAGGACATTTGCAGATTAGACCTCCACTTAAAAACTAGCTTGTAAGTGTTTTGAAAGTTGCTGAATAGAGGTCACTAAGTAGTAGACCAGAAAGCTCCCACTAATGATTGTTTTACAGAATGATCCTTAAAAAAGATGAAGTCAGTGGTTTATAGGACATTTCACTTATTGCTTATTATAATAGTTGTGTGAAAAAAATGTTTTAATGAAATTGATTTTGCTACTCCTGTTTTTCCTATAAGATGATTTTTGCCTATTAAGTCTTTGGATGGTATTTGTTACTATTCTGAGATTTAGATATCAGATTTGGATGTTATAACGATGCTTATTATATATGTGTACAGAATATGTAATTAAAGATGAGAGCCATAAAAAAGCAATTCATGTTTCTTGTATCATAATGTTTAAAACTTAACGAGAGATTTTAAAGTTATTATATATTCCTGGAATGAGAAATGCTTCTCTGGGCATGTCACTTCATTTATTTAGCTGAAGTTGAAAGGATAGGTTATTTCAAAAGGGCAAGAAAAGGAACAAGATGGATTAATAATACAGTGGTAAAAAGAAAGGGGGTAATAGACATCGCCATACTGTAGAGAGATTTGCAGAATACTTAAAGGGTTGTCATCCTGAATTTTCCAGACAGATGGCTCTGCAGTTCTCTGGAGAGCCACAAGCCTCTTTCTTGCAGGGGCGGGACAGGGTGGCGGGGATTAGAGTGCGGGGGATTGGGGGCGGGGATCTGCTGTTCCTAGGTCTCTCCAGACAGAGGAGCTCTTGCTTTCTGTTTTAGTGTTTATTTCTCCCGCTCTCCCTTCTCCCTCACTCTCCGTCTTCCCCCTCCACCTCTCACGCACTCTTTCTCTCTCTCTGTCACACACACACACACACCACCACCACCACCACTCCCCCACACTCTCTGTCACACACACACACACACACACCACCGCCACTACCACCACACTACACAGCAAGTGTGCCAATGTCAGGAGCAATGGGAAGGAAGGAACAGTGATTGAACACATAGATCCTAGAACTTGTTCTTTTGGGGTGATATCTCATTCAGCTCAAGATGCCTTCTTATGTCACTTTTCTAATCAGAGCTTTTCTTCTTTTCCCTTTATTCAAGTATAATAATTGATACTTGGGAAAACAGGCATTTGACAATTTTTAAACTATTTTTTAAAGTAATTTTTAGTTAAAGATTGATCAGAATCTTAATAAAAAAGTCCAGTGTTTTCAGGACTTATCTGTACCAGGGGAAGAAGGAATATTGATATACGTTATTTATGTTAATATTAGATAATTTGTAAAAGATCTGTCTCAATATAGTTTTTTTCCATTAGTAAGAGTACATTTAAGATAAACATGCAACTTTTTTTTTGAGACAGGGTCTCGCTATGTTGCCCAGGCTGGAGTGCTGTGGTGTGATCACTGCTCACTGCAGCCTTGACCTCCTGGGCTCAGGTGATCCTCCCACTTCAGCCTCCCAAGTAGCTGAGACCACAGGTATGTGCCACCATGCCCAGCTAATTTTTAAATTATTTGTAGAGAGAGGGTCTCCCTGTGTTGCCCAGGCTGGTCTCAAAGTTCTGGGCTCAAACCATCCTTCCCACCTTGGGAGGATCCTTCAAAGTGCCAGGATTACAGGCGTGATCCATTGTGCCCAGCCTAATATGCACCTTTAATATTCTGCTTACTATGTGTTTTCAACTGTCAATTATTAGGTGGCAAGTCACAGTATTTAAAAGTTGACATATTTGTTTATCTTTTTTTGGGGGACATGATTTTGCTCTTATTGTCCAGGCTGGAGTGCAGTGGCTCAATCTTGGCTCACTGCAACCTCCGCCTTCTGGTTTCAAATAATTCTCCTGCCTCAGCCTCTCAAGTAGCTGGGATTACAGACGCCCGCCACCATGCCTGGCTAATTTTTAGTAGAGATGGGGTTTCACCATGTTGGCTAGGCTGGTCTCAAATTCCTGACTTTGTGGTCTGCCCACCTCAGCTTCCTAAAGTGCTGGGATTACAGGTGTGAGCTGCTGAGCCCAGCCTTGTTTATCTTTTATTTTAAAATTTAAACAGGTTATGGTAATAAACTACATAGTTTATAGGACTTTTAGCAGATTGAGAGATCAAGACTTTATGATAGATTAATTTCACTATGATTTTTGGAAAAAAATGCGGCAACTTTTAATAATAAATACCATTGAATAGTACTTTTTCTGACTTAAGATTTTAATGCAGACGTAGAAATGGTACTGTGAACTGAAATGAAGCCTACCACTTTAAACCCTTGTGTTCTGTCTTTCAAGTCTGTTTCCCTAAATTATAGCAATATAAAACTTTTTTCTAATTATAAAACTACTTTATTGTTGGCCGGGCGCGGTGGCTCATGCCTGTAATCCTAACACTTTGGGAGGCCGAGGTGGGCAGATCACGGGGTCAGGAGATCGAGACCATCCTGGCCAACATGGTGAAACCCCATCTCTACTAAAAATACAAAAATTAGCCTGGCGTGGTGGCACGCGCCTGTGGTCCCAGCTACTCGTGAGGCTGAGGCAGGAGAATTGCTTGAACCCAGGAGGCAGAGGTTGCAGTGAGCCGAGATTGCGCCACTGCACTCCAGCCTGGCTACAGAGCAAGACTCCATCTCAAAAAAAAATAAAAATAAAAATAAATAAATAATTTATTGTTAATGCTGAAATACTAAACTGAGATGAACTGGTATACTTAATACTGTATTTATCATCACTTTACATACTGTCTGTTTTCTGAAGAACTCAAACCAGTGATGAGTTTAATAGGCTCATTTTATTTTCCAGTGCTTTATTATAAGAAGATTCATAGCCACTGAGAAAGCTGCCGTAGAATATTATCTGTCATATTGTCTCAAGGCAACTAAATATATTGTTATATTGTAAATCACTTATAAAGCACTAAGAAAAAAATTATTAGCAATATTTGCAAAACAGTACACTCTTTGCTAATTTTATTAAAACAGAGATAGGAAGTTGTAGACAATTAAAAATGCCATCAAATCTTAAGCCAACTTAGACTTGGCCAAAATGTTCACCTATTTTTTTCCCAAATATTTTTTTTTTTCTTCCCATAAAGAAAATGTCAAACCGTAACACAAATCTCCTCAGTTCTATCAACCAGACATAGGCAAAGCAGAAAGCCCTCTCAAAGTTTTGCATTTCAAAGCATATATTTTAAAAGGTGAATACTGTGTAAACCTAAGTGTTGCCACATCATCAGCCAGTAGCAGACTTAGGATTAAGCACCATTAAGAACATTGGTGAAGAATCCCCAAGTAGTTATTATTGCATGACATCATAGGACATGATCTTGGATGCCATGTGTGTCCATGCAAAAAAAAGAATACCAGGAAAAACAACACTGAAGAAAAAATTAGGGAAGTTAGAAAAAAATATAAACCAGGACAGCAATTCAGATGTTCGCAGTGGGCAGACAGGTACCGTAGACAATAGGGAATGCTGAGGAATTTTCTGATTTTAAATGTTGGTAATTTGGGCCTTTAGAAAAGCACTGCATGGGCCAAAGAAAATGCTTCAGCAAGGTGACTCCAGACCACTAGTTGGTGACTTTTCACTTGTAAACTCGATATTGTGGAAATGGGAACCTTGACTGACCTGGTACGAATCTTCGATGAGCCAGCTAGGGAGGACAAGATGATGCTAAAGGTGATGGCTGAGTCGAACTGAGCAGAGAGGTAGGGAAGCCAGTGACTTGAAGATTTCCACAGCTGAGATATTGGAAGGGTCTGGAGAAGACTGTTGACAATGCATTGTATTTTGTGCTTTCTTCCATGTTAATTGAACCTTTTGAATAGAGACATATTCTCATTATTCAAGGAGGACTACATATTCATCAAACATGCCTTTCACCTACTCTTGTGTGTTGTCACTTTTTGTGGCCCAATTTTACTCATACTCGGAAAGTCTCATTATGTACTGGCATGTTAGTGATCTTTATAGCATGTGAAAATTTTGGAGGTATTCTTTGGGGTCTTTCTCAGTTTAGACCATCCTCATAATAATTAAAACTCACCTCTCCCTCTCCCTCATCCTGGATAAGGTAAAACTCACTGTCGATAACCAGCTCTAACATCTATATAAAATTGCCATCATTTAAATATTTAGTCTTAGCAGTTATTAAAAATTGTCTCTCTTCAACCTAAAAAGTGAAATAAAAGCAGTTTCTCCTTACCTCTGTAAAAGAATATTATGACCAAGAGGCAGTAATTTGAGTTTCTATGTATATGGCAGTGCCATGTAAATGTAGAATGTGAGTATTTCCTCTTTCATGCTATGTGAAATAATAAAATGATATTAGAGTTGACCCTTGAACATGATGGTTAGGAGTGCAGATATCATCCCCTGCCCCCACCTAGTCAGTCAGAACTTCACATATAATTTTTGACTTCCCTAAAACTTGACTAATAACCTACTGGTAACTAGAAGTCTTACTAATAACGTAAACAGTTGATTAACACATATTTTGTATTACATGTATTATATACTGTATTCTTACACTAAAATAAGCTGGAGAAAAAATGTTATTAAGAAAATCATAAAATCATAAGGAAAAGATATTTACTGAAAATATGTGGATCATCATAAATCTTTGTCGTCTTCATGTTGAGTAGGCTGAAGAAGAGGGGTTGTGGTCTTATTGTCTTAGGGGTAGCAGAAGTGCAAGAAAATCTGTTTATAATTAAACCCACGTGGTTCAAACCCTTGTTGTTTAAGGGTCAGTGGTATTTCTAAAGCCTAAAGAGAATCATGAACATTGTGACTCTGGAGTATTTTCTTTCCTATTAGTCTTGTGTTTGTTTTTTTGTCTTTATGTACTGTGTATCTTAATCTGTAAACTTTTGGTTATTAGACATACACACATGGTAGATCATGGATGTGTCTATTCATTAGTTCCACTATATTTTAAAATTCTTGAAAGCTTTCTTGGTGTAGTTTTTATGAAAAACAAAGGATCCTTATTTTTTTTCAAGGTGTATTCTATAGCCGTGTTTGTTATATTACAAAATTCGGAGACTAATTCCAACTTCCCTACTGAGTAGGTGCTTTTTAAATTTCTTTGGTATATCAGATTCTCAAGCTTCATTGCATAATATATCTCTCTGGCATAACTCCTGAGGATAATGTAGGGATCCAGTGTGATGATTTGGCTATACATATTTCACGTGATTTAGAATAATCCTATCTCAAAGCCACAATTGCAGCTCATTAGGGTTATTGATTTTTGGACCCTGGAAAATAAACCTTTTAATTTAAATTAAAGTAACATTTTGATTATTGGGCATATTGTATTGAACTTTTATAATGATTTGCTTTTGGAATTGTTCGAATGACTAGAGTGAAACATTTTCCAGAGAGTCCACAAGATGGCACTTGCCAACCTGTTTCCTCTGTTTTTCCTTAACTTACAGAAATGCAGCAAAATCTAACATCTAAATATTTATGCCCTTAAAATGCTAAAGTTTAGATAGATTTCTAGAAGCTTTAGTCAGGACTCCCTGAATTTGATGAGCCTCAATTTAACATTTTATGTAGTGTCTGTTTCTAACGTAGCAGCCAAAATCCTTTGTCGAAGATCTGTAAAACACACTGGGTTCTGTAGGATACAAAGGGCTGCCTACATAGGCTGCCTGCCTATGTTTGCCTTTACTTTTAAAAGAATATATATGATTTATGAGACTTGTAGTCTATATGACTCATTTCTAGACGTCTTAAAATGTGGACATTTATTAGAACAATGGGCATTAGTAATTGTTCTAAAGTAATTGTGGTTTTCTATTTAAAACTAAGATGAAGTAGTTGGAATATACTATGGAATTTTTAATTATGAATGAAATTTAGTAAGTGGAATGGTAATGAAGGACAACAGGAATCTACCTAATCACAGTGTTAATTAAATTAGGCTTTTTAACTCTTGTATATTTAAAAATTAATACTTACATGTTTACTGTTTACATTAGCATTGTTATTAGGGAAGGGGAATGATGTTGAAATTATGTTGAGGTTGGTAGGGAAGTTTTATATTGTTTATTGCTGTTTGAAATCCTATCAATAATTTCAAAGGAAAGAGCTACATGTTCATAGAAGACTAAGACAGTGAAGTATATCAAGTAAAATCTAGAGCAAATTAGGCTTAGGTCTGCAGCATTCTGATTTTTCTCAGCCTCATCATAAAAATCATCAAGCAAGTAGAATCAAAGGCATATCATAGAATTTTAAAAGCCCAACGAACTTTCTCTTGAAAACTAAGACTTGCAAAAATCTAAATTTAAGCTTGTAACTTATTTTAGAGAGTTGTGAAAGCACTCATTTTTTTCATCATTCTTACAAAGGTTTGTGAAGAAAGAATCTATTATATATGAAGAAAGAATCATTACAGGTTTCTTTTTAAAAACAATTTTGTATGTACTGGCTGCTAAGCTTTCATAATGAATATGTTCTGTGAGGAGGCTGCACGTTGAAACTATTCCTTTGTTAGCTTGCCCTTTCCTCTATCAAGGGTTTAGTGTTCAGTTTCAGGTTACCATCATTTACATCATACTCTTTTGCACAAGATCTCTTTTTAAAAGCTTATATAACAGGGCCGGGCATGGTGGCTCATGCCTGTTATTCCAGCATTTGGGAGGCCTAGGCGGCGGATGACGAGGTCAAGACATCAAGATCATCCTGGCTAACATGGTGAAACTCTGTCTGTACTAAAAATACAAAAATTAGCTGGGCATAGTGCGTGTGCCTGTAGTCCTAGCTACTCGGTAGGCTAAGGCAGGAGAATCGCTTGAACCCAGGAGGGGGAGGTTGCAGTGGGACAAGATTGTGCCACTGCACTCCAGCCTGGCAACAAAGCGAGACTCTGTCTCAAAAATAAATAAATAAACAAATGCATACATACATACAAAGCTTATAAAACACAAAATCTCTTTAAAGTTCAGTAATTTCCATTGAATTTAAGCTGAATCAATTTTGGAACTAAGGAACTTTTGAGAAACATGGATCAGAGAGTATTATATATGGGAGCAGATATAAGGGATACTCGTAGCACACAGGGCAGATTCATCCACTGACATCTTTGAAATATCTTATTTTAAAAGTGGTTTTTTCCCCCCATGGATAAAATGAAGATTGAGCTTTCAAATGTGCCTACTTCTAGTTATTTTTTTTCAGGATTGAATTCCAAGAAACTTCTGAAAAAAAAAAACAAAAACAAAACAAAAAAAAAACTTCTTCCTTCGAGCAGTAGGTATTCTCTTTTTTCCTCTGTGTTTAGATTTATAGTCCACATTTGAGACCAAGTTCAAATTAAATAGCTCAAACTGACTTTTGTTCTTTCTGGGTCTTTCTCATCATCTCTTGTGAAAATGTGTATGTGTGTGGGACCTCCCTGGGTTGTTTTGGCCCATGGCAAGCACTGTTTAAGATAATTATTGCATCTCCCTCACACTTAGTCTAGCAAAACTGCTGATGTTACACTAAACCGTGGAACTGTAAGGAGTCATGCTCATTTATTCCTAAAGGATTACAAAATTTTTTTTAAAAACAAAAATGCAACATGCATATAAAATATACAATACATAAGTGTATTTAAGTAAAATATACAAATAACTAAAAAAGTAAAATACAGCAATCATAAACTCCATGAATTATTTCAAACTGAACACATCCATGTAAGTACTACTCAAGTCAAATGACACGACATTACCAGCACAGGCTCCCTCGAAAGCTCTCTCAGTCACCATTCCCTTCTGCCTTCCCAAAGTTTATCACTATCCTGAAATCTAACACTATAAGTTAGTTTTGGCTGTGTGTGTTTTTAATGGCTTCTTTTTTCTCCTTGGTGGTGGTTATAAAATGTTTTTGTAATACTAGAGTCTTTATTAGAATTCAGTTTAACCCAGTAAAATGCTTCTGAATCTCATTGGTGGGGGAAAGGGGGGAGTCCATACATGCGAGGGAAAACTGTATTTTAAAATGTTTTAAATTTTAAAAATGAACACAATATTTCTTGATATATAACTGTTTGTTTTAAATTGCTGAAAGGTATTAATAGCAGCTAAACCTGCGTGCTTCTGCTTAAAGAAAAAGTGACTCACAGGAACCTAACCTTACACTTGTTTTGGTATTCACCAGCAAAGGTGAAAGCGAGTGAATGGATGGGGTTAGGGATTACTGGCGGACATTTCTGGGTCACAAACTGATGTAGCCAGAACCGTGGAATTTCTCTGAATTGAATGTTTTATGTTAAAAATTAGCGTGAATTTGATATTCTACTTCACAGTTCATCTACTTTTAATACGGTATTTCATATCATCAGGAAAAAAATATTTACAATTGCTTTCCTAAATTTTTTTTTTTTTTTTTTGAGACGGAGTTTCACTCTTGTTACCCAGGCTGGAGTGCAATGGCGCGATCTCGGCTTACCACAACCTTCGCCTCCTGGGTTCAGGCAATTCTCCTGCCTCAGCCTCCTGAGTAGCTGGGATTACAGGCACGCGCCACCATGCCCAGCTAATGTTTTGTATTTTTAGTAGAGACGGGGTTTCACCATGTTGACCAGGATGGTCTCGATCTCTTGACTTCATGATCCGCCCGCTTCGGCCTCCCAAAGTGCTGGGATTACAGGCTTGAGCCACCGCGCCCACCAGTGCTTTCCTAAATTAATGGACAAAATGCTGATGAACTGTTACTTATGGAAAACTACATTGAATTAAAAAGTATTTGGACTTGTATAAATCTGTTAATACAAATTAGAAGAATTTATTTTATTGGTTTGTGATATTTGTTCAGGCAGTTGTCATGAGGGATGCTGAATTGCTCAGACAGTGTTTTCATCTTTAGTTAGTAGGAGTTCAATAGATGTTTCATCTGCTGAGAAGTTAAATTGCTTTGTCATATGGGAAATAAAGTTAGCATATTTTACTGTGTCAAAAAATTTGTTAAAGGAATGTTTTCAGTGACAAAGGATAATGGTTCCGTGATGATATAGTAGCTTTTGGAGTAGTCATTGATCCTAATGCTGACAACTTGGCAATAATTTTACCCATTTTTAGCCCACACCCATGAATTTGTTTTTAGCTGATCTCACATCTCTTTGTTTAATGGCAAGCATTTTGCAAAATGACATGTCTACATCGATATTATTTTTATAAATATATGAAGACCCATTTATTAGGATTCATTTATCCAACTTGAAGTGAAAGGTCCAGATTAGCTTCCTCAATACATAGATCTTTGAGCACATTGAAAGATATTTGATTATGGCACCTTTCTTAATTTGGTTTCCTTTTTTTTTTTTTACACTATATCCACCGTGCAAAATTTGGCGAAATTGTACATCTAAGGTAATTCTCAACCTGATCTCTTTATGGAAGCTTTAAGCAGTTTTTAAATTTGCAAATTAGCCTGAGTGTCTTATTTTACTGTTTCTAGCTAAGTCATATTTTCTGTTTAGTTGCAAAATATCTTTGGAGCTTTTCCTTCAAAATTGCATGATTACAAGTCACTGGAAGAGTGATAATTTCAGTGTAGTTTCTACTCAGGTATTTCTTACATACAGAATATCATAGTTTAGATTCATTTGAAGTTTGCAACAATCTGCCGATTAAAAAAATGGTTTCTCGTCCTTTTTAGATGTCTACTGCTAGTTATTACTGGTTGGTTGGTTATAGTCAAGGAAAAACAGAGCATCCTTATCACTATTAGGAAACCAGGCATATCTCACCTGAATTTTAAATCATTTGTGCTTCCAATTTTACTTTAAGCTTAATTCTTCAATTAGAAATTGAAGAATTGTTTTTAATTAGTAATGCATGTTCCCATTTGAAAACAGTTTTAAAATCATAATTTTAAAAAGGGAAAAAAGGCTAAAAATTTTCACATATATAAACAGGATTCTGGGTATTTTTATGTTCTTCACAGTGGCAAAGAAGTAGAACTAAATATAGTGTTTATATGCCAAATACTTGATCAAATGCAATTATAGCAGGAAATTAAACTGATATGTGGGAGTTTGCGGAGGTTTTTTTTGTTTGTTTTTTGTTTTCAAGTAAACAAGCAAGCAACCCAAACATTGGTTTCTAGAGTGAAAACTATTTTTTTCGTAAGCCTTGCTGATGAGTAATTCCCTGGGTGAATTAGAGATAGCAGAGGTTGTGTTGGTCAGTATTAGTAGCCTCTCTTATTCTCAAAGCATTGGCTTTTATTGTTCGCTTGGACTTGAGGAAAAAAAATACTCTAATAACCATAAAAATGCCAACAGTTCTAGCTATTTTTTTTTTTTTACAGAAGCAGTTCTACTTTTAGGACTTTAACAACTTCTCCTTCCCCTATAGAGAAGCAAGAGTCAGATGGTATATATAAAAATCCTTAAGTTACAAATTTTGGAATCAAATTGTTCTAAAAAGCTATGCCATGTTAATACTGTATACATCTTAAATATTGCCTTTACCCTTGGGTTACGTATAACCAGAGCCTGCCAATAAGCGTGTTTCCTGGGTTGACTGTAGAGAAAGAAAATAGAGGACTGAGATTCTGGCTTAAGTCATGTATTTGTAAATTCCTCTTTCCTTCTTTTAAAATAGATAAGTGTGTAATCCAGAAAACCTTCCATTGCTCATGAATATTTTATCAAATGGAATAATTATTCTATGTAAAAATTCCAGAAACAAGTTATTGTGGTTGATGAGGATAACACCTCTCATTTTCCTATAATACTTAATACTTTTATTTCCAAAGTGCTTTCTTTCATTGTAATTCCACTGTAAAATATCTTGAATGTTCATAAAATTTAGTAAATTATGATGCCACGACTTGAAATTGGCTCTCCTTCTGGTATCCATTAGTAACCCTAGTCTAGCATTTCTCGTGCTGCATTGTGACTGTTTAATGTTTTTCTTCAACCCTAAACTATGGAATTCTCAAATACAAAGACTGTGCTTTACTCATGTTTATTTCTGTGCAAGTGAGCCCTAGTTGGTACTTAATACATGTTTGATGAATAGATAAATGAAGGAGTGAATGAATAAGATTTTATCTGATCGATAGTGATCTAGATTTTTTTTCTCTTCAGTCACTAAACATCTGGCTATCATTTTGATTTCAAAGGCATTTTTAAAACATTTTATTATTGGTTTGGTCAGTCTGCAAGGAGGAAGGATAACATGCTGAGAACAGTTTAAAATGATTATGTATCATTAACTACATTTCACAGTATCAGAAGTTATTAAAGATATATTTAAAATCTAGAATCTTTATTGCATTTTGACAAATGTAAGTGAAAAAGAAATAATAATCTAGAATTGATTAGAGATGCATTTGGAGCCTGAAATTAGTATTTGCAAAATGGATTAGTCTCTCAGTGTGATGCAAGGAAAAGTATAACCATCACCTGTGTAGTAAGTTGGTTTATAGAAATGTTTAACCTGAATCGGGGCCAGCTTCATTGGCATGCGACCTGCAGAAGGACTTCATTCTTCGTTTAATGCCCTGTACCGTCATTTTGAAATTTTTAGCAAGATTTGAACAAGGGGCTTGCAAATTGTCTAGCAGATCCTGATCTGAATCATGGGGAAATAATCACAGAAATACAGAATGTAGACATTTTACAGGACAGCTGGTCCAGATTTTTAAAAAGATGTCATTGTCATGAAAGATGTTTTTAAAACCTAGAGGAGTGGGAAATGTTCTAGGTTAAAGAACACTAACTAAGGAGACGTAGTAACCGAAAGCAATGCATGAACCTTGATTGGATCCTGGATCAAAGAACAAAATAAAAGAATTGTTTTTCACATAATTGGAAATACTTGATGATATGTTTAAACCTTAATGTACCATCCGGGTCCTTCTTGACCAATATTAATTTTTGAGTTTCTTTTTCGAACAGTTCTAAATCTTTATATGGTTTGACATTTCATTAATTTTATTTTTTCTTTGAGGTCTTCCACAGAACAAAGGAACAATTTACCTATTTTTAATAGAATGAAAGTCATTATATTTTTAAAACGTTTTATTTATTTATTTATTCATTTTAAATCCAGTCAAATTTAGCAGTAGGGAGTTATATATCAACTTCAGTGACACTGATGTTAATAAATTCTGATAACCCACTACCATTGGACCAGCCAAAAGTCATTATATCTTGCAATTACCTCATGGGTCGCTTTAGAAATGTAAGCTTCATGAAGGGATTTAAGTGATCTTATCCTGAAATATTTTGCTGCTCCATCATCCTAGGAATTATTTGTTTATTGCTTATCAATTACTTCCAATTATACTACAAGTAAAAAGACTAACATAAAAATAAAACAAAAGAATGCTGCATTTGTGAAATATGTGATCCAATTCTGTCATCCTTCAGTTTTCGTATTGCATTGCCCAAGGTATTACATCATCTTCAATGAGGTATTAAAAAAACCTGAAGATGAGGCCGGGCGCGGTGGCTCAAGCCTGTAATCCCAGCACTTTGGGAGGCCGAGGCGGGTGGATCACGAGGTCAAGAGATCGAGACCATCCTGGTCAACATGGTGAAATCCCG
>NW_016107425.1:4908908-4943595 GCF_001604975.1 Cebus imitator | reverse complement strand
AAAAAAAAAAAAAAAAAAAAAAAAAAAAAAAAAAAAACCTGAAGATAACATCTTTGTTGTTTGTTAAATTTGCATTGAACACACTTTGTTAAACACAGTTGAAAATTTGTAATTGTTTAATTTTAGCCCATAATGGCAAACATAAATACTTTGACAGGGGAAGATTTTTCTAATTATTAGATAAATCAGATGAACGCATAATGGTACTCTAGACTCTAATGATAATGTTTAAATTGATTATATAGAAGAAATGTCAATATAAATTATCAGATGATGATATCCTAGGTCTAGGGATGACAAGCTGGCCAAAGTTTTATTGGGGAATCCATGCCCACTCATTTACATATCGTCTATGGCTGCTTTTCTGCTACAAAGGCAGAGGGGAGTAGTTGAGACAGATGGTTTATTTTGCCAGCCTAAAATACCTACTTTCTGAAACTTCACAGAGGTTTGCCAGCCTACTTGTCTAACATGAATTTCATCAAACTGAAGAATTGACAGTGAACAGTATGTCCAAGGACAGAAGGAGAAATAGTATTCAAACTCATGTAGTCATTCAACAGGAAGGATTTTGTTGCGGCAAGATGCTGGACCATCCCATTTGCTAATAGGACCATTGACAGTATTTTTTCATCTTTCATGATATTTGTGCACCAGAATATACTTGATACAGTTATTTAGTGGACAAATGACAATGACAGGTATGTGTATAACAATGATTGGAAGGAAATAAGTGATACAGAAATGAACAAATTTCTTGGATTGATCAGTTTAATTCATTTTTATAAATCTAAAAATGAAAATATCTCGCAATTATGGAGCAACAAAGATGGCTCTCCTTTCTTCAACAAAATTATGAGCCATCTGAGTTCTTTAAGGTATACTGTTTTGAAGGATGCAAGTGCAAGAGGAAAAACCAGAAGTAATGATAAACTAGAACTTAATGAAGATGCTTTTGAAGTCTGGAATCTTGACTGCATTTTGACAGGGCAAGTGCAAGCAGAAGAACCAGAAGCAGCCGGGTGCAGTGGCTCATGCTTGTAATCCAGCACTTTGGGAGGCCGAGACAGGCGGATTACCTGAGATCAGGAGTTCAAGACCAGCATGGCCAATATGATGAAACCCTGTCTCTACTAAAAATACAAAAAAATTAGGCCAGATGCAGTGGCTCACACCTGTAATCCCAGCACTTTGGGAGGCCGAGGTGGGCAGATCACCAGGTTAGGAGATCAAGACCATCCTGGCCAACATGGTAAACCCCATCTCTACTGAAAATACAAAAACATTAGCTGGGCATGGTGGCACACGCCTGTAGTCCCAGCTATTTGGGAGGCCGAGGCAGGAGAATTGCTTGAACCCAGGAGTGGAGATTGCACTGAGCTGAGATTGTACCACTGCACTCCAGCCTGGTGACAGAATGAGACTCTGTCTAAAAAAAAAAAAAAAAAAAAAAATTAGCCAGGCTTGGTGGTGGGTGCCTGTGATCCCAGCTACTTGGGAAGCTGAGGTGGGAGAATCTCTTGAATCCAAGAGACAGACGTTGCAGTGAGCTGAGGTCACACCACTGCACTCCAGCCTGAGTGACAGAGCTAGACTCTATCCCCAAAAAATAAATAAAAAACCAGAAGCAGTGATAAACTAGAATCTATTTTATATAAGCAAGATGTATTTGAAGCCTGGAATCAGTATTTATAGAAATGGGTATATCTCAGGTTCATACGTGACAGAATTGTTGATCAGTTAGTTGATGAGCCTTCAAAGAATGCTGCCCATTTTGGGTATGTAACTTCAAAACAAAATTTTTAAAAAATGAAATAAAATTTTGGCTTTCCTGTTTAAATTTTTATTAAATTTTTTGCCATGCTGTGTTTCACTATCCTTTTATTACATCTGTAAATCATTCATAAAATGACTTCAGATTTATATAAATTTCACCCAAGCTGGAGTGCAGTAGTATAATCTCAGCTCGCTACAACCTCCACCTCCCAGATTCAAGCAGTTCTCCTGCCTCAGCCTCCCTGTAGCTAGGTTTACAGGCCTGTGTCACCACGCCCAGATAATTTTTGTACTTTTAGTAGAGGACGGAGCTTTGCCATGGTTGGCCAGGCTGGTCTTCAACTCCTGACCTCGGGTAATCTGCCCACCTCAGCCTCCCAAAGTGCTGGGATTACAGGTGTGAGCCACCGTGCCCAGCTAAAATTTATGTAAAATTAAGAGTTCATGGACCTAGGTGGTAAATGGTAATGACTGCTTTTCTAGGCACATAAGGTTAGTTTCTTGAGTGTGATAATGTTTTTGTGGTTATGTAGGAGAAGGGTCTTGTTTTTTTAGTGGGTAAGTGATGAATGATTTAAAGTGTTGCATGCCTGCAACTTACTTTGAAGTGCTTGGGGAGGGCATAATATAGAGAAGGGAGAACAAATAGGACAAAGTACTAACAGTAAGTGAATTTAGATGAGAGAATACTGATTTCTTGTACTATTCTTTCCATGTTTTTGTAGGCTTGGATATTTTAAAAATTTAAATGAAATCAAAGAAATGAAAATTTGGCTCTCAAACACATGTAAAGAACCATTTCCCTCCAGTGCATGTCCCTTTTAGAGGAACTACTTGCATTTATACTATAAATACGTATAGTATTTTAAAATTATTAGTTTAGCCTAATTATGATTGTCAGCTTTTTGCTGCTGAGCAGTAGAGGAATAAAATGGTGAAGTTAATAATATGCAGTTGTTTGCCACCAGGGGTTTTCTTAGAACTTCCTATGCTTTCAGAAAATGTTACATTTAGCAATAAAATGCATAAATTATTTTCCTTGTCTGTTAGGCAAGATTGCTGTAATAATTAACCCCAGTGGGCAGTTTAGCTTGTGTTAATTTGTTTTGTGTGTGTTTTTTTTAAATCATTTCTTATGGCCTGTTTACAGAAAATCAAGAGAATGTTCTTTCCAGTTACAGGGATATATACTGAGAATTCAAGTTTTCTGAAATTATTTCATGTATGTTACATGTGTGTGAAGGAAACCAGTCTCATGTTTCCGTGCTTATTAATGATAGGAACAAAAGTATATTACTCTTACCTTTATTTTATTTATCTTTGTTTATGATTACTCTTTTTTTTTTTTTTTTGAGACGGAGTTTCGCTCTTGTTACCCAGGCTGGAGTGCAATGGCGCGATCTCGGCTCACCGCAACCTCCGCCTCCTGGGTTCAGGCAATTCTCCTGCCTCAGCCTCCTGAGTAGCTGGGATTACGGGCATGCGCCACCATGCCCAGCTGATTTTTTGTATTTTTAGTAGAGACGGGGTTTCACTATGTTGACCAGGATGGTCTCGATCTCTTGACCTCGTGATCCACCCGCCTGGGCCTTCCAAAGTGATGGGATTACAGGCGTGAGCCACCGCGCCCGGCCATGATTACTCTTATTTGTGAACATTTTATTGGTGCTAGGAAAACATTTACTAGCAGCATAGTTGCCTTGGCTTTGAAGAGTATACCAATATTTAAAAATTTATGAGAAAACAACTTATTTGTCACTTGTAAACTGTAAAAATTCATTTTTTGTTATATTGTAGGAATTTGAAAAGTCTTATTCGCGATACATAATTCTCTCTTACAGACTGATAAAAACACATGGAAATGTTCTTTCATTGCTGTTATTTGCCTGTGCTTGATGTGGGTTTGAATCAGATAACTCTTCATTTTCCAGTGACAATGACCTTTGCTTTTCAATTCCTAGCATTCAGCTTCCTTGCGGGCATTCTAACAATGTTAGTGCAGTAAAGCATGCAGAGGGTATTTTCAACAAAATGCTTGTTCACAGCTGCGTGACATAAATCATTCAGTCTGCTTTTTGAATAACAAATAATATTGCTTATTAGAAATCCACATCAAGTCCGGGGTTAAACAAAAGAAGACTCTATTTGAATGTTTAAAAACAAACAGATTATCGGCTTTTTCATTTTGGTAAACCTATTGGACTATAACTTTTCATATGTAAAGTATGTTTGGCATCGTCACAGTATTCTGAGTCCTGGAATGGAAACGGGAAGAAAAGAAGTAGTATCTTCTAAATAAGGGTATTTTGGAAAATTCGTTGAAGTATGATATCTTGAGACTTTTAGGTATTCTGTTTACATATGTTCATAGAAGAGATACCTTCTACTACTTTAACTCACATACTCCTTCATACTGCTTTCCAGTGATATCTATCTTTCTTTCTCTGGAAATTTCCTTAATGTCAGGTACTTCAGGAGGTTAAAAGGTTTTTTTGTTTTTTTTTTTCCAATGGTAATAGTAATAACAATAGCTAATATTCATTTGTCCAACTGACATGCCCAGGGGCAGAGTCAGAATTAGTAAGTGCTAGTACAGGCAGGTTTCCAAACTTCCAGCACCCACACTTCTAATCGCTGCCACGCACTGCCAAAGCTGGCAGCACAAAGTGAGGCAGGTCCGTGTCGTCAGTCCTGAAACTCGCATCAGCGTGGCCGAAAATGTGTGACTTTTCTTCCTCCTAAGCACCCGGAAGTGAAGTGCCCAGGCATCCTTCATCTTTTGCATGCTTTTGCTGCTGCTGCTGCTTCATCACTTTGTCTTTCCTTGTTTTGCTTGTGCATAGAGACATATTCCAGAACTTACTTTCAGTCATGAGTTTCCCTGGCCTCGGTCTATATCTTGTCAGGTCCTGCCTAGGTTTCTGCCCTTCCTGAGAAAAACATGTTTTGGGACCAGGCTTCCAGCATCCTGAATTGGTCCACTGATATCATCAGGAAGACTGCAGTGCTCTGTGGCATCTAAAACACTGAATAACTGTCTTCATATGTATGTTTTCTGTTTCATGATCTGGCAAAATGTTGTCATGATAGTTCTGCATATCACATGTTGAAGCATGGGTTATGGTAGGAAGGAGACACGCGGATTGGATCATAGCCCATTCAACTGTGGAAAATACCAGTGAGCATAATCATTGTTATCTGGCATTCTCTTTCTAACCCTCAGACTTTTACTGTGATGACCCAGTGTGGAAGCATTTGTGGTTGAATAACAGAAGGGTTCAAGGCAAAAGCAGTGTTAGGGTAATCCTGGGTCACTAGGAAAGCTATGAAAGCCCTCTTAATTTGCTTTTTTATTCACTGATGTAAAATGAGGATAGGACATCAGAAAAAAAGAATATTAGTGATTGTATTAGAAACTTCTCAGGATCTCCCTCATCTAACATTTGGAGATTATGCTTATAAATATATCCACTTTTTCCATGGTTGCAGATATTATGCATACTTAGGGGTTATATTTTCTATTTCTGACCTTCCATATGCATAGCTGAGTCAGAATTTTTCAAACATTCTCCCTGATAGGGTTGTGTAGCATAATTCCTTATGTGGTAACACTCAGCCTAGGCACTGAATCAACCTGACTTTATGGCCCCCCTTCCTCTCTCCCTCCTAATAGAGTGAGTGAGGAGGACAGTTCCAAGATCTCACTTTGCTTTCTTTGCCCCAACTTCCATTGTCTGAATGCTGCATTACTAAAACTACAACTACTGCTCTGCCACCCACTTCACCTTCTTTTTTTCTTCCCAATCTTAGATCACTTACTTATTAATCATCCCCAACAAAGTGATTCATAGATTAAATACCACAGGAAATGTAAATTTCAAGAGTTTAGAAAGCCTGTCTGCATATTCTAGCAGGAGTTTTTAGCATGGGGAAATTTGAAATTGGGTGAGGGATTACTGTTTTTGACCTTACAGTCCTTCAAGAGATGCAGACAGTTAAGTGCTCTTCTTGTCACTAAGCTTATTGGAGTGATAAAGCATTAGGATATTACCCTGCTATGGATCAAAGAGAAGATGCTTCTTGGACTTGATGGTTTAATGAGATGGCAACTCTTTTTGGATATGGGAACCAGAGAACATCCTAAACATTTCATTGAAGGTTATACTCAAGCTTGAGCTACAGGGAAACCAGTAGCAGCAAGGAGAAGACTTTAATAGCATCATGAATGAACCTGACCATGAGGATACCAACTTGTTGTCCTGGAAGCTGGGCTTGAAGCCAGACGTCTCAGGGTTATTATTGTTCATTCTTTAGCCTACTGATAGTTGTTGGGCCGTTGTGGACTACACTTGAAGTATTTCCTCAAGCATCTGCATCTACCTCTGAGAAGTCCTGGCCCTGTCTTCTGCTCATATGGGCTTGCTTCAGTTATCTCTCTTCAATCCCCAACTCATTTAGCTCTGTATTTTGGCTTCTTCTTATTGCCTTAATATTTTTAGATGTAGTCATCTGGCATGGCACTGTTTGCCTTGTTTCTAACTTAGGATCCCTTTATTGTACTATCAATTTTGATTAGGAGTATGAGATCTATAGGCACATGATCGTGGTTCAAGGACTGGCTCTGCTCCAATGTGTCTTTAAACAGGTGCCTTGATCCCTCTCAATTACTGATGTTCTCATCCGTAAAATGGTAATAGTAATAATACTTACCTTCAAGCATTGTTTTGAGACATAAATGAAATAAGTATGAAAACATTTAACAAGAGACTGGCTCATTGTAATTGTTCAGTGCGACATAATTTACTATTGTGTTCTAGTTATTGTTTTAGGTCAGTGGTTTTCAAACTTTTAAATCTCAGTACCCATTTATATTCTGCAACATCATTGGGAATTCTAGGTGCATTTGTTATGTGGGTTATATGTGTTGCTATTTGAAATTAAAATTGAGAACTTTTTAAAAATTATCAATTAAAGAATCATAAGCTCTTTTTTTTTGAGACGGAGTTTCACTCTTGTTACCCAGGCTGGAGTGCAATGGCGCAATCTCGGCTCACCGCAACCTCCGCCTCCTGGGTTCAGGCAATTCTCCTGCCTCAACCTCCTGAGTAGCTGGGATTACAGGCACGCGCCACCATGCCCAGCTAATTTTTTGTATTTTTAGTAGACACGGGGTTTCACCATGTTGACCAGGATGGTCTCAATCTCTTGACCTCGTGATCCACCCGCCTCGGCCTCTCAAAGTGCTGGGATTACAGGCTTGAGCCACCGCGCCCAGCCATAAACTCTTTACATGTTAACATAAATAACACATTTTATGAAAATTGACTATATTTTAAAATGTAGTAAGAGAAGTCATTATTTTACATTTGTATAAACTCTTTAATGTCTGGCTTAGGAGAGAACTAGATTCTGTATCTGCAGTGCAGTCATCTTTTGAAAAATACTGTTTTGTTTGGGATATATGAAAAGAATCTGACTTTATACAGATATATAGCTGGAAAAAAGGGAAGTGTTTTGATAATCTTTTCAAATAGTTATGTATACTTTTCTTTGATACTACACTAAAACTTGACAAGTGGTGGTTTCTTAAAGGTCAGTTGCAACGTAGACTTTGAAACCATATCAATGACATTTTACTCTGCTACATTAAAATACACTGGTCTATCTTGTATTTGACTGGATCTTTTACCCATGCATGATACATTATCATATGTTTGTCATTTCAAAAACATTAGTTCATTGACTATGTAAATCTTGTGAATGTTAACACATTTCATCATGTAGTATATCTTAGAATCAAGTTCTTTAATGTCACCATTGATCTTATGGAAAAAGTCTTTAAATATTAACAAACTATCAAGGTCATGGTAGTGGATACAAGTTTCCTCAAAATCTTATTTTCACTTGAAATCTTGCGTTTTTGTGACTGACAGTAAACACTGTTAGTTATTTTTGTTGGAGTTGCAAGCTCACTTTGCTTATTCTTGAGAAAATACCTATTAAATACCCAAGTCTGGTTAGTCACAGCTCGTGAGTCATTCTTTCAAGTGAAATGGCCGTTATGAAAACTGAGCTAGGCCGGGCGCGGTGGCTCAAGCCTGTAATCCCAGCACTTTGGGAGGCCGAGGCGGGTGGATCACGAGGTCAAGAGATCGAGACCATCCTGGTCAACACGGTGAAACCCCGTCTCTACTAAAACTACAAAAAATTAGCTGGGCATGGTGGCGCGTGCCTGTAATCCCAGCTACTCAGGAGGTTGAGGCAGGAGAATTGCCTGAACCCAGGAGGCGGAGGTTGCGGTGAGCCGAGATCGCGCCATTGCACTCCAGCCTGGGTAACAAGAGCGAAACTCTGTCTCAAAAAAAAAAAAAAAAAAAAAAAAAAAAAAAAAAAAAAAAAAAAAAAAAAGAAAACTGAGCTAGTTCAGCTCACAACCCTAATGATCTCAGATGTGCTTTTCTTCAAGACAGCCATCATACTTGGTATACAACAGATGTGCCTTATGCACACTTCTCACTTTTTTAACAGAATGTCCAAAAGATGTGTACTTAAGGATCAAGATTTAACAAAACTAATACTTTTAAAACCACTTCATCAAGGGCATTCCTAGGTTAAACAATTTTTCTTTTTACTAAGAGTGTGTACTGGTAAAGAATACAATGACAGCCTTATTGCTACTGCTTTGTTTTACCCAAGATAGTTTTTATGCCATCAGTACAAATGTCAATATAGTGAAAAAAGCAAAACCCTTCTTAGGATTACTCATAAAACAGTTTAGGTTTTGTGGACCTCTCCTGAAAGGGTCTCAGTGACCCACAAGTGTTTATAGACCACACTGAGAATTACCGTTCTAGGCAGTAAGAACACAGCTGTGTGAACAACAGATGACAAAAGAATCCTGCCCTCATTGAGCTTACCTTCTGGTGTAGAGAGACAAACAATATAAAATTGATAGTATTTTAGATAGTAATAAGTACTAAGTAGGAAAAAAAGGAGAATATGAAGTGTCAGGGAGTTTTGAACTTTTTAAATGGCAGGGAAGGCGTCACTAAAGAATGGAAGCAGGTGACAGAGCAAACTATAGAGACACCTGGGCAGGAACATTCCAGACTGAAGAAACAGCTAGGTGGAAGTGTGTCTTATATGTCTGATGAATGGCAGGGGAACAAAGAGGCTGGAGAAGAGTGAGTGAGAAGAAAAGAAGTAGATGAACTCAGGGGCTTAGTGGGGACAGATCGCCCAGGGTCTTGTAGGTTAATGTTACTGAAAAATTGGTGTGCATGCATATCACTTGGTCTTGTGAAAACGCAGACTCTGATTTGTAGTTGGGAGTTGGGTTCTGCACTTTTGCATTTCCAAGTGACCAGATGATACCAGTGTTATAGTCCTCTTTAAATAGCAGTCTTTTAGGCAGTTGTGAAGAGTTTGGCTTTTATTCTGAGTGACACAGGAAGCCATTGGAGAGAATGCAGCAGAAGAGTGGCATGTTCTGACTTACATTTTAACATGATCAGCTATAAATATTAATAACAGTAACAGGTCTGTCATCCCTTGTCCAAAACCCTGGGGACCAGATTTGTGATGGAATGCAGGATTTTTCAGACTTTAGAAAGGTAGAATATTTTACATATATACAGTATATTTTATAATACAGCAGTGTCTGAGTCATTACTCTGTAATCACATTAGTATTTCTGCAATGAAATAAGTGGTCACACTCAATGAGATAAAGACTAAATATTGTCACATTGACCAGGTGAGGTTTTTGCCACTGAATGAGTTATAAAGAGTTATTAAAATACTTTGACGTTCAAATCAGACCAGGATTTGCTGCCAAATGTGTCATAAAAATAATTTCACTTTTTAAAGCATTTGGATTTTATAATTGAGAAAATACGTACCTTTGTTGGTATTATACTTGTTAGTTGCTCATATCCCTACACTGCTGAAACTTCTTAATCAGTTCATTTATTACACATTCATTTTAGGCCTTGTTGTATGCACATTTCAGCAAGAGACACCACAGCCCTAGATCTTTCATGTCCTGGTTGTGCTCTCAGGAAGAAAAACAAGTACCTATCAATTTGGAACACAGGTTCTCATTTCTAAAGAGTTTTAGCATCTTGGCAGCCTATTCTGTTGTGTACGCCATAAAAGCATAGTTAATTAAAAGATGCCAAGCGTTTTACTATACTTTGGGATAGTTAACGTGCTTTAGGATTATCCAACTCTGCTCATTTGTGGTTGCCACAGTATTACTTCCATGTCTGATTTTGCTTTCTTCCTTACAGTTGTGAACTGCCTTGTTCCACATTTGGCTCTATAGTTTATAATCTAAGGCAAACCTCTCTGTGTTCCTTAGAATCTACTTTTTTTGTTTCTTAGTGACTGAGTGGTTTTCCCAGAGGCATCCAGTTGAAAAGAAATGCATTTGGAAATGATCAAAGTAAGATGAGGAATGTTGTGATCTTTTCCCATCTCTGTTGCCTCTGATGTGAATATTAGTAATGGGAGCCTTATCTCTCATTTCCCATTTAAATGTTAGTTTTTCTTATTTTCTGAGCAACTGTCCTTCTGATAAAGCTTGAAAACACGGATGTAAGGAAGACTTTGAAGGGTTGCTATTTCAATGCTTGCTGGCAAAATGACATTTTGTCTCTCATCACTGGAAAATGCTGTGAATCTGCATTGGAGAATAATGCACATTCTAATAAACACACTACTTTAAATACTCCTAGGCCAGGGAATATGATGATCAATTCCTTTTCCAAAGGCAAGAATCCAAGTAGGTCAGTGCTACAAAACTGTTGGAGTATGGGAAAAGCATGGGTGAGGAATAATTTGTGCCAAAGGATGAATAATAACAAGGAGAAAAACATTGTTTGCAATTTTTCTTTTAAGAAAAGATTAAGAAGCTTATATACTGGATCTGCTGAAGGAGTTGAGGATATCTGAGAACACTGAATTATAGTTGGAAAAGTAACTGACAAAATCTCCACTAAAGTATATTTGATTATTTTCCAGAACTTGCAATTATAAAAAGTAAGAATTCTGCAGAGTGTTTGTATGGTTACATTATTTAATATCTGGAACTTCAAGTGCTATGAATGGTTAAAAGTCTAAGTTGTTGGACTGGAAAAATGGAAACATTGGAACATGAACATTGGAAAAAATGTTCATCAAGCATATTATTTTATTGTGTTAAAACATACGTAACATATAGCATATTCTTTTAAGGATGAATTATAAGGACTTCATACGAAATAATGCATTGCATTTTAATTTAATTTAAATTTTTAGACAGGATCTCACTTAGTTGCCCAGGCTAGAGTACAGTGATGTGATCTTGGCTCACTGCAGTCTTGACCTTCCTGCTCAAGTAGTCCTCCCTGCACGCCACCTCTGCCCCTACCCCAGTAGCTGGGACTACAGATGCTTGCCACTACACCTGACTAATTTTTGTACTTTTTGTAGAGACAGGGTTTTGCCACATTGCCCAGGCTGGTTTTAAACTCTTGGGCTCAAGTGATCCCTGCATCAGCCCCCCAAAGTGCTGGGATTACAAGTGTGAGACCCTGCACCCAGCTGCATTTTAATTTTAGATGTGAGATGAAGAGAAGTAGAAAGATCTACTTTATTGTCATTGTTGAGTTTTCTGTGGGTTTCAGGAAATGTATTGTATTCTTAAAGGCTAATTTTTGAAACGTACCCAACAAAATCCAAATGGGAGCCAGTTGGGAATGTTGAGATGTTATTGAGAGGATTGACAAGATTTAAACGTCATCTTGAGGTTCCCTTTTGCAAATCCTGTGGGTAAATAGGCCTGTCTGAGGACTTTCTGTAAATATGCCGACATGTTAGGAGAAACATTATCAGAAGTTCTCTTCTTTAAGGAGAAAACATCAGATTTGACTTGTCTAGAAGAAGAATTAGTAGGTTTGAGAATGACATGCTTTACCTTCCGATTGAATTAAATGACCCATTTCCTGTGGATAGCTTTTCGTTTTCAAGATAGTGAAAGATTTGAGTAAGCAGAAGGACTTTGTGTAATCTGTTTGCTAGTCTGCCAAGCTGATTAGAGGAAACTTTGCTTAGGTCTTTTATTAAAGACCAAGCTTTAGTTTTAAGTAGGAGAGATTTCCAAGTTTGCTTCACGTTTCATTTAGGAGGCTTTGTTTGTCCAGGCTGTGGGTCCATGGTGAAGAATTGAGCACTCCATTTGCAAAATATTTTTTTTCTGGAGATCTTTGATGAAGTTACATGTGAGCACTGTAGCTGCACAGTTTCAGAAGAGAGAGAGTGTGTATGTGTGTTTTGTATTAACAGTTCTGGGTTACTATTCTCTGAAGAATTAAAAATAATTGTCTTTGGTTTTAAAAATAGTTTATTTCTATCTGAGTTGAATCATGACACATCAGTTTTCAACTGGAACAGTTTTAAATGACTTTGTTGCTTCTAAGGGTGAATTTAACTGACCTGATTTGGCCATGACTTTGCAGGGTGAATTTTAATGATCTTAGTTGCAGTGTCTTCTTTCCATGTTTTGAAGCATCTTCTAGGAAAGAAATTTAGTCAGGATGTGAAATACCTAGAAACCTAGCAAGGCTCATTTTTATTCCTCATTGGTTTAGAATTGTATATGTTTTTAGGAGCCTTTTCATTTTTACAGTGAATTTTCGTTTCCTAAGAAACTTCCTTTATTAAAGAGAGTGGATGTTTTCTTTGTGACTCACATATTAACTCTAGTACTTATTTGTTTGGTGTTTATTGTTTATGCCCTTGTTCTTTTAAAAGTCACTTTACAGTAAAATAAGAGTTTAAGCATGTCATTATTTTGGTGTGTCTAAATTTTGCACAGAAACAGAACAGCAACAGGTGGGGATTAATTATTATTGCCTTGCATTTTTGGATTAAAGCAGTACAGGAAATCTCACCAGTTGGTTGAAAGGTGACTCTTCATTCAAAGGGAAGAAATGATCTTTTCTCTTGCCAGTAAATGTCATTCTTTTTATACAATTCAAAATTGTTAATTTTCAAACCAAAGGCAGTTCAAAGCTAATATGCTTTAAAACCTAAATCACAATTTTTGAGGGTTTATGAGTCATTTGTCGAACTCTCATTTAAAATGCAATGTAGTCCCTTTTTTTTTTTTTTGAGAATTCATTGTATTGTTTAAAAGTTTTAAAAGTCTTTGGTTTAAGCATAAAACGATAAACAGCTTAAATTTAATATTCTAGTCTGTTCTAGAATGAAGTATTTAACCTTAAAAGTAAAATGTTAAGCGGGTTTAAACTTCACTAGAGGAATATTATCCTAAACCGAAGAATGCATAAGATATAGATTATATAATGATACAAAAAGAATATATAATAAAAAGAAAAATAATTTTTGTTTTCAGAGGTCATTTTTAACAACTTCTACAGATGTAGTGGATGTAAGTAGGATCTATTTGGAGAGAACACGAAGTTGTATTCAGTCATAAAATGTTATAAATTAATCCAAGAAACCAGGACATTCGGCTATTTATAAGTAAATTTAATTCTGTCAGTAAATGAATACTTTTGAGTACTTCCTAAATAAGTATAATGTTATAAATTATATCAAAGATTGATTTAACTAGGGGTTTTAAAAATCATTGCCTAAAGGCTCAGATAAATATCTTGAATTTTTTTATTATTTAAAGAAAAGTGAGTGTCCTGAAAATACTAATATTTAAAGAAAAAGCAGCATAAAAGATTATGGCAACAATGAGTTTAACACTAAACCTTGCTTAAAATGTATACCTTTGAGTTTAAAAAAGAAAAATTGGAATTACTTTTCATAAACGTGATAGAATATATAAAAATAAGCTTAGAAAAGGTTTTCTTGACTTGCGATTCTAGCAGTTAACCAAAAATGAAAGAACATTTAATTAAGAAACTGTTTTTTATTCCCTATAACGAATGCTTGACATTCAGCAATTCAGTTAGAACAGGGAGAAGAGGTAAATGAAGACCTCCACAGGGGTTCTGAAGGGAATTCAAAGACTTTAGAAGAATGTGGTGCTTTATTATGCATAAGTTTGTCACAAGGCTATGGTTGATTTCTAAGCCTCTGACTGGGATTTCTCTGGTAGAACATGCAGTTCAAGAGCCCACCTAAAACAATTAGAACCTCCTGTGGAGATTATTAAAGAGGACTTTTCTGTCTGATTCAGTTTCCATGTTTTCTTCATCTTACAGATTACTTACACTTTTTTGCTTTGAATAGTTCTCTGTTAGTACAAATGTAATATATTCATTGTATAATAGAGAGGCCTTTCTCCTCCGGGTTCTGGGAGAGAATAATACCCTGAGACCATAGGGCATCCAGTACATGTAATAAGGTAACTTCTCTCCTGTGCTTCCAGAAAGCACATACTTCCTCTCTCCCGTACTTGGGAGAACTGAGAAAACAGTCACTTGAAACATTATCAAGCTTGCTTTAGATGAGGAGAAAGGCTGATCTAGAGATCACCACTGTTACTCTCAGTGTAGGAAGTATAACATAAAGAACTTCTTTCATCCTCTCTCTCCCCCCATAAGTACACATACGTATACACAGGCGTATTTTTTCTTTCATTTATTAAAAACTGAAAAATTCACTTACAAGGTTGTACCATACATACAAATTAATTTAGGCTTATTTTGATGTCATCTTTTTCTTTCATTTTCATGAATTTGTTTATGTTTTTATATCAGGTCTTGAGGAGAATGTCTCATACAGAACCTAGCTTAGACATGAAGCTGTCTCTCCACTTTCCCAGGCCTTGCTGCCATCTGTGATTTTGATTTCATTACTTTGTGCTCTTGTAAGTCTGCTCCTTGTGTTGTGCTTGTTGTCTTCTGCCTTTGGCCTTCTGGCTGCCTGGCTTGCTTTCTCCGACTCTTGAGAAGCGAGTTGGACCTGACTACAGCATTCTTCTGTCCCCAAATAGCTGGGTATTTAATTGGAAGAACATATAAAGCAGAGGAAAAACTCATAGTGCTTTATTTATGGATGCCTCCTGACATCTCAGCCCAGGTTCCCTCCAGGGTCTGAATCACAAACTTTCCTCAGTAAGTCTTTATTTCAGCCACTCTGCCTTATTTGTAGTTCCCAAAACACTTATTGAACTTTCTTGTTTCTGCCCCCTTATTCACCGTGTTCTCCTCTGTTTAGTGTCCTTTTGCCTGTTATTCACAGCCCCTTTATTTTAAAAACCATCTATCCTTTAAGGGCCTTGTCAGATAATACCTCCTCTAGTATGTGTTTCTTGACATTCTGGCTAAAAGTGATTCCTTCCTTCCTTCCATTCATTCATCAGTTCAGTAAATATTTACTATTTTTATTATTAAATAATAATAATTATTATTAGACCTGTTATTGCCAGGCATTAAGATAAGACAGTGGTTTGTAAAACCTGTATTACTCTTGCTTTATTACCTTGTGTGTAAATAATATCCATCATATTTTTGTTACTGCCATTGAAGGCACAAACTATATTTGGACCTGCCTCGTAACTGCCTCACCTTTAGAAGGCGTTTCATGCATAATTTTTGAATGAGTGAAACTTTCTGATTATTTTAACGTTTCTGTATGCCAACATAACTGAAATTTTTATAACATTATCTTTTATATTAGATATGAAAAGCATTACTGATACTTCATGGCAATGGAGAAAACCTTTTAATAGATTTAATTGGGTATTTACTTAATTTAAATAATCATACATATGATAAGGATGTGTATATTAATAATAATAATTATTATTATTTTGAGACAGAGTCTCACTGTGTTGCCCAGTTTGGAGTGCAGTAGCACAGTCTTGGCTCACTGCAACTTCTGCCTCCTTGGTTCAAGCGATTCTCCTGCCTTAGCCTTCCAAGTAGCTAGGATTATAGGTGCATGCCACCATGCCTAATTTTTGTATTTTTAGTAGAGAAGGTGTTTCACCATGTTAGCCAGGCTGGTCTCCAACTCCTGACCTCACGTGATCTGCCCTCCTGGGCCTCCCAAAGTGCTGGGATTACAGGCATGAGCCACCGTGCCCAGCTGTGCCATGATAAAGATACTTTAAGCAGCTGTTCTTGAGTCATAGGTTATCTGCTTCTCATTCTCAGTCATATTCTACTGATGGAGTTTGACACGTTCATATGCTGGGTCTGGGTGGATTTTCTGACAGAATTAAAAAGAGGTGTTGTGAGCTCTTGAGACCTTCAGCTGAAGGCAGTCCCAAACATTTTCAGCATATTAGCCTTGGATAACTTCCTTTGAACAAGCTGCTGTTCTCTGCCAAAAGAACACATGATTTTCTCCTTTATCCCTTCTTAATTTTTGAATTTCTTCTATTAGATGAAATGTTTATTACCCCATTTTATCCCATATCCTAGACATGCCAAGAAAATTACAGTTTAAAACATTCATTCTCAAAGTATGGTCCAGGGACTCCTGAGGGAATTTCCACAAAGTCAAGACTATTTTTGTAATAATACTGAGACATTATTTTATTTTAATCACTCACATTCTCTTGCAAGTATCTAGTTGAATCTTCTAGAAGCTACACGGCATATGATATAACAACAGATGCAGATATGAGAATCCAGCTGTCTTTACAGAGATTTGCAGAATGTAACACCATTTTTTTATTCTGAAAAATATAGTTATTTTTCATAAAAATGTTAATATGTAATAGGCTTATTATTTTAAGTAAATTAACAAAAAAATATGATTCAAGTTCCTTCCTCTCTCTTTTCCTCCCTCCCTCCCCTCTTTTTCTCACTGTCACCCAGAGTGGTGTGCAATGGCACAAACACAGCTCACTGCAGCCTCTACTACCTAGGCTCGAGTGATCCTTCCACCCTAGTTTCCCATGTAGTTGGGACCACAGTCACTCACCACCTAATTTTTTTTTGGTAGAAAAGGTCTTACTTGTTGCCCAGGCTGGTCTCAAACTCTTGTACTCAAGTGATCCTCCTGCCTCAGCCTCCCAAAGTGCTGGCATTACAGGCATGAGTTAAAACTACGCCCAGCTATGTTTTAACTTCTAATGTGACTAATATCAATACATATTAAAAGCTCTTTAGAATCCAGATTTATGAGACCAAAAAGATCGACAGCCACTGGTTTATAAGATTTAAAATATTTTAGATAACAGAGAACAGACTTTCTAAGAGATTAAAAGGTAAAGTTCTTTTCATGTATCCAGGTATTGTCAAACTAGAATACTTAATCATACTTTAATCACAATTGATTAAGCCACTTTTCAGTTGTTGATCATTTAGGTTGAGTACAGTTTTTTTAGTCTTAAAAGTAATATTGTGGTGATATTCATCTGTATTAATATTTTTCTAACATCCTTAATTTTTTTACAGTAAATTTTTAGAAATAGAACTGCTGGTTCAGAAGGTATGCAGAGGGAACTGGCATGGCCTGTTACATAAATTCAGGGGCCAAATATCCTCTCATATTTTTTTCTATTAATCAGCAGGAAATTCAGTATCTTCCTTTTTAGATAGTCTCTGCCTCCAAGTTTGAGCCCCAGGAGGCTTTCCCAGTCCCAGAGTCGTCCCATCCTCCTCCAAATGCCAGAAAGAGAACTGACTACACTATTGCTCTTCCTTCCTGTCATCATTCTCTGTCAGCATTTAAGACCAGCCCCACAATGTTTGGCAATAGTTGCTTGAACTGCCACTAGGATCCTGTTTCTGGTCAGACCGTGGCCCAGGTCACAGCAGTCACCCCAGTTGAAGGCCAAGATCGTAGTTCTTTCAAAGTTCATTCTCTTTTACTCCAGGATTTAGTGTACTAGGGAGTCAGAGACTTCCAACATCCACCTTAGGCTGTGCCAGAATCTGTCCTTCCTGATGAACGCAGAAGCTTTTTGTGTGACCTTATATCACCAGTTTCAATTATTCCTTCTTCAGGACCATTTTATTTCAGGAATGTCTCTGCCTCTTCTTGCCATTGGGACTTGGCTTGAGCTATGAGTGTCTTCTGTGACTCTTTAATTTTGCATCTCAGGAATCAAAGATTGGGGTAATATTTCTTCCTTTCCAGGAAGATTTAGGGTCCTAGAAAATTGGTCTTCCTTCCTTTAGCAACTAATTCTGCATATCAAGAGATTGAGGCACTTTGTCCTAAGCCATTCAGCTGTCCCCTCCCAGTGTCCTCTTTGCCCGAGTCCTAAGGACAGTGGTAACTACCAACCACTGGTCAACTAAAGGAACATTCAAGCCGCTTTTCTCTCAGCAGAAGGATCCACACCAGCAATCTAAGGTCTCTACCCCCAAACCTAAGAAAGGCTGTCATAATTTTTAAGTGTTCTCCTAAGGACATCTCATCTAATCTCTGCCTTAACAGATACCTGTTACACAGTTAAGCTTATGGTATATGTAGCTAATTGCTCTCCAAAGAGGTTATGCCAGTTTATTCTTCCACCAGCAAACAGTGCTCGTAAATGTCATTAATTAAAATTGTTTTACTATTAAAAGAAACAAACCTTTTCCCTAGTATTTTTTTTTTTTTTTTTGCCAGACACTAAATTTGTTTGGCCATAGGATTGTGATCTGTATCTTCTTGAATAATGTCTTCTATAACAGAGCGGGTGTACACAGAAGACCAAAAGAGTAAGAAGGAAATACATGGCTGAAATCATTAACAATAGTAAGAAGAGAATACATGGCTGTTAATGATTTAGCTTGAGGCTAATATGGTAATACTGTTCTCAAAATCACTTTTGGTGAAGGCAGGAGAAGGTACTTATTTACTGAAGGTCTCCTAAGTACAAGGTGCTTTATAGATGATATCTAATTTAATTCTCAACAACAAACCTATGTTGTTACTATTCCCATTTTAGATGATATTGTTATTCTATTTTATAAATAAATAGATTATTATGCAGAAAGGTAGTAAATTTTCTAAAGTCACTCAGCAAGTAAAGGTTGATGTTCCCTAAGAAAGCCCCACCTAGCACTAAGTACACAGCTCTCAGAGAAAGGACTCTGAGAATGAGCCTTTCTCTCTCACCTTCTCCAAAGTCAGAATGATCTCCGGGAGACCCTTGTTACTCATGGGTGCAACTTTGCACAGGGTCCATGAGAAGTTAGGTCCACCTGCAAAGACTCCAAGACTTCCTTCTGCAAGTTGGGTTGGGGGAGTTCCCCAACCACGTTCATGGGCTAAAATTCACTAGTAGGACTCAACAGAACTCACTAAACATTACCGTACTTATAGTCATAGTTATTACCGGGAAAGGATACATATTAAAATCAGCCAGGGGAAGAAGCACATAGGACAGGTTCCAGGAGAATTACAAAACACAGAACTTCCGTTGTCCTCTCTTCTTGGAGTCAACACACATGACAACCCTCCCTCCGTCGCTCACTTCTCTCCTCCTGTCCTTCCTTCCCCCCTCCCTCCATCCCTTCCCTTTCTTTCCTTCTTTCCTTGGTGCCCAAGTTCAAGGTTGCTCTTGAACTCCTGGGCTTAAGCAGTCTTCCTGCCTCAGCCTCCAGAGTAGCTGGGATTACAAGTATGTCCCTGTTTTCTTCCTGCATTTATGTTTGATGAGCCACATGGGATATTTCCAACCAGAGAAGCTCTCCCGGCCTCAGTGTTCAGAGCTTTCATTGGGGCTTTATTGCCTAAGCATGATTGATTGACTGTCCATGTGGTTCTTTGGCGGATACCAGTGACCCAAAGTTCCATGTTACTCTCTGGCTAGCCCCAGGCAAACAAATATTATCTCCAGGAGTTGAAGACAAAGTCCAGACCTCTTCTGAGACAAATTAAATTATTTACTACATAGGGTCCCAGTCTGGTTGAGTGCTTCCTCCCTTCCTAGCCCCACCATGGTGGATCAAGAGGTGCCTGGTCGCTGCCTCTATGGTTTGGAGCCCTACAAGGAAGTGGAGACACATGTGGAATATGAGTGTCCTGTTATAAACTGGAAACTCACTCCACATCATACTCTTTAGGACTGAATTATAATAACAGCAAAAGATCAAGAAAATAATAACATGATTTGAATGCTTACAGGCAGATTTTTTTCTAGTATTAAAAATATAATTGAATTAATTGTGGTTTACTTATTAAGACAAACTTCAATATAATTAGCCCTCAGCGCGCGTACACACACACACACCCAGTAGCAGAGGAAATATGTATGTATCTATCACTGCATTAAGGTTGTGTTTTACGCTAACTTTTTATTATCACTGGGTAGGTTCACCTGAGCAAGCTGTTTTCCTAAATAATTGTTTATTATTTACAGCCAATCTTTATTATTCATGGATTCCATACTTGGAAATTTGCCCCCTTTCTAACATTTATTTGTAACCCTAAAATAAATCATTGTGGCATTTTTGTGGTCACTTGCAAATAATCAAAGAGCAGTAAAAAATTTGAGTCATATAACCTACCTGTTCCCAGCTGTGGCCAAGCAAGGCAGTGCTCCACCTTGTTTCAGCTCTCATGCTGTGAACAAGTCCTCTTTTTGTGGTCTTTTAAGGACCACACTATTTTACATCTTTGTGGGGCTTTTTTGTTGTTGTTGTTAGTGATTTTGCCATTTTAAATGGTCCCCAAGACTAGTGCTGAAGTGCTGTGTAGACAGTGTTCCAGTGTTCCTAAGAGTAAGAAGACTGTAATGTATCTTCAGGGGAATACGCATGTGTTAGATAAGCTTCATACATGCATGAGTTACAGTGCTGCTGTTGTGAGTTCAGTGTTAATGAATCAACAGTATATACTAAATAAGGTGTCTTTAAAGAGATACGCATGTAAAACAAGGTTATATATTTAATGGTTGATGAAAATGTTCTGACCAGAGGCACACAGGAACCTAACCCTGTGTTGCCCCTAAGAGCATTGGTTTAGTATTTGCTGCTAAATTCATGGTTTGAGGTAACTTCATAGCATATAACTACTGTGAATAATGAGAAATGACTGTATTTGCTGCCGTATTTCATTATTCATTTATTCATGTAATCTGTAATTCATTCTTTTTGTTTTTTTGAGACAGGGTCTCACTTTGTCACCCAGGCTGAAGTGCAGTGGTGTGATCTCAGCTCATTGCAGCGTCCACCCCCTGGGTTCAAGCAATTCTCCCTGCTTCAGCCTCCTGAGTAGTTGGGATTACCGGCACCTGCCACCATGACTGGCTAATGTTTATATTTTTATTAGAGATGGAGTTTCATCATGTTGGCCAGGCCAGTCTCAAACTCCTGACCTCAGGTGATCCACCCACCTTGGCCTCCCAAAGTGCCGAGATTATAGGCATGAGCCACCACACCCGGCCTGTTATGCATATTTATGTGTGCACTTTCGTTTTTTCATTTTACCATCATTTATTCCTTCTCTGATGCTCTTCTTCCTTTCTTTATGTAGATTTGAGCTCCTGACTTACATCGTCTTCAGGTCTTAGATTTAAATCTTCGGTCCATCTTGAATTGATTTTTATATAGGGTGAGAAATGAGGATCCAGTTTCATTCTTCTACGTGTGGCTTACCAATTATCCTAGCACCATTTGTTGAATAGGTTGTCCTTTCCCCACGTAATGTTCTTGTTTGCTTTGTTGAAGGTCAGTTGGCTGTAAATATTTGGCTTTATTTCCGGGTTCTCTATTCTGTTTCACTGGTCTGTATCCCTATTTTTATACCAGTACCATGCTGTTTTGGTGATTATGGCCTTATAGTATGAAGTTGGGTAATGTAATGCCTCCAGATTTGTTCTTTTTGCGTAGTCTTGCTTTTGCTGTGCAGGCTCTTTTTTGGTTCTGTATGAAATCTAGGATTGTGTTTTCTAGTTCTGTGAAGAATGATAGTGATATTTTGATGGGAGTTGCATTGATTTTGTAGATTGCTTTTGACAGTATGGTCATTTTCGCAATATTGTACCCATCCATGAATGTGGGATGTGTTTCCATTCGTTTGTGTCACTTGTGATTTCTTTCAGTAGTTCGGTAGTGTTTTGCAGTTTTCCTTGTAGAGGTCTTTCACCTCCTTGGTTATGTATATTCCTAAGTTTTTGTTGTTGTTGTTGTTGTTGCTGCAGCTATTGTAAAAGATTGAGTTCTTGACTTGATTTGCAGCTTAATTACAGTTGGTGTATAGCAAAGCTACTGATATGTGTACATTAACTTTGGAAACTTTGCTTAATTCATTTACCAGTTCTAGGAGCTTTTTGAATGAGTCTTTAGTGTTTTCTAGGTATGCGATCATGTCATCAACAAACAGTGACAGTTTGACTTCCTCCTTACTAATATGGATGTCCTTTATTTATTTCTCTTGAAGAAGACATATTTGAACACTCCTACAGATTGCTAAGCAATTTCCATATGATTTAAAATTTCCGTTTTATGTTCTTATGCCCATTATTAGTGATCTTGCTGTAACTCTTTATCTCAAAGTATTTGTGTGGTTTATGGTAACACATTATAAACCAGGTGTGAGATTGCAGTTCAAAAGGTTGCAGATTGGAGACCAAATGTCTTATGTCTAGGACCATTTTTCCTGAGCTACTTGTTTAGTCTTCTCAATAAACTTTCCAGGGATTTTTCTTGTCTCCTTGCAAATCAAGATTTTAGGATCAGATTGCCTAATGGGTTCATGTTGGTTGCCAGCAGAGAGCCAGGTGATGTGGCTGGCCATACCTTTCTATACCAAAAAAATGTTTCTGCAGGCTTGGCCGTATAGTCTTGCAGGCAGAGGTTTTGGCTGGCAAAATTAGTTCCCAGCTATACTTTACTGATGAGGAGCCAGACCACACTGGCTCCTCCTTTCTCTGATTACTCCACTTCCCTCATGTGTTTGTATTTCCATCTCTTTCTACTTCCTGTTTATACTGTCTCCTACATCTGCATTGAGGCAGCATGAGGGGAAATGGACTTGAAGAGCAGATGTTCACCTCGTGTTCATTGTGGTTCCCTAGATACACTCTCTTCCATTGAAGTGTTTCTCATTTTCTGGTTTTGATTGTCCAGGATGTATGAGGACTGAGATCTGAACCTTGATGTTCTTCTCTCTTCGTATTAGTAAATCCAAGTACATTGGAATCCCCCAAATGTAATGGTGGAAAATAATAGAAATACTTAACTTTTAGGGTGATTAAAATTATTAATCTGGTCAGTTTGAAAAAGAAAAATTCAATAATTTTAGGGATCTTTCAGTGAAATAATCATTAAACCCAAAGAAACAAAGTCTTTATTGACCATTACTTCAGTGATAGTAAAAAATGAGTACTAGCAGTAAAAGTTAACCTTGATGTTTTTATGTGATAAGCAGTTGAATAAATACAGTAACTTTCTTTGAACATCTTTGTAAAATTGTATTCCAACTAAGTAAGGACCAAGACTAAAAAAAAAAAAAAAAAAAAAAACCCCGAATGCCCCTTAGTGCCTAGCACAATGCCTAGAACAAATAGATCTCAACAAATATATATTAAATGAGTTAGTGATTAAAATGTCTCATTTAAAATTTAAATATTCAGTAATGTTAATTTGATGTTTTTTCTTTCAGATACAGATGAATATAGACCTCCTGTTTGGAAATCTTACTGTAAGTCTACAAATAAATTTGTGTGGGGAATAGTGCTTTATAAGTAATATAAAAATATGGGATTATTAGATATAAATGCTCATTCCATTTTGTACCTATTGTTGAAAAATTAATTTATAGCAAGGTTTGGGAATAGCATAGAAGTATTGTGATTAAGTAGGTGTTTCCACAAAGTCTGTACAGTATAGGGTTTTCTGCCTGGAATGCATTTCGTCCCTCTGAGCTTGCATGAATTCCATGTAGTGAAACTTGAAACCACTTGTTAAGAGTGGCTAATAAAGCTAATACAAGGAGACACTGAGAATTCAGTCTAATTATTTTCCGGTCCTGATTCTTTCTGTGAAGAAAGGAATATTTAAATGATGATAATTCAGGAGGCTATGTTGATGGAAAGAATAAGTGCAAAGAGGCAAAAAAAAGTGATCTTCTTTTTAAATAATTGCTTTCCCAAAATGTAACAGAGATACTTGATTCCATGTTGCTCTTTAAACTGTGTTAGGATAAATATTTCTTTTTAAAATTCGAGGTTTTTAGTTTTTTATTTTCCTTTCCTTGTTTCCTAGAGAATATTATTGAATCATGTAAAGGATATTTCGTACTAATAGGGCTAATATAATCAAAATGGTTTTTTAAAATTTATGAATTCATTATTACAGAAAAGCAGTATAAGCTCTTGAGCTCTTGTTTGTTGTTTATGTAGTTGAATAAGCAGCCTAAGAAACATGTGCTTTAATTATAGATTAAAATCTTTGTAAATATTGAGGGTTATTCTAAATTTTGATGTTTGCAAGTTGCTGTGATTTGCTGACTGAAGGAACAGTGATTCAGATTCTCATTGGTCTTATGTTCCCAGAACAGATAGTTTTATTTTTAATAGGTTGCCACTTTGGGCTAATTATAAGTAAAATATGAACAATCTCTAAAAATAATTGCCATGAATGCTTCCCCCCACACACTGCTGGTGCCTTTTTTCCCCCCTTGGCAGTATAGTTATAAGAATGTGCAAAAATGACTAATGTTCTTTTGTTTCATAATCTCATTGGCTGGAAGCCTATTTAACATTCTTCTCTGGCCAGGCGCTGTGGCTCACGCCTGTAATCCCAGCACTTTGGGAGTCCAAGGCAGTTGGATTGCCTGAGGACAGGAGTTTGAGACCAGCCTGGCCAACATGGTGAAACCCATCTCTGCTAAAAATACAACAGTTAGCTGGGCATGGTAGCACACACCTGTACTCCTAGCTACTCAGGAGGCTGAGGCAGGGGAATTGCTTGAACCAGGGGGGTGGAGGTTGCAGTGAGCCAAGATCACACTGCTGCACTCCAGCATGGGCTACAGAGCAAGACTCCATCTTAAAAAAAAAAAAAAAAAATCTCTGCATTTTCTGGTTTTCAGTTTTCCCTGACTCTGACTTGTGCCCTGCACATTTTTAATGTATGAACATTTATGAAGCCTCAGACTATTACTGAGTTTTTTTTCCCAGTGAAAAATACTGATTAGTACATGTAATATATGCAATTGATATTTTTTGTAGCTTCATTTACCTCACATGTCTTGCAGTAGCTATCATTTGTTTTAAAAAATGGCATTTATGTAATCCCAGCACTTTGGGAGGTCGAGGCTGTTGAATCACCTGAGGTCAATACTTTGTGACCAGCCTGACTAACATGGTGAAACCTCGTCTCTACTAAATACAAAAAAATTAGCTGGGCATGGTGGCATAGGCCTATAATCCAAGCTACTTGGGAGGCTGAGACAGGTGAATCGCTTGTACCTGTGAGGTGGAGGTTGCAGTGAGCCAAGATCACGCTGTTGCACTCCAGTCTGGGCAGCAAGAGTAAAACTCCATCTCAAAAAAAAAAAAAGAGGCATTAAAAAAAAGAGATAGGCTATAGTGTGCCAGGATTACACCACTGCACGAGCCTGGTGTGCAGTGGTGTAATCTTGGCACACTATAGTCTTGCCTCCCTGGCTTAAGTGGTCCTCCCACCTCAACCTCCTGAGTAGCTGTGACCACAGGTTGATTTTTAAAATTTTTATTCTGTAGACACAAGGTCTCACTGTGTTACCCAGGAAGGTCTCCAACTCCTGATCTCAAGCGATCCTGCCTCACTTGAGGATTACAGGTGTGAGTCACTGCACCCAGCTAAATCTTTCTTTAGTGAAACTACAGTTTTGTTACTGAGTTTTATAAATTCTCTTAATAACTTCAATGCCTGAACTCCCCACAATCATTTTAATAGTTGAAATGTGAAGGAAGTTATTAAAATAGATTTTTTTTTTGACCATCAAATGAAAAAACTTCTGATGCAAGGAAATTTTATAATTAAACTGTGTTAAAAACAAGTGGAAAAACCCTTTTTAAAAATTGGTCATATGAAATTTTTTTACAAGATTATGTTATTAATCTTCTAAGATTTGAATATGTGCAAATTTTAAGCAATGAGAAAAGATAAAAATTGCAGCCAGGCATGGTAACTCAGGGCCTGTAATCCTAGCAGTTCGGGGAGACTGTGGTAGAAGGATCATTTGAGCTCAGGAGTTTGGGACCAGCCTGGGCAATATAGGGGGATCCCATCTCTACCAAAAATACCATTAGCTGGACATGGTGTTGCACATCTGTGGTCCCAGCTGTTTGGGAGGAGGAGGTGGGAGGATTACTTGGGCCCAAGAGGTTTGGAGGCTGCAGTGAGTTGTGATCAGACCACTGTACTCCAGACCCTGTCTCATTCATTTATTTATTCATATTAAATAAATAAATGCATTCTAATGATGACTTTTTATGATCATATAGATGGTTAATGTATTTGTCAAATTCTGATCTTAGAAAAATTGTGATTAAGTTGAATCTTTTTGTTTATTTTATCTTTACCACTCAGGCAGTTTTACAGTTTCTGTAACAAGCTGTAAATAATCTTTAGTAAGATGTTTATTAATGTACCTTAAGGACTTCATCTCTTGAGGAGTCTTTACATTTTAGCAGGAAAAATTTTAAAGACTGACAGGCCTGTTATACCCTGATTTCATCAGTAGAGACTGGAATTTTAAATTTCAGTAGTAGACATTTTTCAGTACCCTTAATATTTGAGCCATGACAATTTCGTTTAATTCTTAGGCCAGACTGATTTAGAACTAATAATTGACAATATTTTCTACTGACAGTCTTTGGGATCAAATAACTGTAATGTTTCAGCATCTCTGTGATGTGACTTAAATTTAGTTATTAAAAAATTCTCAAAATGGTAATAAAATAGAAATGGGCTGAGATATTAAAAATAATCAGGTATGATAATTTATGTAAGGAGGTACACCCATTGAAAACTATTCAAGAAGTTCTAATTGTTCACTTCTGTAGTCAATCTATAAAAGTAAACAAGATTATTTAATTTAATGTCAAAAAGTTGCTACGTGTTAATGTGTCTTGTTTTCTTCTCTTTAACATGGTGGAATCTGAATAGCATTTCACAGTTTGATTCTATAAGAAATTTATTTTACCCATGCCTATCTTGGGCTTTCTACTGTTAGTTCCATTATCTTGTAAAAATGTGACTCTGATGTCTTAACAAATATAAACCAATAGGGAAATAAAATTAGCAAGAAGTCTAAGTTGTGGACTCTTTAAGCAAATACGGTTTTACTGCTTTTCAATACTTATTGTTTGAATTAAACCAGGAACCTTATATGTGATAAATGAGGCAAGCAAGCCAGGTAAGGACTATGAGAAAGTAGACCGTGGAGACTCTGTCTGTGGAGAGTAGCTCAAAATTAGCTCCTTTTTATTGTTATGTTAGACTCTGGGTTCAATATTGCCAGATATGAGTTTTCAAGAGAGGCTAGAATTCTCTTTTGCTTTTGTTGTTAAGTTTCTTAATTTTTAAATGTTAAAAACATACTCAAATTTAAAAGACAGCAAATAAAACGTGAGCCAATTTTGACTTCAAGATACCAATTTGTGATCTTTGGACTTGATGAACAATTTATTGTCTGTGGGGATTGAGAATTTCATTAATAAGTATATAAGCATTGATACTTCTAAGGTGATTGAAAATATTAAGTACTTTAATCATATATTCCCTCATCTTGAATTTAGCTATTAATCTTTGATAATCATTTAATGATTGTGTTGATTTAAATTCGGCTGAGTTCCAATTCAAATTGTCAAAAATTCCAAACTGAGAGAGAAGGACCTGAATTAGAGCTCATTGCTTTGTGTAATTTTTTAATGATCTTTTTGATAGGTGTTTTTTGAATCTAAAATTTTTATATTTGTTATAAAATATCCAAGACTTGACCAGGCACAGTGACTCACACCTGTAATCCCAGCATTTTAAGGAGCCAAGGTAGGAGGATCACTTGAGCTCAGGAGTTTGAGACCAGCCTGGGCAAGATGGTGAAACTCTGTCTCTACAAAAAATACAAAAATTATCTGGACGTGGTAGTGTGTGTCTATAGTCCCAGCTACTTGGGGCCTGAGGCATGAGGATTGCTTGAACTTGGAAGCTTGAGGCTGCAATGAACCATGTTTGTGTCATTGCACTCCAGCCTGGGTAACAAAGTGAGACACTGTCTCAAAGAAAAAAAAAAGAATTTAAAAAAATGGGTCTTAAAGATAGATTAACCATTGGTAGCCAATTAGAAGACATTTGTCTAAAATTTCCTCTTTATGAAACAGAGCTTTACCCTTTGAGACAGTTAGAAGGATTTGAAAGAAATTGAAAAGTAAATAAGATGTGACTTTAAAAAATACTATGCCCTTTGAAACTGATGAAAACAAAAGTTGAAACCCAGATCAATTCTCATATGACAATATTGTTTCCTTTTTTTCATAGTAGCTCATCTTAATGTATGGTTACTGCTGATAATCAGATACTAGAGTATTTGTGCTTTGAGTCCAAATTGACATTTTACTTTAACTTTTAATGTTCTTCTTGACTATCATTCATTTCTCAAAATTGGGTTTTCATAAATGGCAGCACTTTCCAGAAATTTTCTTGACAAAGGAAAATAATCAGTGTTTTGAGAATTACTAATCAAAGTAGAAATGTGAACTGAATTTTTATCTTATAGTTACCAATATGGAGGAAAAGACTGGAAGAATCTTTTTTTTTTTTTTCCCACTGTTTTTAAAGGCGGGTTCTCATCATGTTGCCCTGGCTGGTCTCAAACTCTTGAGCTCAGACAGTCCTCCCACCTTGGCCTCCCAAAGTGCTGGGATTATAGACGTGAGCCACTGTGTCCAGCCCTTGAAGAATTCTTTCTTACAAATCATGGTTTCGCTGCTCTTAAGGAGGATGGAGATTTGCACTGTAAGATAAATTTAGACATACATAGCTACACATCTTGGGGTGATACACATGTACTTTCATTATCAGGGCAAGACAAATTTGGCTTCAGTGCTTTTTCTTCCTTCTTCTATCTCAGAATTAACTCCTTTGTGTCATCTCTGTAACAGAATATATAAAATAATATTCACAGGAATATTTCTGATTAATACAATGAAATATGGGTATCTAAAACTATTTTAACATATTACCTCTCTTAGGGATTTTTGCCATCAGGAGAAAAAGGTAAAGGAATACATTTCTATCAGTAGAACTTAAACATTACTGATGAAACGACTTTGTGTTTGATTTTTAAACAAAAAAGCTGTATTTTCTCAGCTCATTTTAAATTAAGCATTGCCCTGATGTTATGTTTTAGTGATGAACTCAAGATGCATCCTAGTAATCAAGTGTTATTATAAAGAATTTTGTATATTAATGTCAATCACCTATGTGTAATGATAAGTAATCTTTATTGAGCATTTACTGTGTGCTAGGGACTATTTTACATCTTTTACATAAGTAGTTTATATCCTTACAGTAATCTGTGAAGTAGAAACTATTACTCTCATTTTGCAAATAAGGAAAATGAAGGCACAGAATGCAATGCTAGTGACAGAGCCCCAGTGTTCAGACCCCAGGTGGTTTGGTTCAAGAGTTCAAATTCTTAGCCACAGTGCATATCCCCTTTGCGTAGAAGTACATAACAGTGATGTGTGATATGTACCTGTGTGTATTCATTGTGTGTGTGTGTGTGTAGGGAAACTGTATATATACACATATTAATATATATATACAACGTAATTATGTATGTATGTGTATTGTATTTATTCTATATATGTTTCCATGATGTATATGAATAAATGTGGTCAGAAGTAGAGTCTGTGTAGGGATATCCATTTAAAATCTGAGTCATCTGTTATCTGACAGCCCCAGATTCCTGGGTAGTTTGATGTTATGTCAACAAAATATCTTAAGTGTTTAACTAGAGTATTAAATTATATGTGATTAGATATGTAGAAATAGAGAAAAAAATTCTCCAAGAGATAAATTTAGACATACATAGCTACACATCCTATTCATTCTTTTTTCATTTTAAATTAAAAAGCCTGAACTGAGGCTAGAAGGAAGTCATGGTATCAGTATAATTTTCACTGATGCGTTTTCAGATGCCCTAAAAATTATTCACTCTTTTGTCAAGTTTTTTGAATAGCTGAATTCTTTCTTTTGCTATATTTGCCCTAATTGAATACGCAGTGTTAACCTTGGCTCAGAACTTTTGTTTTTAGGGGAAGAGGAAGATTATCTTTGAAGATAGAAGTTTTGCAATATAAATAGGGGAGAAAAACAGTGTATTTGTTACATCTAGCCTATAAATCCAGATTTTAATTTTAAGCTTGACACTTAATAATGTGCTTTAAATATGGGTATATATAATCATTATTGGTTTATATAGAGACATGCGTTAATATCCCCACAAAGAATTGGGGAAAATAAATGACCACATTATAGAGAACAAAGCCAAATATCCAGCACTGACTTGTTTTAAGGTAAAAAGACACTCGTTTGAATTATGATTTTTCTGTTTGTACTTGCTCCTGGGCTTTCACTAAATATAGTTTTGTTTACTTTGTTTTGTTCATAACACAATGTAATAAATAAGGTTATACCAGTTATCTTGTAAACATAAAAAATAGCCAGTTTTTTATTTCTAATATATTGATAAGTTCTATGTAAGGGACATTGACACTTTTTGTTTCTACCTTCTCACAGTATATCAGCTACAACAGGAAGCCCCTCATCCTCGAAGAATTACCTGTACTTGCGAGGTGGGTGTAATTAAACTGTAACCAAAAAGTGCCTTTCAACAGTCTGTTTCCCAAACTTTCACCTTCTTCAGTGGCTTGATTGTTTGTGAGATTAACCACTTAGCACTATTGGTATCATAAAATTGTAACTTGAATACATTTTTCTTAATATCCTTCTCATTTGATTTAACAGCCACCTTTTAGTGGACTGTTTGGAACACAGTATAAAATATGACCATATAATTTTAAGGGATGTTCGTATTTTTTTCTGTTAATCTATACATTGTTTTTTCATTGTTTAATGTTCTTTTTTTAAAACTAACTTTGAAGCCAACACTGTAGGATTATTTAATTCTTTTTTACATTGAAAGACATATTTTAATAATGATTTTTTAAATGAACAAAATATGTGGATAGTTCATCAAAAAAAGATATGATGTATGACAATGTATATAAAGATGTTCAAATTTCATTGATAATAAGAGAATTGCCAATGAAAATAGAGATCATTTTTACTTTGCAGATTGGCAAAAGTTAAAAGCTCAGAATATACTTAATTGGCAAGCCTGTGAAGAAACAGGCACCCTTATACATTGCAGATTGGAATGTGACATAGTGTAACTTTATGAGAATTTTGTAATATCTATCACAATTATACCTGCACTTACCCTTTGACTTACCAGTCTAAATTCTGGGAATTTATCCTGATGAATTACCTGTACAAATATAGACTAACATATCCCCAAAGTTTTTCATTGTAGGATTGTTAGTAATAGCAGGAAAAAACCTAAATATCTGTTCAGAGGAGACTGACTGAATAGAATAGAATATTAAAAAGAATAAGGAAGATTTTTATGTGCTGATATGGAAAGATTTCCAAATATAAAATGTATGTACATATAGCAAGTATGGTTCCTTTTCTCATAAGAAAGAATAGAAAATAAAAAATACATAGTCTGGCCAGGTACTGCAGCTCATGCCAGTAGTCTCAACCCTTAGCTAGACACAGGTGAGAAGATAGCTTGATCCCAGGAATTCAAGACCAGCCTAGGCAACATAGTGAGACCTTGTTATCCACAAAAAGGAAAAGTTTATTTATGTATATATAGTTTAGTTTTGCAAAAGAGAAGCACAGGAAGGATTAAAGCAGAGACCACTAAAATAATTATCATAAGGAGTGGATGAAGACACCGTGGAGGAGACAGAGATGGGAGTGACATTTTGCTAAGTCTGATTTTATAGTGTGACTTTTGAACTATGTAAATTGGTCATGTACTGAAACAAAAAAGGTAAAGAAAAATGGTTGTTAAAAAGCAAACCCTAAAATTGAGTACAAATATGAACAAATGAACCTTACAAATTCACAACATAATCACCAAAAAAATTAACTAAAGTAGCTTTTATTTTATTTATTTATTTGAGACAGAGTATTGCTTTGTCACCCAGGCTAGAGTGCAGTGGTGCGATCTTGGCTTATGGCATCCTCAACCTCCTGAACTCAAGCAATACTCCTACCTCTGCCTCCCAAGTAGCTGGGACTACAGGCATGTGCCACCATGTCTGGCTAATTTTTGCATGTTTTTATAGAGATGGGGTTTTTCCATGTTGCCCAAGCTGGTCTCAGACTCCTAAACTCAAGGGATCCACCCACTACAGTGTTGGGATTACAGGTGTGAGCCAGGGCACCCGGCCTTTAAAGTTGCTTTTTAAAAAATACTTTAAATTGAACATAATTGTACATATTTATGTAGTAAAGAGTGATATTTTGATACATGTATACACACTGTAATGATTAATTCAGGGTAATTAGCATATCCATTACCTCAAATATTTATAATTTCTTTGTGTTGAGAACATTCACAATTCTCTCTTCTAGCTAGTTGAAAATACACAATAAATTACTTGTAACTCTTATCTTGGATAATTTTATATCTGTTAACTAACCTCTCCCTATCCTTTCCTTTCCTCTACCCTTCCCAGCCTCTAGATACCACTGTCTTGATCATCTTCTGTGAGATAATTTATTGAGCTTCCACATATGAATGAGAATGTGCGTTATTAACCTTTCTGGGCCTTTCTTATTTCATTTAGCATAATGCCTTCCAGGTTCCTCCACATTGCTGCAAGTGACAGGATTTTATTCTTTTTAATGGCTGAATGGTATTCCATTGTATAAATATACCACATTTTCTTTATCCATTTATCTGTTGATTTCATATCTTGGCTATTGTGAAATATGCTGCAGTAAACATGAGAACACAGACACCTCTTTGACATACTGGTTTCCTTTCCTTTGGATATAACCCCAGTAATGAGATTGGTAGATCATACAGTAGTTCTGTTTTGTTCAATTTTTAGTTTTTTAGTGGAACCTCCGTATCATTTACCATAATGGCTATATTAATTTGCATTCCCACTATCAGTGTATGAATTCTCTTTTCTCTGCATCTTTGCCAGCGTTTGTTTTGTCTTTTTGATAGTAGCTATACTAACTAGGGTGACAAAATATTTTATTGTGGTTTTGATTTGCTTTTCCTTAATGTTTAGTGTTAGTGAGCATTTTTCTATATACTTCTTGGCTCAAGTAGCTTTTTTTTTTTGAGACCAAGTCTTACTCTGTTGCCAGGCGCCAGGCTGGAGTGCAGTGGCGTGATCTTGGCTCACTGCAACCTCCACCTCCTCGGTTCAAACAATTCTCCTTCCTCAGCCCCCCAAGTAGCTAGGACTATAGGTGTGCACCACCATGCCCAGCTAATTTTTGTATTTTAGTAGAGATGGGGTTTTACCATGTTGGCCAGGATGGTCTCGATCTCTTGATCTCGTGATCCGCCTGCCTTGGCTTCCCAAAGTGCTGGGATTACAGGCGTGAGCCACCACACCTGGCCTATTATTCTGACTGTACAAACATAGAGGGAAATATTCTAAGGACGAAAAAATGCAAAAGGCAGAGGTGAGAAGACGGCTTGACCCAGGAGTTCAAAAACCACCTGGCAATATGGTGAGACCCTGTTCTCCACAAAAAAGAAAAGAAAATAGTTTATTTTTGCAAAAGAGAAGCATAGGAAGGATGAAACCAGAGACCAGTAAAACAATTATCATAAGGAGTAGATGATGAAATCTTCAATATATGAATATTTACATAGTTCAAAAGTCATAACTGTATAAAAACAGACTTAGAGAAGTCTCACTCCCATCCTTAACTACATTGTGTAGTAATCTTGAAATTATTTTGTTGGTAATACAGGATAGAGCAAAGGAGTAATTTTGCTGGATTAGGGGGAACCAGGATTCTTAGGAGATATTAATATGGAATGGGACAAAATTAGAAAGTATGCTGTAGTATTAGTTTTGAATTGGTGGCATTAATATTAATCATAGAATAAAACAATTTTTTTTTCTATCTCGGTCCAAGGAAAGGGCCTAGAAGCCCCAGTAAGAATGAATGTATCCAGGGACTAGATTTTGGTTTCCAAATATGGTTTCCTACCAAAAGGAACCAGTGTTTCTTAGAGAAGTTCCTGATTTCTTAATGTGGGGCAAAGAGGTCCTGGAACATCTTGTGTCAGAAAGCAAGAACGTGGTCGAAAACTGATGGGGACATGTCAAAAAGGCACAGGAGCCTATTTGAAAGTTTCTCACAGTCAAAACTTGGAACAATTTGAACATCTAAAAGAATAATGATAGGTATGGATTATAACACATTAACCGAAAGAGAATAAGTCCATAATTATACTTTAAAATTTTTTAAAAACTCACTTTATTACAAAGAGAAAAAAGGGGGAAATTTAAAGAAGTCCTTTACAGAAGAATGACACTCAAAATGTAGAAATAATATAAAATTGCAAAGTCACTAATTTGCACTAATAATTGACTCCAGGCAAGGATCATCAATCATTGGATATTAAAACCATTGGGTGAAAGGCTGTAGGTGAACGGGATATTTACATGGTCTCAAGGTATGACACCACCCATTATGTGTTAATTGCAAAGAGAAAAATATGCCTTTGTAGTGGAGAGATCTGGTGGTCAAACTTAACCATTACCTGTAATGGGACAAACTGACATGTGTCTCCTGAAGTGATACAGTGAAACACACAGTATCACCTGTGTAATATTTTTGCCAAAACTGTTTTACTTAAAGCTAATGATAAACTGTGAATCTGACAAATTCAGAATGTGTACATTCCGTAAGACATCTGCTTTGGGTTTATAAATAATGTCATTATCGTAA
>NW_016107425.1:4905358-4908578 GCF_001604975.1 Cebus imitator | reverse complement strand
TATACACACATTTTAAAGCTATAAATTTTGGGTAGAATTGGATGAATTTGAATATAGACTATATTAGGTAATATGGAATCATAATAACTTTCTTACATGATACATTATTGAAAAATAATTACTTCTCCATTGATAAAAAATGTTGAAATGGATTTTATCATTGTGACATTTGTTTTAAAACACACTATAGCTTTGAAAGTATAGAGTTACTTACAAAGAAAACCAATTTACAAAATTAGGCAGGAGTTTCATGGGATTGTCTTTTGAATGTCCAGTTGCAGTTTAGATGTATGTATATTTCCAGTCTGTATATATGTAAGCATAGAATAAGTATGAGGTGTTTGATTATTGCATTTCATTGCTATGATGTGAATGAAGGGTGATTAAATAATTTGCATGTAATGGGAATTTTTAAAATCCTGTTTAATAAAATGTTTCTTTTTGTTTCAGTTCTGTTGACATAACTTTTTAACCATTTAACTCAAAGTGAGAAACTGGCAGTACTTTGGAAAGTCCTGAAGTATTTATTAGTATAGACTGTTAAGACTATTATCTTTATTGAAAATAGGTATATTATTCCTTCCTTAAAATAATTTGAGACCACACAAATGAAGATGAAATAAAAAGAATAAAGAAAAGGTGAGGCAATAAAAGCAACAAAATGCCAGTAGATTGCATTGCTGATTGAGGATCAGTGTAATTGCGTGTAAAGTGTTTCACAGTTATAAAGTATATAACTCTGAAGGCCATTATAATCCAGTTTTTTCCTTAATTAAATTGTTTGTAAAAAAAATAATTTCGCATCACATTAAGATACAACAAATCAGTGTAACTCACTTTTGAAGGGCTAAGCTGATGTGGTCCAAGTATATAGCTTTCTGGTGATTCACATTGATGCAAAGACACAAGGTTAGAATAAGATACTGGAGGAATAGATGGATGTTAGAGTCTCTGAAAATAATTTCTTTTTATTTACCTTTGCTCTGTGATTGATTGAATACTGCCATCCCCTAAGGAACTAGACCATTTGTATTCTCTCCTTTGGTTAAAGGCAGGCTTAAAAGCAATGAAAAACCAGAAAAGCAAATTGTACAATTGACATTTTCCTACTTAAATTGAGGAATGTATTCATCATTTTCACTTTGCAATATAAGAAATATTTGTTGTATTAACTTTTCACAATATTTTGTGAAATATTTGTTTCACAAAATACAAATTTTTGTAAATATTCTATATTTATTTATATTTAAATTTTTTTTTCATCAAAAAATAGCAGTCATGTTCTAATGACCAAGTTGGTGGACAAGGAATGCTGTTCAGAATGGAAGGATTTACTGTGACCGGCTGTCCTTGTGCATTGTAACTATCCTTACATATTATTCACAGCTTATAATCTCTTACTTATTCATAGCTTATAGTCAGTTCCTTAAATTTGACTGTTTAATAAGAAATATGTGTGCATACAATAAATGTCTTTACTTTGGAAATTAGTGGTGATGATTTGTTTCTATATTTGACCATTCTCTAAGTTGCTCAATGTCTTTCTGTTTTTCCCAGGTGATCATTAAAGGGCAGTTACTAAATAGGCATAAATGGTCTTCCTTTAAAAAGTGAAATTCATGCATAATATTATTATAATGATTATATTTACAAATAGGGATATGGAAAGTAATTATAAGCCACTGATGGTAATGGTTTGCTTATTCTATTAAGTATCTGTATTACAATTACGTAACTTGAATATCCATTAGAAATCAAAGTAAAGAATTAAGTAGTGGGATGGAGCTTATCTCAAAATATTTTTTGGAGGAAGAAAGTTTCAGAGTTAGTTTTGATGAAATGATTAGTGATTGGTTTGGAAGAACTAAGATTATTGAGAATGATGAGCTGTAAGGATAAAGATGTACTAAAGTACCATTTGATGTTCACCCTTAAGTGTTTACTGTGAGCCAAGTGTGGTGGTGTGCGCCTATAATCCCACTTGGGAGGTTGAGGCGGGGGGATCACTTGAGCCTAGGAGTTCTTGAGCCTGCCTCTTAAAAAAATTTTTTTTAACTAAGGAATTAGATTTGGGCCACTGTGTTAGTCCGTTTTGCACTGTTATAAAGGAATACCTGATGCTGGACAGTATATTTTTGAAAGAGTTTTATTTGGGTCTGTGGTTCTGCAGACTACAAGAAGCATAGTGCCAGCATCTACTGCTGAGGCCTCAGGAAGCTCACAGTCATGATGGAAGGCAGAGGAGGAGCTGACATATCACATGGCAACTGAGGGAGTAAGAGATACTAATAGGATGAGGTGCCAGGCTTTTTAGCAATCAGATTTCATGGTAACTAAGAAAGTAAGAAGTCACTCATTACCCTGGGAATGGCACCAAGGCATTCTTAAAGGATCTGCTCCCATGACCCAAACACCTCCCATCAGGGTCCACCTCCAACATTGGGGTTCACATTTCAACATGAGATTTGGAGGGAACAAACACCCAAACCACATCAGACACTCTGTGTTGTTTCTCCACTGAAATGTTGAGAGAAAAGAGAAAAGTTAATACAATTGATAAGTTGATAGTTTTTTTAAAGTAATCATTATTATTTATGGGTGCTAATTATATATTTTTTAAATGGATTCAATGACTGTCTTTCAGAATTCTGCTTACTTATAGTGATAGGAAAGGGAGAACCGGCTCTATCTGTTTGCATGTGCACATTTCCATTCTATTTTCTTCTAATGATAGTATTGTATCACAGATTACAAATCCAGTAACTATGCCAGGCTCAAAGGGAACACACATTTAGTGACTAGCCATGTGTGTGACCTTTCTTTTGTGATGAATTCTGTATTATGCTCTTAGGCGAATTTCTGTTAGCATTTTGAAACCAAATGTGTAGCACCTAATTTCAAAATCTGAATTATCAACCATTAAAACAATCATAAACTATTAGGGGCAGAACTCTAAAATGCAGAATATCTAGCAATAAGAAATAATTTGACAGAAAATCAAATTGTAACTAATGCTTTTTTCTAATTCCAGAAAATCTTGCCAGTTGTTATTGTGGACACTAAAATATGAACAATTCTTTTTTAAAGGTTATTGTTAAGCTCAATTTTGAAATTCAGGTATAAATAATCCTTCGTATAGGGAGAAGATGACCAGGTCAAAAGTAATTATTTTAGGCATACTTTAAAAACCAAGCACATACTTAAAAACTTGAAAATTATT
>NW_016107425.1:4869878-4905220 GCF_001604975.1 Cebus imitator | reverse complement strand
CATCACCATGCCCAGCTGATTTTTTGTAGTTTTAGTAGAGACGAGGTTTCACCATGTTGACCAGGATGGTCTCGATCTCTTGACCTTGTGATCCACCCGCCTCGGCCTCCCAGAGTGCTGGGATTACAGGCTTGAGCCACCGCGCCCGGCGAAAATTATTCTTAATAATGTTGTTATATGATACAGTTGTATCTTATGGGAGAGTTAATTCTGAAGTTAGCACATAAAGTGAAAGTCTTATGTGGTCAGAATTACTCCTGGAAATTCCTTATCACCCATAAAGTAATGATACATATTTTTGTGTACCACTCATAAAGTAATGGTACATATTTTTGTGTATGCATATAATCACAGAGTATATAGGTATGCATAAATATTTATTCAGTGATATACAGTATATAATAAACATAAAATATATACTGTCCTTTTCAATTGTGTAAAAATGGTTTTATTTATTAGTTTGTGTTAAGCACCTGGTTGAATTCAAGTAAATGTGTATATGTGTGTGTGTGTGTGTGTGAGTATGTGTGTGTGTGTGCGCATGTCTGTATATAGAGAGAGTAACAGACTAGACACAGGCATACATTACATAGATATAAGCTGTATCTATTTTTTACGTAGGTATAAAATCTATGTCTAATTCAGATATCTAATGAGAGAAGCTCTGTGTCTTTTGTTCACTGATATTAATACAGTGTGTTTGGCATTTGACCATTATTAAACTTGGATCTTCAAAGTGGATACGCTTTTCCCCCTGCTATCCACACAGTGGGAAATGTAGTGATGATTTTTTTTTAAACGCATAAAACCAAATCTCCATTCCCTGTGACACATTTTTCAAGTTAGTGCTACAGGGAGCTGGATAGCAGTTTTGAGTACAGGTGCACATTATGGTAACAATGAGGTTGTCTTCCTCTAGGCTAAATGGTTAAAGTAGACTGAGGCTGGACAAAATGTACTGAAATGCAAGTCAGTGCTATTAGTGTAATGAGAAACGTAGATAAAATTACACAATGTACACTGCATTCTAATTACAATACTAATTAGAGGAATACTGGGTATGTATTTTGGTAGCACGTTTTATTTTTATTTACTTTTAATATATTTTTTTAGATAGAGAGTCTTGCTCTGTTGCCTGGGCTGCAGTGTAGGGGTCCAATTTTAGCTCACTGCAGCCTTGAGCTGCCAGCCTCAAGTGATCCTTCTACCTCAGCCTCCTGAGCAGCTGGGACCGCAGGTGTGCACCACCATGCCTGGCTATTTTTTTGTTTTGTTTTCTTGTAGAGACAAGGTCTTAATATGTTCCCCAGGCTTGGCTTGAACTCCTGGGCTCAAGCAGTCCTCTTGCCTCAGCCTCCCGAAGTGCTGGGATTATAGGCGTGAGACACCACGCCAGGCCAACACATTGTAAAAATGCTTTTCTTCAGACCTACTTATAGAAGTAGAAATTGACTGTAATCATTTTACTCACCTGTCTCCCCCAAGAAGATTATATTCAGCATTTAGGTATGCTGACTGGTGTGTAGTATAGATTGTTAAATGCTTGTAGAGTGAAATGAATGAATGAAATATCTTTCTGTGCTTATATTATGGCTTACAAGATGTGTACATTAGTACCTATATATCTTAGAGATGCTCTGGTTCTTTCTGTCACATGTATGCACTTAGTCATTCAACCAGCATTCTTGGAGGGTCTGCCATCTGCCAGGCCCTAAGGTTTCAAGTCAAGTAAAGCAAGATCCCTCTCCTGAAGGAGCTTGCAGTCTAGGTGGGGAATGGAGCAGTAGCTCAACCCTTACTTAGAGCAGAGTTGGTGGTACTTACCTTGATGCAAATGTATGCAGCTCCTGTGGCCAAGTGCACAGTATTTGTGGGAGAGTGGTAAAGGATAAGTCCAGAGAGCTAAGCAGTAATAAAGGGTTCTATGTCCTAAGCTTACAGTTTAGACTGTAGAAGTGAAAGTATTTTAAGCAGAGGAAACACATGATTTGTTAGGCTTAGAAAGAACGTCTGGCTCCAGGGAAGAAGATGGACATTTTAGAGGCAAAAAGACTGGTTTAGGAGGCTATTACAATAGTCCCAGTGGTAAGTGAAAAGAACTTAGAAGACACTGGTTCTGAGAAGAGCCAAGAGGGATTAGGAAAGGGGAATATTTAAAGCTGTAGAATTCTCCGGACTTGGTGACAAGATGGTCATAGGTTGCATGAGAGGGAATCTAGTAGATTTCCAGCAACCAGTCAACTCTCCTGATCTTCTCTCATGTCATTGCTTGCTTGGCAAAACTGCACCCCTGTTGTTATCTCTTGCCTATTCTGTACATTCTGCCAAGTAACAGCATGGCTAGAGGAAAATGAAATATTTTGGAATTTCTGAACTTCAAGTTGGTACTTAATGCTCCCTGTATTACCTTTATTCATGTCACTCCCTTTCTCTCTTCTGAAACCTCCGTGCCACAGATGGGTACCGGTTCATGGCCTGTTAGGAACTGGGCTGCACAGCAGGAGGTGAGCAGCAGGCAAGTGAGCAAGTGAATCTTCATCTGTGTTTATAGCCACTCCCTGTGGCCCACATTACTGTTTGATCTCTGCCTGCTGTCAGATCTGTAGTGGCATTAGATTCTCATAGGAGTGCAACCCTATTGTGAACTGCCCATGTGAGGGATCCAGGTTGTGCACTTCTTATGAGAATCTAATGCCTGATATCTGTCACTGTCTCCCATCACCCCCAGATGGGACTGTTTAGTTGCAGGAAAACAAGCTCCAGGCTCCCACTAATTCTACCTTATGGTGAGTTGTAAAATTATTTCGTTATATATTACAATGTAATAATAACAGAAATAAAGTACACAATAAACGTAATGTATGTGAGTCCCAAAACCATCCCCTCACCCTTAACCCTGGTCTGTAGAAAAATTGTCTTCCACAAAACTTGTCCCTGGTGCCAAAAAGGTTGGGTACCACTGCTCTGATGCCTCACTTCTCCTAATTTTCAACTCATAATTTTGTATCCTACTTTACTCCTGATTAAAGCCATCAGAAGGGAATTTCCACAAACTTCCACCATCACATCCACCCAGCCATCAGCATCTGTGTTTATGTGTTCTGCATTCTTGCTATCATCACAGATGATAGCCAGCTCTTCACTACACTAAACCTCATTTCCTCTCATCTGCTTAAGGCAGAAGAAATGAGAAATGTTCTCTTGACCCTACTTTCTCCATTTGCCTTGCTCAATTTCTTTGCTTTCTTTTGTAGAAAATATTTCAAAGTGTTGTCTGTACTTGCTGTCTGCAATCAGAAACTTTACCCACTACCACTCCAAGCAGAACTGCTTTGGGCAAGGTCAGTACTGACTTTGGCATACATATAAATCTAGTAGTTGGTTTTTCTCTTATCATCCCATTGGGAGCATCTGATACAAGTGATGACTTTCTCCTTGATACATTTTTCTCACTTTGTTTCCAGGGTACTACATTATTTTGTTTTTTTTTTCTCTTGCTCCCACAGTCTCTTTCTCTGGTGATTCTTCAACCTGATTGCTTGATTTTGGGGTGCCCCCAAATCCTCTCCTCTTATCTACCTATGTTTACTTTATTATGATCTTACCAGTTTCAGGTTTTAATGTAACTTACATTTCCTTATATGTCCAGTTCTTTCTCCCAAACTCATATATATATATCTCCAGTTTCCTACTCTATCTCCCCTCACATATGTCTAATAAACATCTCAAACATAAATAGCATTTTCAAAACAGAACTGAGCTTCACCTGTTACCACAGCCTTCCAGATCTCAATTGATGGCAGTGACTTAATTCTAGTTGCCCAGATCAAAATCAGGAAATTATATTGGGTCTGTCTTCAGAATATGTCCAGAATCCAGTCTGTTCTCACATTGCTGTAAAGAAATGCCTGAGACTGGGTAATATATAGAGAAAAGCGGTGTTTAATTGGCTCATAGTTCAATAGGCTGTACAGGACGCATGGCTAGGGAGGCCTCAAGAAACTTTTACTCATGGTGGAAGGCAAAGCCAGATGCCAGGCATCTTCATGTGGCCGTAGCAGGAGGAATACAGAGAGGGGTCAGGCACCACACACTTTTAAACAGCCAGATCTCATGAGAGCTCTATCACTAGAATAGCACCAAAGAAGGAAATCCACCCCCATGATCCAAGAACCTCCCACCACTCCCCACTTCCAACATTGGGGATTTCAATTCGACATAAGATTTGGTTGGAGACACAGATCCAAACCATATCACTAATTTTTAATGGTAACCTATTTTTATGGCTGCCAATCAAGGATGAGCTGTGGAAACTGAGCGAAATCCAATCTTTTTTTCTTTGGAAACCTGACTAGCCTAAATTTTCCCAGCCTCTTTTAGGTACTTATGTCAATTTGACAGTTTTCTCTAGTGGAACAGATGTTAACTTTAATGCTAGACCCATTAAAATTTTTTGCCAACTTAAATCCTGCTTGCATTCAGATAACATCTCCACAAGGAGATGGTGTAGCTACAAGCTGGAGGGGATATGGATGTAGGACATTGTCTTGCCAACCTGAGTACATACACAGGAATGTTATATAAATGAGACAGAAACTTTTGTTGGGTCTAGTTATTACATATTTAGGTTGATTTGTCATAGTACATTATCCTACCTTACCACACAGTAACCCCTCAGGAGAGTAACTGAACCAACTCTTAACTGATCTTTCCCCTCATAGTCTATTCCCAGCACAGAGAGATCTTTTTGAAACCACAGTCAGCTCGGGTCACTCTTCTGCTCAGCACTCTACATTGGCTTTCCCTTTTCACCCAGAGTAAAAGCCAAACCTTCACAATGCCTTATAAGGTCCTCTCTGACTCATCTCTTAACTACTTCCTTGCCCCCTCTCCCCTGCCCCTGTTCTGCTTCAGCCCCACCAGTCTTCATGCTCCTCACATACAGCAGGTGTGCCCCCTTCTCAGCCCTCCCTCTGACTCCTCTTCCTGGAATGTTCTCTTTGATACACACTTGGCTCATTTGTTTATATCCAGTGAGGCCCATTGTGACCATTATATTAAGAATTACACTTTATCATCCCCCACATTCCCAGTCTGTTCCTGTTCTACTTGCTCTTGTCTTCACAACACTTTTCATTTAGTTATATACTGTATAATTTACTTATTTATTGCTGTTTTCCCGTACTAGAATAGATGCTCGTGCAGGTAGCGATTTTGGTCTGTTTTGCTTATCAGTATTTCCCAGGTGCCTGAAACAGTGCTTGACACATAGTAGGTGCTTAAGAAAGACTTGCTAATTGAATGGGTGGGAGATACAATGTGCTTGTTTTATAACTAGTCCTTTTTAGAGGACGTATTCTGGTAGGTGGAGCATAAGAGTTTAGCACAGGAGTGGGAGGAAAGCACTCTAAAATAAATGATAGTTTTGCCATTGGTTGCACTATGTGCTCACAGCAGCCTATAGTGCAACTTCAAGTTCTAAAAAAACAAAAGAGTCACATGCTCCTGTGTCTTGGTGTTGTGATAATCTATTATTTAACACTTAAAATATGCTTTGCAGATAGAAGCATTTCTTATGATTGCTCAGTGATAGCTGTGAATTATTGAAACCAACCATTTATTTAAAAATCATCCTATCACCCAAAGGCTATTTTTCTTGGCATATTTTACTTAAGAAGTTGTCTTTAGTGCTGTCTTTTGCTCCTGTTTAAAATTCAGTTATAGTAAATTTCCATGTTGTGTGTTACCTAAGCATCTATCTTGAATATTAAGTTGGACTTTCTCATGCCAGCAATGGGGCTTAGTCACCCTTGACACAGTTTCTAATTCTCTACCACCTACCAGTTTCTTAATGTCGATCTAGATATTTGCCTTATGCAAAGGCAAATATCTTTTTTTGACCTCTCTTCTGGCCAGCTAGGTACAGCCTACTTGACTTATTCCTCCCCCACTACCTCCCATACAGGCATGGGCTGCCCAGACAGATATCTCATGGACCACCTCTGAGTCACAGCATGACTCCACGCAGCTCATGCCTGCTTTCCATAAGCCCACCAGTAACACCCTGGGCCATGATGAAAGACTTTGATCTCTTCCTTTCTCTCTTGAGATCCCACCTGCTGATTGAGCATGCTTCCTCACTCTGCTGGCATTTTGAGGTCTGAGGTGTGCTGTCCTCTTCCCTGCAGTAATCACCAAGTAATACACTGCTTCTGTTATGCCATGTGCTTTGTTTTTTTGTGTTTCCTTTTCTGTGTCTCATCTGACATATCCATACTTGAATCCTCCTGGTCAGGGCTCTCCTAGAAAGTAACTATTTTGGGAGAAATAAATTGGACACAGGTCAGATAAGAGCCACAAATGTATCTGCCAGTGTTTCCTGTGAGAGGAGCACCTGGTCATGGGTCAGACACTTAGACATTAGGCCATCGACTGGATAAAAAAGTATCCTGTGAAAGACATGCTATACACATCCATGAACACTTCAGGGGAAGTGGAGTAATAAAAGTAAAAATGGAGTAATAAAAGTAAAACACTTCCAGGGGAAGTGTTCATGAGTGTGTATAGCATGTCTGTTAGGGCAGGGCATGAATTTATAGCCACTCTTCAGAGAGACTCCAAGACTAAGTTAGAGGAAAACACCATCAGAGTTCACAGACAAGTAGTAAGATATACATTGGAGTCAAAATCTGTAATATCCTAATGTAGATACACATTTGTAAAACTGAAGATCACAATGACAATTCCAAAAGGAACTTCTTTACGGGTTAGCTATTACATAAACAGATTGGCAGGTTCCACACCTTAACCACTACTGAGATTACCTGAATCTAAGGTAGGAAAATAGTGAATACAAAGAAGTTTGAATTGTGAAACTTATGTATTATCCTTTTCCAATGCAGTAAATGGAAAATGATTTTTTTAAAACTGAAAATTTTGAAAATTGAAAATTTGAAAATTGAAAACTGAAAACCAAAAAACGAATCTTAACAAGCTGAGTGTTTCGCAAAGGTTTTTTACAAGTTTTTTTCTCTTTTTTTGAAGAGTCTCACTCTGCCACCCAGGCTGGAGTGCAGTGGCGCGATCTCCGCTCACTGTAACCTCCACCTCCCGAGTTCAAGTGATTCTTGTACCTCAGCCTCCAAAGTAGCTGAGACTGCAGGCACATGTCACTATGTGCGGGTAATTTTAGTATTTTTAGTAGAGACAGGGTTTCATCGTGTTGGCCAGGCTGGTCTTGAACTTCTGACCTAAAGTGATCTGCCCACCTCAGCCTCCCAAAGGGCTGGGATTACAGGCATCAGCCACCATGTCTGGCCTTCGCAAGTTATTAAGTAATATTTATAGATTATTAAAAAAAAAACTTTGTAAATATTTTTTATTGAATTAGTAAAATTTGACCATAGATAGAGGGCTAACTTATTTGGCATGCTGAAGTTTGATGGTTTTCTTAGAGAAAATGAAAAACACAATGGAAAATAAGCTGCATTTCTGGTGCTGGTAACTAGAATGCTCTAGCATTGAGTAGGAAGGCAGGTATCTAAAAGTTTATCTTACTATGAATGGAGTAATAAAAGTAAAACAATCCGTATAAGTTTCATAACACATCTGATTCTCATTTGCCTGATGTTTTTCCCTGTAAGTCACTGCCAACTCTATGTAGGTTTTTGATAGGTATTCCTCTACTTTGCTGGTTTTTTCTTAAAGATTTTGTAAGTTTAAACTTAATCGACTTGTTGAAGCTTAGCTCTTACCCATATTGATATTTTCTTTGGCTTAAAGTGCAATGAGAAAAATAACTTAGAAAACATAGTGAAAATATGTGTTCAATGGAAAACTACATTGTCTGCATGCAGTGCATTTTTCCAGGTTATCTGATTGTAGTCTTTCTTTGACTTTGGCCTATTTTAAACTCTGTAACTGGTAGATAACTGGTAGTAATGCATTTATAGACATATATATTTTGCCTTGTCCAGTGAAGGTTCAATCATATACCTCTCCCATGCATACCATTGTGGAAAAACTCATTTTGACCTTATTTGCACATTCATTTCAAAATTTCTAATTTATAAATGTGTCTGTTCTTCAGATTCTCTTTTGAACTAGTTATATCATTTACTGATCCCCTCACCGATTAATGATTAGAATTAAATCTTTAATGTGTTTATATCTGTTTGAGTCATGATTTTCCTTTATTGGTGAATTCTCTTTAAACAAGTTAGATTCTTTATTTTGATTTTTTTCACTTAAATATAACTATTTTAATATGTGAATAATTTATAATAAGAAGCTTTTAAAGTTTGTGATTCAGTTTCTAATTTTGATTTAAAATATGATAGCTGTGTATATATATAGAATTACTATGATTATTTTCCTAAGCCACGAGGCAGTGGCAGTGGCTTCTGTTTCTCTTCCTCCCTGCCTTTCCTCTTTTCTTACCTGTGTATAAGAAATTAAGATAGGCCGGGCGCGGTGGCTCAAGCCTGTAATCCCAGCACTTTGGGAGGCCGAGGCGGGTGGATCACGAGGTCAAGAGATCGAGACCATCCTGGTCAACATGGTGAAACCCCGTCTCTACTAAAAAATTAGCTGGGCATGGTGGTGTGTGCCTGTAATCCCAGCTACTCAGGAGGCTGAGGCAGGAGAATTGCCTGAACCCAGGAGGCGGAGGTTGCGGTGAGCCGAGATCGCGCCATTGCACTCCAGCCTGGGTAACAAGTGCGAAACTCCATCTCAAAAAAAAAAAAAAAAAAAAAAAAAAAAAAAAAAAAAAAAAAAAAAAAAAAAAAAAAAAAAAAAAAAAAAAAAAAAAAAAAGAAATTAAGATAGATCCAAAGCTAGAGATGAATGTTGACCGACTTACTAGCCTATAATTCGGAGTATACCTCTGTAGATAGCAAATAGCAAATGCATTTTATTCTTCCTTTCCCTCTTCTACCTCTCCAGACAACTGAGCCATTTTGAAGTACTATGCAGAACAAAATCTTCAGTTGAGAATACTTATTTTTTAATGTATAATTTTATAAACATATTCTCTAGACTGTTAACTGAAAAAAAGTACTATTTTGTCAGTGTAGTCATGTTATTTCATGTAACTTTGAAGAAGCATTGTATAGACTTCCAGACTAGGTTTAAAATGCTAAATTGCCTGTCTATGTGTATCATTTTTCACAGGGTCAACAAAGGAGATAATGATTCCTTTGACTTCTGACCAGATCACTACCACTGTAGGCAAGAACAATGTTAAACATTTTGGAAATTTTATAAATGTTTTAGTGGCATTACCTGTAGAATTTTGAGGGGTGTGTGTGTGTGTGCGCGCGCGTGTGTGTGTGTGTTTGACTACTGTCTTGAACTGTAGCCGTGGAAAAGTTTCCTTACTAAAAGAAATAATATAACATTGTTGAGGAGAAGAGAAGGGAATTAACATTTATAATACTTTTATTGTTTAGTTCTGCTGTTTTCAAATTTCCTGTGGAGAGCAAAATACTTCTACATTAAAAAAAACTTTTATTGTCTTTGTGGAAAATAAGATATAAGAAGTCGCACTTTAATTTGAAAGAATATAGTTTAGTGAATTAAATTAAAATGTTTATGTCTGAAGAAAATAGGCCCAGCATGGTGGCTCATGCCTGTAATCATAACACTTTGGAAGGCCAAGGCAAGAGGATTGCTTGAGCCCAGGAGTTTGAGACCAGTCTGGGCAACATGGCAAAATCCCATGTAAACCAAAACTATCTGAGACAGGTCTTACTTAATTTAGAAAGTTTATTTTGGCAGAGTTAAGGACACGTGCCCAGGAGGCCCAGGAGGCCCAGGAGGCAGAAGTCTGTGCCTTTCTCCAAAGATGATTGTGAGGGCTTCAGTATTTAAAGGAGAAAGGACAGATATTGGAGAAAGAGGAAGGAATATTTAAAAGGCGTAGGTAGATAAGAGACAAAAGGTTGCATTCTTGAGTCTTTCATCAGACTTTCACCAAATACACGATATACTTGTGAGAGGGTGATAGAGGAATAGTAATTTATGCTTTTGTCTAGCTCAGTGAATCTGCATTTTTCCATCAGAGGAAGCAGTCAGATGTGCATGTATCTCAGGTTGGCACAGGGATGACTTGGAGTTCTGTTCTTTGTCCACTACTTGTGAAGATAAGCTATCAATTTACATTGCCAGGGTGAAAGTCAAGAAAATAAAATGGGAAACAGGTTTGCCCGATGCAGTTCTCAGCTTGACTTTACCCTTTGGCTTAGTGATTTTGGGGTCCTGATACTTATTTTTCTTTCACACCCATCTCTACTAAAAATTTAAAAAATAATCAGCTTGGTGTGGTGGCATGTGCCTGTAGTCCCAGCTACTCAGAGGTCTGAGGTAGGATTGCTTGACCCCACAGAGTTCAAGGTTGCAATGAGCTACGATCACCATTGCACTCCAGCCTGGGTGACAGAGCGAGACCTTGTCTCGCAAAAGAAAAAAAGAAAGTAGTTCATTGTTTATAAAACTACACAGCAAATGTTAATTTAATGATCATTTATATTTTAAATATTGTGAAATGATTGATCTGCTCAGTTATTTATTGAATTTCTATGTTGTACTATGCACTTTATGCCACATTCAATCATGATAGATTAACTTAAATGTTTTTTTCTTCAGTAAAATAGTATATACAATTTATGGAAATCATGCTATTGTTAGTAGAAAAACCAAACACCGTAATATCTTTAAAAATTAATTCTGAGCCAATATGAGTAACTAAGGCCCAGAGACTATTCTCAAGAGGTTGTGAGAAAACGTGCCTGAGGCAGTTAGGTTAGTTCAGTTTTATACATTTTAGGGAGACAGGAATTATGGCTAAAATCATAAATCTGTACATGGAAGAACATTGGTTCAGCCTAAAGAAGTGAGATATCTTGAAGTGTTATAGGTCATTGGTAGATTCAGATAGTTTTTGATTGGCAGTTCGTTGAAAGAATTAAGTTTTGCTTAAAGACTTGAAGTCAGTAAAAAGAAATGCTTGAGCTATAGTAGAGGGAGTTTTGGAGACCAAGGTTCTTGTCATGTAGATGAAGTCTCTAGGACTTTGGAGAGAAAAGATGGTAAATGCCTCTTTTAGACCTTAAAGGTGTCACATTCTCATTTAATCAATCCTAGGTCCAGGAAAGACCTAGAAAGGGAAAGCCTGGCTGAATTAATGGAAATATTCCCCAGTTGCAAATTCCCCCACAAGGGATGGCTTTGCAGAGCCTTTTCAAAATAGGTCAAAGAAATGTGTTTTGGGATAAAATATTTGTATGTCTTTTAGAATCTGCCATCTGTTATATGATACCATACCAGAGTTGGATTGGAATTTGGCATCTTATTGCCACAAGCCTGTGTTGTCAGCCTTATGATCTCTATTTCAATGTTAATGCTGGTCAGTTGTGCCTAAATACCAAAAAGGAGGAGGGTATGAGGAGGCATGTCCGATCTCTCTTCTCTCATGACTAGGAATTCAGTTTTTCAGGTTTCTATGGGGCCCCACTGGCCAAGAGGGAGTCCATTTAGTTGGTTGGAGGCCCTTAGGATCTGTTTTTTGGTTGGTTGGTTGGTTGGTTTATGTGGTAAGGCATTTTATAGACACCTTTTATTTTCAGTAAGAAATTTTTTTTATTCTCTTCATTTATCATTTTTTCTACTCATTTTATGGTGTCATGAAAAAATGTAAACTACTAAATACAGAATATTGGAGAAAACAAAGCATATAATTCAGTACAAGTACTCATTTTGAAACATATTTTAGTTACATGGAGTTCAACCAGTTTTAGTCTGTAGTCTCCTATTATTATAAATTTATAAAACTTAGAAACAAGCATATAAATGTTTGTATAACCATAAAGATGTTTTCCCTATAGCATGTAACCCTTGAAATTTCATTTGATGTATTTGGAAGTAAACTAATTTTAGATCATTAATAATCATTCTATATTATGAACTTCTTAATTTAATTATCTGATGTTATATTGTCTCTGAGTTTGAAAGGCTATCCAAATAATCACTTAAGTAATAATACCTTAGATATCAGCAAAACATCTAAATGCTATTGTACAGGAAGGAAGACTTCTCTACCATATTAAATTCAGTAACTAGGATTTTTGGACTATACTGACAAAAGGCAGATCTAACAGGAGAAAAGGTTTATTTCATATGCACATGGAGAGGGGGATCTCACAGAAGTGGAAACACCAAGGAGGCAATTAAGACTTGGGGCTTATATACCAATTTAATAAAGGGTGATAAAGACAGACAAGAGACTAGACAAAGAAAAATGAATTTGCGCTTGGCAGGGTGGTAAGTTGTGTGAAGGAAATATGGGGTAAATAAGGATTTTTAGTAAGATTTGTTACACAGATTCAAGGCATCTCAGGGTATAAGAATTGTCTCTGGAGTTGGTTTCCTCTTCCCACTATGATAGAAAAGTACATCTTTACATATGGAAATTTCTTTTACAAATGTAAATTTCCTTTACAAAAGGGAAATTTATGCTATGCTTTTAGACAGAAAGGGGAGTACAGAAAGTGCCTATGTTTGATGTTTCTAAATTGCCTTTAGTTTAAAATAATTCATATGCCAATGTAGCATGTTTTAGGGTAGTGTATTCTGATCCCCTTTGCTATCTAGATGAGAGAGAAAAAAACCTAAACTTAAGTTTTGATCGAGATTTCAATTATAAAAATACAGGAAAGATGAAATTGGTGTACGAATTTTATTTTGTATATAGTGCTTATTGCATGTAAAAATGCTGTATTAATTATCAGTGCTTACCTAATTTCTTTTAATTCAAAATTGTTTGTGTAAAGCAAATAATTATTTAGCAATATAAGGCCTTAATCAATTGTTTTCTGAAGATGGTTAGTTAGGCAATTAATGGATGCAGATTATGTACTTATTGTAGGACTATTAAATAAATAATCAGTATTTGTCTTAGATTGGGGAATGTAATGGATTGCCACACCATTTGCAGCCACCAGTCTCACTACTGTCACCACTTCTGTGTACTCGTCCAGGATTTTCCTTGATAAGTAGAGTATCTTCAAAAACCCTCCTTTAACCTCAGTGTCATATGCCTTCAGCTACCTGAAAAGATCTCATAATTTGAAGGAAAGGAGATAATCCCTTCTCAAAATGTTAGGGGACCCCATTCTAATGTGTCTCAAGCTTCAATATTAGGTTACACAAAAGCTAATCTTAATTTATGTTGTTAAAAATGATATTAGGTATATGATTAATGTATGAATACATTTTTCTTTAAGAGTTACAATATTATGGTCAAGATTAAGGCCGGGCGCGGTGGCTCAAGCCTGTAATCCCAGCACTTTGGGAGGCCGAGGCCGGTGGATCACGAGGTCAAGAGATCAAGACCATCCTGGTCAACATGGTGAAACCCCGTCTCTACTAAAAATACAAAAAATTAGCTGGGCATGGTGGTGCGTGCCTGTAATCCCAGCTACTCAGGAGGCTGAGGCAGGAGAATTGCCTGAACCCAGGAGGCGGAGGTTGCAGTGAGCCGAGATTGCGCCATTGCACTCCAGCCTGGGTAACATGAGTGACACTCCGTCTCAAAAAAAAAAAAAAAAAATTATGTTCAAGATTAAAGTTCCTTTGATGCCTTTCTCTTAACTCCTTCAGGTCAGTTCTCCACCCACTTTCTTTGAGGTAACAATCTGAATTTGGTGTGCATGCTTCCAGATCTCTATTTATGCCATAAATACATATTGTGTGTGTATGTGCTTTCACCTAAATGGTGTCATTCTGTATTATTTCATAATTTATGTTTGTATTTAATAGTTTGTCTTAATGATTTTTCCATGTTCCTCCAATCTACATTATTCCTTCAAACGGTGTATATTATTTATATTATAAATTAGGTTAGTTATTGCCCTATTGGTGTATATTTAAATTATTTCTATTTTTTAATGTATGAGTGAATGAATGAATAAATGAATGACAGGATCTTACTCTGTCACTCAGGCTTGATCATGGCTCACTGCAGCCTCAACCTCCTGGGCTTAGGTGATCCTGTTGTCTCAGCCTCCTGAGCAGCTAGGACTACAGGCACATGCCACCACCACAAAATATCTTATTTTAAAGATATTTTGTGGACATGTGGGTTTTGCTGTATTGCCAGGCTAGCGTTAAACTCGTGGCCTCAAGCAACCCTCCTACCTTGGTCAACCCAAAGTACTGGGATTACAGGTATGAGCCACCATGCCTGACTGGCCCATTTAAAAAATGACTATGAACAGTGCATATGAGAACATTCTTATTCACATTTTCATGTGTACATGTACATGTACATGTACATGTACATCTTCCTCTAGAGTAAATACTGAGCACTTTCACATTTTTGGATTGAGAAGACACTGCTAAATGGTTCTTTTGAGTAACATTGTATCATATAGTGCTATAGAGAATCAATTCTCTAGGACTTAAACATTGAATTTTCATCTTCATAAGCAAAGGTTTATTCTCAAGCAGTTGCATAACCCCACTCTATAAGCTCTGGACTAAAACTAGAATAGCCATCATCTGTAGCTGTAGGAGCCAGCTGGCATATTCTTAATACATTGAGTTTTATGAGCAGAAAAATTATTATAGAACAAGGCCAAATCAGGCAGAATTTACCTTGGGAAGATAATAAATAACCTGACTACAACCTCACAGATAACAGAAGATTCATAAAGGATAAAGTATTATTTAAGTATATGATATGGTTTGGCTGTGTCCTCACCCAAATCTTATCTTGAATTGTAGTTCCATAATCTCCTTGTGTTGTGTGAGAGACCTAGTGGGAGGTAATTGAATCATGGGAGCGGTTACCTTCATGCCATTCTCATGATAGTGAGTGAGTTCTCACGAGATCTGATGGTTTTATAAGGGGCTTTTCCCTCTTTTGCTTGGCACTTCTTGCTGTCGCCACATGAAGAAGGACATGTTTGCTTCCCCTTCTACCATGATTGTAAGTTTCCTGAGGCCTCCCCAGCCATGTGGAACTCTGAGTCAAACCTCTTTCCTTTATAAATTATCCAGTCTCATCAGGCATGTCTTTATTAAGTGTGAGTATGGACTAATACAGTATAATTTTTATGAAAAGTTAAAATCATGACTGTCCTGCAAATATGAAAATGAACACATTAAACATTTATTTTACTCGTAAGGTGTGAGAGAACTAGGTACATGTTATAATCGGTTGAAAGGATAACTCCAAACACTCATGTGGAGTCAAGGAATATTGAAATGAATTGCACGTGGAGACAAAACTAGTTTTTCCACTGGGAGAAGCAGTAGGGAAGAAGTCAGTTCAACTGACTTCTTATGCAGGGTATAATGTATCTATTAGTTACCTGCAACTTAGGTAGTACCAAAATTGCTCAGAGACAAGACACTGGGCTAGAATTTTATAAGCCAATAAGGTATGCTATAGATTAGGTGTCCCCAGTCCCCAGGCCACAGACCAGTACCAGTCCATGGCCTGTTAGGAACTGGGCCACACAGCAGAAGGTGAGTGACAGGTGAGCCAGTGAAGCTTCATCTGCAGCCTCTCCCCATTGCTCGCATTACTGCCTGAGGTCTGCCTCCTCTCAGATCAGCAGCCACTTTAGATTCATGGGAACACGAAGCCTCTTGTGAACTGCACATGGGAAGGATCTAGGTTGCATGCCCCTTATGAGAATCTAATGCTTGATGATCTGTTACTGTCTCCCATTACCCCCAGATGAGAAGATCTAGTTGCAGGAAAACAAGCTCAGGGTTCCCACTGATTCTACATTATGGTGATTTTATAACAATAATAGAAATAAAGTGCCCAGTAAGTGCAATGTGCTTGAATCATCCTGAAACTATCTCCCTTCCCCTGCCCTGGTGTTTGGAAAAATTGTCTTCCACAAAACCAGTTCATGGTACCAAATGTTGGGGATCACTGCTATAGATGTTACACAGTTTTCCATTGAAACACAAAAGTTTTTCTATGCTCTGAGTAAATATATCAAGTTTGCTGAAAACAATACCAGACTTGGCACCCAGGCTGTATATATGCAGAACTAAAGGAGAAGATCACTGAAAAGATTGGTTTTGAGTTCCTTTGGGAACTGCATATTTGACCAAATTCACGAGTCAGTGTCAAATAGACAGAGGGATCGTTCCCTTTTTGCCATTCTTAAGTACGAATCCCAGTTTTGCCTTGAGCCCCGCCACTTCAACAAGTAATCTTGAATAAGTTATATAATCTCTCGGATGCTCAGTTTCTCCACTACCATGATTCTGCAATCTCACTACTTGGTGTGTACCCAAAGGAAATGAAATTAATATGTTGATGAAATATCTGCACTCCCATGTTCATTGCAGTATTATTCACAGTATCCAAGATATGGAACCAACCTAAGTGTTCATCACTGAATGAAGGGATAAAGAATATGTGGTGTATCTATACATAATGGAATACTATATCTTCTATTTCAATATACAGTAGAATACTGTTCATTTCAAATTGGATACAAAAGGAGGTCCTGTCATTTGCCACAACACAGATGAACTTGGAGGACATCATGTTAAGTGAAACAAGGCAGGCCCAGAAAGACAAATACTGCATGATCTCACTTCTGGAATCTAAACGCGTTGAATTTGTAGTAGCAAGAAGTACGATATGGTTATCAGGGGCAGAGGGAAGGAGAAGGAAAGAAAATGGTTGGGGTGGGAATTCAGGAGATATTGTTTAAAGGATACAAATTTTCATTTATGTAGGAGGAATATATTCAAGAGATCTGTTGTTGCAACTTAATGACTATAGCTAATAACAGTGTATTATATACTTGAAAATTTGTGTTCTAACCACAAAAAGTATGTGAAGAAATGTATGTGTTAATCAGCTTGTTTTAGTCATTCCACAATAAATACAAACATGAAAACATCATGCTATACACCATAATACACACACACACACACACACACACACACACCCCTCTTTTGTCAATTGTAAGTATATTTAAAAGAAAAGGTGAATTTTGCCAAGAAAAATAAATAAATGAGAATGATAATACTATGTTATAAAGACTAAATAAAATAATTCCTATCTTATTTTGAGGATTCAGTGATCTTTAAATGTAACTAAAACACATAGTAAATAGCAAGAGCTCAATAGCATAATATGTGGTGTCATCAAAGTACCTCCTAGGGAAAAGCTTTTTTTCTGTTCCTATGATTTTGTAGTCAGAGTTGGCAACTTGTCATTCAGGACTCAGTTTAAATGTCATCTCAGAGAGGGCCCTCCTAACCACCCAGCTTTACAGGTACCTCACTGGTCCTCCCTTTTGTTACCCACTCTTATTTTCATCATAGTATTTACTACTACTTTCTAGTTTCTTTTCTTTTTTTAAATAAAGACGGGATTTCGTCAGGCTGGTCTTGAACTCTCGAGCCCAGGTGATCCACCTGCCATGGCCTCCAAAGTGCTTGGATTACAGGCGTGAGCCACCATGCCCAACCCTAGTTTCTTATTTTATTTTATTTTTTTATTTTTTTTTATTTTTTTTATTTTTTTTTTATTTTTTTGAGACGGAGTTTCACTCATGTTACCCAGGCTGGAGTGCAATGGCGCGATCTCGGCTCACCGCAACCTCCGCCTCCTGGGTTCAGGCAATTCTCCTGCCTCAGCCTCCTGAGTAGCTGGGATTACAGGCACGCGCCACCATGCCCAGCTAATGTTTTGTATTTTTAGTAGAGACGGGGTTTCACCATGTTGACCAGGATGGTCTCGATCTCTTGACCTTGTGATCCACCCGCCTCGGCCTCCCAAAGTGCTGGGATTACAGGCTTGAGCCACCGCGCCCGGCCTTCCTTATTTTATTTTATAAACTTCTTTATTGCCTGTCTGTCACTATTAGAATGTAAGTTCCAAAAGAATTTTGGTTCTATACAGTACTGTGTCCCTGCAGGTAGAACAATGCCTGTCACATGTTTGCTATTCACTGAGTGTATTTTGAATGAATGGGGCACGTGCTTTCTATCTTCCTGTGAAAATTCCTGGGCATTTATCTTGCTGGGCTTTTCTTAGCTATAGCCAGCACACATGCCCTGACAAGCTGCGGTGAGGGAAGAGATGATGAGAGAACAGAAGGGCAAGAGCGTATGGAGATGCTAACAGAATGGAGAGTCTAAAGCAACAGGGAGAGGAATAGCAGGGGAGGGTGGGGGAGAAAGCTACAATGGGCGTGTCACAATTGTGGCATTATGTTTTGGGGTATTATATTTTATTCTTGAATAAAGTGAAATTTTTTTCTCCTCATTAAATTCTAGAAATTAACGATAGTTTAGTCCAACTATATACACAACATTTTATAAATAAGAAACTGGGGAGATGAAGTGACCAGTCCAAATGGCACAAGTAATCTGCTGGTAGAACTGGGACTCCATTCTCTGTTACTTGAATTCTTTTTTAAATCTATACTTTAGTTTGTCACATGCACAAAATATTATGTTCTGCACATTTGCATTTTTACAAATATGCTTTTTTTTTTCCTTTCCCAATAGGTAGAAAACAGACCAAAGTATTATGGAAGAGAGTAAGTATGGATTATTAGAAAACATTTTGTAGATTGGCCTATGTAAGAGAAACAGGGTAAATGGATGCTTTTAGTAAAGATAAAAGCAGGATGCAGAAGTATTCAAGTTTGGTGGCATTAAATTTATTTCTTAAAAATTTCAAATGTAATCTTATTGGTGAACAATATAGACGTTAAAGAAAAGTATAAATAAGAAAATAGCATGGGAAAATGTACATGCAATAATGTTAAGGATGGAAACCATCCAAGTAAATAATCCTAGATGTAGATGAGGAAAATGTACATATTTGTGTTTTTGTGAACATATAAGGCATATAGGTATGTATACACACATTTGTACAGTAGGATGTGGGTGACTTATTCCATATATCTTTATTTTTCAGATTTTCTTAAGTAGTATGTATTATCTTTATTATGAGAAAAAGATAATTCTTGCTACTCAGAAACAACTAATGTTAACAATTTGAAGTATTTTCTATCTGAAGCAATATTTTCCTAATGGATTTGAACCAAATTGAGATGTTATACATATCATTTTATAGACTGATTGTTGCATTTAAAGTTGACAATGTACATTTTTCTGTTTTGTGAAAAAATGCAATGATTTTTAAAGTCCTTAATTTTTCTGGTTATTGAAAAACAGAAATGTAGCACTTTGGGGAAAAGAATAAAAATCACCCATAAACTCAGTATTCCTCAAAATTGTTTGTTTTTTATGACTGAAGATCATATCAGGTAGAAGTATACATAACAAATATTTTTAAATTATTTAAAATTCTATATGTTTTCAAGACTCTTAAGAATGGATTACAGATGCACACCTATGAGTTGAGGAAAGGGTGATTTCAAAGTTAAGAACCACTGGTATTTTACAATACATTTGTATTGTAACTTATAGTCATTCTTCTGCTTTTGAGATAGGTTGCTTTGAAATTATACTATTGGAGGTAACACCATAAGAAGTATCTCAGTACATAGGGTTTTAGGGGGTTAGAAATTTTGGATCAACTTGTGCAAATGTTAAAATTATTTAAATATATTGTCAAGTTTTGTTTCAGAATTTGTGTTAAAGTCTTTAGTTTGATTTTCTTTTAAGTTAATTTAATTTTTTTTTTTTAAAGACAGAGTTTTGCTCTTGTTGCCCAGGCTGGAGTACAATGCAGTGATCTTGGCTCACTGCAACTTCCGCCTCCCAGGTTCAAGCGATTCTCTTGCCTTAGCCTCTGGAGTAACTGGGATTACAGGCACCTGCCACCACACCTGAATTTTTTGTATTCTTAGTAGAGACGGAGTTTCCACATGTTGGCCAGGCTAGTCTTGAACTCCTGACCTCAGTTTATCCACTCGCATTGGCCTCCCAAAGTGATGAGATTATAGGCATGAGCCACCACGCCCAGCCAGTTATTGAATTTTTTAAAAGATAGATAGCTATATTTTACCAGCTGTATTATTTGATATTATGTAAAGTTAAAATATATACCTGTGTGCTAAATAGCAAGGGATAGGTTACCATCCCCTTGCCTCCAGCAGATTCAGAGCATTATCCTTTGGACCTGGTTCTCAAAGATAGGGACATGTAAGGAGGTAAGAAATTCAGGAGCCCATTGTAAACCTAGTTGTCATGATTTGAACATGCCTACTGTGAACTGTTTGAACCATCCGGTCAGGAAAACTCCAGAAAGTTGCCCCTTGCCCCTAGTAATGTTCCTGAATTATTAAGGTGCCATTTCAATGCCTTTTAAATGTATAATTCCAAATTCAACTGACTATTGTTTCTTCAGTACCAGTAAAACCTGCAAAGTTTCTTTTGAGCAATGGGTCATTGCAGTTATTGTAGGGGAGGAAAGACTTTCCCTCTATCCTCCTATGTTTGAGAGAGCTAGGTCTATGAAATAAACAACAGGCAGATTAACAGGAGATAGGTGTACAAATTTATTAATTTTTAATACTATATGCACAGGGGCATCACAGAAAAAAAATAAAGTGCATACCTCTCCAAAAAGTGAGATTGAGAGTTTATATATCATCTTAACAGGGGAATGGGAGGCAAGTTTTTGGCCATTTCTGGGAAGATAAATGATAATTTGTGACAAAGTTTACTTAAGTGTGCTGTCGACTTTTGGTCTCCTCTCCTGTCTTCCCTGGTGGTTGAATCTCATGAGAGGGCATTGATAGCAGCTGAATTTCTTTTGGATAATCTGTCTTTAGGTGGATAAGGGGGAGTCAGAGAAAGCCTGTCTCTGCATTTGCTTTTTTTCAAGTGCCTTCACCTCAAAATAATCGATGCAGCAAAGCAGCATATTTTGGGATGACATGTCTGAATTCCTTCATTATGTTTGAATTGTAGAAGGACTTGCAGGTTCTTTGGAAATTTTAAATCCCTATACAAGTGTAAGGTGTTTTTAATTTTTAGTATGTGTCACCACTGACTTTTTTTTCAGTGCTTTATGTCAGATTGTTATAGATTGATCTGTGTTTGTGTAAAGAGCATGTTATTTATGTTTATTCTTTCTCTATTTTTCTGTGTTAATCAAAGATAAGGTTTTAGCAGGGAATGAAAGCAAGTATTATAGTTGTTTGCTTGGGGCTTGCCTGTTCAGTAATGCAGATTATGCACATTATTGGGCAATCATGCCAATTAAGGACAACCCAGGGTCCTGGAAAATTGCCAACATAGACTCAGAGCCAAAATTTTGGAGCAGTGCTACTAATGGGGAGAAAGGAAAATGGGATACATTTCTGTAATTTATGTATTTATTTATTTTTAGCAAGCCATATGGTTAAACGGCTACATAAGAAAGGGATTGTCCTCTTGAGAGAGGTGGTTGATCTTCCCTTGGATGGATGTGAATTTTGATTCCATGGTTGTTAACTGGGTTGGATAGCTACTTTGGTGCTGTTCTTATGACCACAGAGAAGCTGGCTGGGGGCCAGGCCCAGAAAAACAAAATCATAGTTAAACCCAAGTGCTTCCCTTCCATTATTATGTGGCAGTACTTTGTCTAGAAAACAACAGGAGAAGGTGGTGGTGGTGGAGAGATATTGTTTTATCTTGTTTTATTGGAAAATGTGGAAAGCACACAGTTTCTGAATTGACTTTGTTTCTTAGGTTTCATGGCATGATCTCCAGAGAAGCAGCCGACCAGCTCTTGATTGTGGCTGAGGGGAGCTACCTCATCCGGGAGAGCCAGCGGCAGCCAGGGACCTACACTTTGGCTTTAAGGTTGGTCATGGGCCTGCAATTATAACTGTGCTTTATTTAAAACCCTCTTAATAGAGGACTTTAAATTTTAAAAGCATCCAGCATGTAATTGAATTGGTTCTTGTAGTTTCTTGGGACCTAATTACCATTTTAATAGCTTTGAGACCCTTTAAAAATTCCTCATGAATGGTAGCACTCAGTAATTAAGAATTGAAAAACTTTTTTTTTTGAGAGGGAGTCTTACTCTTTTGCCAGGCTGGAGTGCAGTACCGTGATCTCAGCTCACTGCAACCTCTGCCTCCTGGGTTCAAGCAATTCTCCTGCCTCAGCCTCCCAAGTAGTTGGGACCACAGGCGACCGCCACCATGCCCAGCGTATTTTTTGCATTTTTAGTAGAGACAGGGTTTCACCACGTTGGCCAGGATGGTTTCAATCTCTTATCCTCATGATCCGCTCGCCTCAGCCTCCCAAAGTGCTGGGATTACCACTGTGAGCCACCGTGCCCAGCCTGAAAAACTTTTAAGCATTTTTGTGGTAGCTCCTTCCTTCCATTTTATCTTACCCCTTCTTTCCTGTCTGTCTAGCTCATCAGCTTCTATCAATTTCTTGAATATGGAAAAAGACCAAGAGAAAAGATTTTCATAACTCATAAAGCTAAAGCCACCATCATTTCTCTTAGGTTGCCTTTTGGTTAAAGCAATTTTTCTTAGGGGAGCGATTGGCTCTTCCCTATCCACTGAGCTTCACTTAGGGTTTTGGCTGTTCTTAGCTTACAGTATTGTGCCCAGAAACAAATATTCGTGTTAACCCTGCAGTAATAACCCAGCAGTAAGAACAGTAATACAAGAGCATACTTTTTCATTGGGCTTGCTTTATGCCAACCTCTAGCTTCATTTAATCCTCACAACAACTCTATGTATTGTTATTACCCCCATCTTAACAGATGAGGAAACAGAAGACCTGGATGGAGACTGAGTAACTTGGTGAAGGTCACACATTTAATAAGTTGTGCTGCTGCTATTTGAACCCAGATTGTCTGACTTCAGAGTCTATGCTCTTAATCATTCTACATTGCTGCCTCACCAAAGGCTTGGAATAATTATCCATTGTCTTTGTTCATCCCTTTATTTTTTCATTCATGTATACATTCATCTATTTGGAAAAGACTTAAAAGCAGAGACTTCTGAAGACGAGGTCAAATTTGTGAAATTTCTTTTGGTAGTCACAAATAGAGTATAGAAAGTTGATGTTAATGTTTAGGACTTAACATGTCTAATTCCTTCTCCAATCACTTACACTTGTGTGAGTAAGTAGGGCCTGCTCTCATTCCTGTCCACAAGATTTGATATTAATCTTTCTGTTAAATACAATGATGTAATTCAGTATTATTTCATACTGAATGCGGAAATAATTGAATATCTCAAGAACAAAGTTTGTCACAGGAGTTCATGGAAATTTGCTTTTTATGGTAAATTATAAAGTGTAAAGTCCCCTTAAATTACTTAATTATACTGTTTTTCAGGTTTAAATTGTTGTACGGTGGGGAGGGGGAGTTCTGGTATGGCAATTCAAATACCTGTTTGATTGCCGTTAATTGAATTAGAAGACTGATTTAGGGCAAATCACAGAATTTCTTGAAGCTGGGCTTTCTTCATCTTTCTACTCCTAACATTTTATAATTCTAGAATTCTTTACCATCTAATTTCCAAATAGCCTGGTCATCTGATTGTCTAGGGTAAACAGCTTTGATGTAAATGCTGGTGGTCCAGATTAAGGAAGGAAGGAGGTGGGGCAAAATGAGAAACAGAACCCTCTCTTTCTTTCCCCTTGGTTGCCATTTCCCCTGCATTTCTCCAAGATCACATAGTATTCAGTATTATTTCATACTGAATGTGGAAATAATTGAATACCTCAAGATCTCCAATCACATTAATTTGAACTCAGTTTTGCCTAACTTCAAAATACAAGTACTTTCCATTAAACCACATTGCCTCTCATCTTATATCTGTCAGACAGTTTTCACCAGCTGATACCAGCAAATACTTGAAGGCTAAGGATTTAGTTTGGAGAAAAGTAGCACCTAGACCTTCAAATCTCTTTGTCATTCCCACCTGCTTGCCGTTTCTCATTCTACTCATGGCTTTACATTTATAGTCACTTCTCATCCACTTTGGCCCAGTAAATCTTGATGGGAATGTTTTAAATTTATTATCTCTGGAGTAACTTACAACCTTTCTTTTGTTACTGAAAATTGCCATAAAATCATTACTTGGAAAAGAAATAATAGTGAGTAAAAGGGAGCTGTAGTGGTCATAGATAGAGGAATTTTACTCACAATATGCATTGAGTAATTTATGTGTAGAAGTATGATTGACATTTTTCTTGTTTTAAACTTGATGTAATGCTGGGAAGTGTTAAGCACAATATGAAATAGAAGTTGCATTGATACATATATTATTCTTATTTGATATTCCCATTTCAACTGATTATTCTCCCAGTTCACATCAGTTTGTTTTTAACGTACATTTGGGGGTAGGCAGTTTGTCTATTTTATAGCCATCAGTGTTCTTTATGCATTTATGTGTTAACCAGGGGCTCTAAAATTAGAAATAAGTCCTTGAACTTGATTCCTCATAAGCATCTCATTCTCAATATATCCCAAACTGAACTCAATGCTTTTCTCTCAAATATGCTGACCTGTATTTCCTTTATTAGCTGGTGACACAATTATTCAGTCAATTCCATAAGACAGAAACCAAGAAATTATTTTTATTTTTTCTTTTAGGTCTATTTTATTGTATTTGTAGGGCCTGGCACTACTAATTTAGAGGCCCCTCCCTTACATTATACCACATACTATACTTCATATCAAATAGGTATTTTCTGCTGTTAAAATTGTGTAAGGTTTTATGTAAATTGCTTTTGAAATTAACTTTAGTTTTATAATTTTGTGTTTTGTGTTTTGGAGCCACACCTTTCTTTTTATAGTTCATATTTTTTATATTTTTCACTTTTCTTGGACCTGGAAGGCCCTAGGTACTGTACCTGTATTATCTAATGGTTAAGAGAACTTTTTCTTGCTTGCTCATCTCAGACAGCCACACCCAACCATCCTATTTCTTAAGTATTTCTCAAAATTACCCCTCCTTTTCAACTCTAAGCCACTCCCCAAACTAGTTAAGTAACTGCCTAAGAAATGTTTATGTGTCCAGCCTTATCCCTCTGATGTATCCTCCGCAGTACCATAAATGATCCACCTGAAAATCCAATGGTGTGATCAGCAAGGTTGTAGGGTTAAGTAGGGCAAAGAGTTTCGAAGAGCACACCTCCCTCATTGGCATCTCTCCTGCTCTTAAGGGGACTGGCCCTCCACTGAGGAGCCTAATGAATGCTATGAGGTGCTATTTAGGGGGGTGTTGTATGTGTGCTGTCACAATACCAACTTTCTGCAGTCAGAAAAGAGGTTTTCACCACGTGGCATGGCAGGTGTTCTGTGGGTGAGATATTTTTTGCTCTTAATTTGCATCTTCTTCCATGCCCTATCTCGGCCTGAATTTTAGGCTGAGCTTTGTCTGGCTTTTCTACCTATGCCCATATTCATTTCTTGACAAGGAAAAATGATTTTTACTCAGTGAAAGTTTGTTACATGAGGGAACCATATAGACAGACATTTGCTAGTTCAGAGTGTGTGGTTGAAAAGAAGATGCCAGCCAGGCACTCGGTTATGACTCATGAAGTGTTTCAAAGTGATTCTCGGATTTTCTATATGCTGATTTTGACAACATTTGTATTTGTTGTAGTTTAATGAGATATGGCAAATATCAGTTACAAGTAACCTAAAATAATGTTAAGAGGTTTGATTGAAAACACATGGCTTTCATCATTTTAGAACTAATTATTTAAAAGATATGTTTTATAAGAAACTCTAGTTTTTCTCACTACAGGAAAAAAATACCAGGTTGATAGGGCTAGCACAAGTCTCCCTTTCCCATTCCTAGACCAATAACATCTCAGGGAGATGCATGTACTGACTGCTTGTCTAACTAGCACCTGCTCCTAGAGCTGGGAGATGGGTCAGCTTCTTCTGGAAGATAAGGCTTTGGAAAGAAGAATGAACAACCAAACAAAATCTGTTTTTCTTTTCTTAAGTGAAGGAAGAAGATTGGAGGGAGGGAGGGAGGGAACGTGCGTACCAGTTAGATAGTTAACCATAGCCAAGTACAGGCTGTACTTAGAAAGCAGTTTCTTTGTTAGGCAGTAAGGATCAACCCATGGTGTAATTTTTCAAATATTTTAGCTCTGGTCAATCTCTCACTATAGTCTTATCTCTAATTTTAGCTTTAGTAAGTGCTGTAGTGAGAAAATCAGGTGTGAGTTCCAAAGAAAGTTTTATGTGAGGCCAGGTGTCAGAGTTTTGTAAAACATGTTTTGATAATGTTCTTTTTCCTATAATATTTTAGAAATTTGATTTGAAATGTTATTTTCCAAACTGACTTTAGGTCAGCATTTTAAAGGTGATATGGAAACCCTAGTTAATAATTTTAGCATAATGAAATCCATAGAACTTTTGACTAATATCTTAAAATATTTATTCCTGGTATGTCACTAATATGTGTCAAGGCCTTTCATGGAAATTGGAAGGGGTTGCTCTTCACTGTTAAATTGAACAATTGAAATAATTCTCCAGATAACTGAATTATCAAAAAGAACAGCATATATTGAGCTTCTGTATCCTGCCAGATACTGTTCAAGTGGGTCAAGAAAGAAGACATTTAAGCTAGCTCTTAAAGGTAGACTAGTTTACCAAGTAAAAGGGTAGAATAGGATGAAAAACAAGCATTTTGGGAGGAAGCAGTAGTGCCGGTATATAGAACAGCATGGAGCATTTCGTGTCTGACTCCGTCAGCTGAGGGACTGGGAGTATGGGAAACTTTCACACTTTGTGTGCCAGGAGAGCCTAGAATTTCATGCTTAAGAATTTGGGCTTTATTTGTAGGAAATGGGAGTCACTGAAGGCTTTCAGTAGAAGACAATAATGGTTATATTTACAGTTTAGAAAGATCACTGCTGGAGGAATTAGAATGCTGAGTGGAAAGGGTCATAGGAACTATGTTTTACCAGAATTATTTAGCAAATTAATTTAGTAAGCAGTTTTTTTTTTGGCTGTGGAGAACTGATATTTAAAAGGACTTCTGTATTCAGCAGGTCATGTAAGTAAAAGAAAAAGAAAAAAAAAAAGAAACAATCAAAAAAAATGCTTCTGTATACCTTATAGATTTTACAGGTTCACTTTAAGAAGAATTGTTAACTCCAAATTTGGCAATTTCAGAGACATTTGTTAATCGGACTCATTTTAGCCTCTCTAAATTGGGAGAAGAACAAAGTGACATGTGCAAGAGTCTTGATAATCCCCAAACCCTGTATCTGGATATTTCAGGGCAGATTTGGACATATTCCAGAGAATGCCTTATACCTACAATACTTGGTCCTTTCCTGTTGATTTTATGCTGACAGTAAGAATTATTTGGAAAAATTGTAGTAATTGAGAACAAATTATAAACACTGAAAAAAATGATGTTTTAGAGAATTATATTTTCTTTTAAAATATGTCATATTTCATAAATTCAGAAGCATATAACTTTTATCAAGCTGAAAAATAAAATTTACTATACAAAATAGCATATATAGTATCATACTACCTATATAAAATTTCTTACCTATGAGTGTATATTTAAGTAGAACTGTCTCAAAGAATGATCAGCAAAATGTTTAGTGTTTATTTCTTAGTGACTAATTTAAACATGTGTTACTTCTTTGTATTTTTTGAGTTAACTAGATTTTTTTTACAGTGCACATGTATAATTTTACTAACGGAAAAAAACAAAAGAGCTATTTTTATTTTGAGAAGAAATGAAGACATTAATTCAAAACAAAAGATAATACCTCCTAAATATCCAAAGATAGGACACTAAACAATGTATCAGTTAATTTAAATGATTCCTTGGAAGGAGGATTGGTTAGCCCTGGGGCAATAGAAAAAAAAGTCACAGTGGCCTGTGTTCCATCCAGGGTCTGTATGGACAGGGAGTCTTGCCCATCATTGGCAGTGCCATCTGTAGCATGGAGCTGAAAAAGGAGCCATGTGGGTTTCTCTGCCATTAAACATAATCAGTTGAAAATTTTTTCCCCGAAGTAGTTCCCAGAGCCTGTGAGTATTGTTAATAGGAGTGTACTGCGTTCCCCAAATTCTTTGGATCATGAGATCCCCTTTTCATGGACTTTCTCAATGGAACACACTTGAGAAATGTTCCATTCAACATTTGATCCCTCAGTTCGTCTTTCTGTGGACCTCATGCTCACCAAGCAGCCTTCTGTTAATGGCTTCCCTTGTCATCTGTATACGGAGTGAGAAAACTTAAAATATTTAGGCTGAGCGTTGAGAGCTTTTGAGTTATTTCCCTTTTTCAATTAACAAATTAAGATTAAATGCTGGGACTACAGAGTGGAAAAGAAGGAGGAAATTTACTAGATTTCTTCTGTTTGGTAAATTTAGATAAACATGCACTCCCCAGCCCTCATTTTTTCCCCCTTTTTAAAAGGCACCTTTTTTTGATCAATTAACCTTAAAGGACTGCTTGCTAAAGTGTTATCTTGATAGAGAAAAAAAAATGTTAAGGGCTAATTGCTTCACTGATTCTTTTTCTTCCCATTTTCTGATTTTTTTTCCTGGATGAAAAAAGACTTGCCTCCTATCCAAAGAGTGTTATGAAACATCTACGGAAGGCAACCAAGCACTGTTTCTAAGTATTATAAAAGTGCACCTTTTTTTCTTACTCTGTTTGCAAGCATGGCTTTTACATGTTCTCATATCTTTTTTAAAACTGTTTTTTGAGTTATGTAGGGTAGCAATTTGCCTATTTCATTTGTACAGCTCAGTGGTTTTTAGTACATTCACAAAATTATGACATAATCAACTTTAGAACATTTAATCACCCTGAAAAGAACCTTTATACCCATTTGCCCTCACCTTCCATTTCTCAGCTCTCCCAGCCCTAGGTGACCACTAATCTACTTTTGTCTCTATTATTGTAAACAACATAGATATTTCATATAAATGGCATTATATATGTTCTTTTGTGACTGACGTTTTTCACTTAGCATAATGTTTGCAAGGCTTATCCATGTTGTAGTGTGTATAAGTACTTTATTCTTCTTTACTAATGAATAATATTAGAAAAATATTCCAGTAGTTGATGGACATTTGAGTTGTTTCTACTTTTTGGCTATTGTGAATAATACTGTGTAATGTTGTTATGAATGATATTGTATACAAGTTTTTGTATAAACATATGTTTCTATTTCTCTTGGGTATATACCTAGGAATGAACTTGCTGCATCATATTGTAACTCAGAAGTAACCTTTTGAGGAATCATGGAATGGTTTTCCAAAGTGCTTATATCATTACCGTCCCACCAGCAGTGTATGAAGGTTCCAGTTTCCCCACATCCTTTTCAACACTTGTTATGTCTCTTTGAATATAGACATCCTAGTCTATATGAAGTATTATCTCATTAAGGATTGATTTGCACCTTACTCTTGAATGTTACTTCATTTAAAAACATTTTTATCCTCAGCATGATTTTTATTCACTAGTATTCTGTCTATTCAAACTTCAATTCTCTCTCAAAAGTATGCATACATACCAGTGGATTTAAAGCAGAAGGTAGAGAAAGCCAAAAAACTGATTTGAAGATATTGTTGTATTTGTATTTTTAAGACATGGTATAAAACAAATTGTATTATTTCATTTAAGGCACAGCTGAGTTTCATGTACATGTTGGGGCTAATAGAAACTTGTACATAAAGAGGATGACTGTCTCTCCAGTTATCTACTTTGCAAGAGGAACTAGAATCTCACTTGTGTATCTGCTTTAAGGTATAGTGGAAGACATGCTAGATTCTCTTAAGATGTTTTTTAGTAACTAGATACAGTCCTAGAATATGTTGACAATGTGATTCCTTTTCTGTGAGTGATTTGGAGCCACCAGATATTTTATTAATGGACTTAACAGTTTTGTAAACATAATAATACCTAACATTTCCAAATCTTTACTCTTCTAAGCATTATGGTAAATACTTTATGTGAATTACCTTTTAGATTCCCAAGTTTTTTCATATTGTGGCACCCATACAAAGTGATAATGTTGTGTGGTACATTAAGATAAGTGCATGAGATTGATCATGGCCCAGTGTGACTGGCTCAAGGACTTCAGTGTATCAGACACTTTCTGGCCTCTGAAAGGGCTGGACAGCTTTGTTACCTCGTAACCTGAAACCTCTGTTACTGACAACAGGTTGGAAAATTAAGTTTTATCTATAAAATAAGACCATGTGGTAGATACTATTATTTTCCCCATTTTACAGTTGAGAAAACCAAGGCTTAACTTGATCAAGAACAAAAAGCAAAACAACTGAGAAATATAACTTGTTTAAAAACAATATCCGAAACCAATTAATAAAACATGCAGCACTTTCTAAGTTGACAAGAGGTATGACACGAGTAAACTCTTAGTTTTTAAATCAATGGCATTTTAGTAATTAAGATTTTAAAGTTATCAACACATTACTATTTTTATAAACAGATATACCTTTGTTTAAAGGCTTTAAGGATAAGGTTTATTCCAACTTATTCTCAAGGGTTAACTTTCCACCGCCCCCCAAAAGAAAAATGCCAAATTTAAGTGCATTTGAAGTTTAATAATTTAAACAAAAATCCCATCATAAGATCACTTGGTAATTATTTGTGCTTATAATTTTATAGTAACTTTGTATAACTTGTATACAGAAAACTTATAAAGAAAAACAGCAGGCCGGGCGCGGTGGCTCAAGCCTGTAATCCCAGCACTTTGGGAGGCCGAGGCGGGTGGATCACGAGGTCAAGAGATCGAGACCATCCTGGTCAACACGGTGAAACCCCGTCTCTACTAAAAATACAAAAAATTAGCTGGGCATGGTGGCGCCTGCCTGTAATCCCAGCTACTCAGGAGGCTGAGGCAGGAGAATTGCCTGAACCCAGGAGGCGGAGGTTGCGGTGAGCCGAGATCGCGCCATTGCACTCCAGCCTGGGTAACAAGAGCGAAACTCCATCCCCCCCCCAAAAAAAAAAAAAAAAAAAGCAGCAATAATTCTTTATAAAAATAACAGCATATTTGCATCCATGTAACTTATTATATTTCTATTGTAAAAGCAACGCATAGATATGGTAAAAAAAATTGAAATAAAAGTGTTTAGAATGATAAATTACAGTGCTTTCCCACTGTGACATACTTCTAGTTCCACTCCCTAGAGATAACATCATTCACAATTATTTGTCTGTCCTTCCAGAAATTGGTCATGCATAAAATATACTTCTATTTTTATGGCATATGTGCATATTTTGTTTTATTTTAAATGAAAATTGTTAAGGAGTGGCTAACCATAACAGCAAAGATGATCTCTAGTGTTCGCAGAGGTTTGCCCTACTGTCTGCCTGACTATATAGCAATAAACAGCTAATGCCTGACAAAAGCCATCATTACCTTGTTTATTTAGTTTTAGCTAATTGATAGTTTAAGAACATGTTGAGCCAGATTCTGTGAGTTTAGCTTCAGTGCCTATCTGGGGGTTGATGATCAGTGATAGAATGGACAACCAGATGGTCAAAAAGGACTCATCTGTATTCTGTAAATGCAATTGTGATTTAATTTATTGTGACTTTGAGTTTAGAATACTGATAAGATTCTGTTAAGCAAGGGATTTCTGTTAGAGGATTATTTAATCTTTACAGTTCAGAAGATTTTGTGTGAAGAAACTATTGCTGCTATATTAGAAAATAATAAAATGCACTGAAGTGAAAAATGTAATTTTGCTAATGATTGAAAACACCCAACAATTTCTAATTGAATCTCAAAACATTAGCTTGACTTATAAAGTGAGCTTGGCCAAAGCGTTACTGAGTAAAGCCAGAGAATCATAGTAGATGCTGATAAAGGGGCTTTTGCAGTTTTAAAATATGAAAATTGGTTGAAAGCATTGTTCATGTTAAAGAGGAAGGATCAAAAGGAACTGGGGAAGGATTATGCTGCTAGTAGGCGTTGACGTGTAATGTACTGTGTGTTCTTTTGATCTGATAGCTCATGATAGGTTTAGTTGGTTACCATGGTTTCATTCCATTTCCTGCAGACCTTCTTGTTGTGCTATTTGGAATAAGTATGTTCCGTAGAATAATTTTTCAAAACTGTTTTTCTCAGATTATGAATCAGTTTATGGGAAAATTTTAAGATATAAGAGTGAGTGATAACACATGATGAGAGTAAAATTTAATAGTTTTGCAATATTGGAAAATTGATATTGATGGAGGGGATAGCATGATTTATTTAAAAATATAATGTTATCAGTGCTAAAAAGCTTTTTAACATTGATATAATAATTCCAGCTTATGTGAGGTACCCTTGCTCAGGTGTTCTTTAATTAAACAAACGATAGAAAGTAATTGATATGACACAGTAGGAAATGGGTAGTTTAACATAAGGTATCCCTTACTTGAAAAAATTGATGTGCTCCTGAAAATGTGTTGCAAATTGAACTGTGTTGTAAATGCACAAGAGGAGATAGCTGTTGAAATAGGTGTTTTTTCCCTGACAAATATACAATACAAAAAAAATTTTAAATATAGAAAAACACAAAGAAAAGCAAAAAGCACCCCTAATTCTACTACCCAGAAATAATCACTGTTAAAACTATGACATATGAAATTCTAGCATTTTCCTGAGTTATACAGAAATGGCTTCATACCAGGTACACTATATTATGGTGTGCTTTTTTTTTCATTTAGCTGTGTATCATGAATATTTTCCCAGTCAATGAATATATGGGCGGTTTGCTATTTGAATTAATTATTCATAAGGTCAGGTTTCACCCTCTCCCCCCTTTTACAACAATTCTGATTTTCACTTATATTTACTTATTTAAATGTATGTCTATCAGTAACTTATTTTTTATTAACATATGCACTATATATAAAATGCAGAAAACTAGGAAAAGAAAAATGTTACCTATAATCTGATGGCCCTCAAAGAAACTATTTTTGGCATTTTTTAAATGTATTTTTGTTGTTCTTGTTGTTGCTTTGTTTGTAGAAAATTGCAATATACTTCTAGGTGCTGGGGACACAAGGAAAAACAAAACAGTCAAGATCCCTGGCCTTACGGAGCTTAACAGTTTATTAGGTAGAGAGAGGATTAGACTTTAATGAATCGTCCCACAAATGCCAAGCTAAAAACCGAGGCAAGTGCTGTAGAAGGAAACCAAAAGAGCTATGAGTGTATAAAGGAGGGTCTGATCTAAATCTGGAATCTCACTGTAAATCTAAATTGCAGTCAGGGGAGGCTTTTCTGAGAAAGAAAAGTCTGATTTGAGAACTGAAGGACTGTGAGGAGGGTGGCCGGGAGCACAGTGAGCTGGAGAGAGAAGCGAGGTTGCACATCTGCTTCTTCTGGGCCACGTTAAGAATTTTGCTCTTTATCCTAAGTGCTGGGTTGTGAAATGACCCAAGTTTGAATTCCGTTTTGGATTCTGAAGACTAAACAACTGTAGTGGATCAATAGTGGATGAACACAAGGAAGTTACTTGTTACCTTTTCTCTTAATAACCTGTTCATGTCAATTGTCCTGTATGTTTGTGTATATTACGTATGCAACCATTTATTATATTTACCATGCGTGTTTTTTCTGTTTTTGTTGGTCTTTGACATAATTTAATTTTTCCTGGTTACACTTCAGTGAATCTTTTTCTAAGTGACTTATTCTATTTTTCTTTGCCCTAGATAGCACACCTCCACAAGAGATTTGATAGTTACTTTTTTGTTGTTGGTATTTAAGATGGAGTTTTGCCCTTTTTTCCCAGGCTGGGGTGCAATGATGCGATCTCGGCTCACTGCAAACTCTGCTTCCTGGGTTCAAGTGATTCTCCTGCCTCAGCCTCCCAAGTAGCTGGGAATACAGGCACTCGCCACCACGCAGGGCTAATTTTGTATTTTTAGTAGAGACGGGTTTTCACCATGTTGGCCAGACTGGTCTCAAACTCCTGACCTCAGGTGGCCCACCCACCTTTGCCTCCCAAAGTACTGGGATTACAGGCATGAGCCACTGTACCTGGCTTTGATAGTTACTTTTTAAAATTTTTTATGAGACAAGTTCTTGCTCTGTTATCTAGCCTGGAGTGTGATCATAGCTCACTGTATCCTGGAACTCCTCACCTCAAGTGATCCTCCTGCCTAAGCCTCCCAAGCAGCTAGGACTACAGGCACACATCACCATACCTGGCTAATTTTTTCATTTTTTTGTAGAGACAGGGTGCCACCGTGCTGCCCAGGATGGCCTTGAACTCCTGGCCTTCTCCTGAACTCCTGGCCTGAGAAGCAATTCTCTCTTCTTAGGGTCCCAAAGTGCTGTGATTGTAGTTGTGAGTTATTGCCCCTGGCCTTGGTAGTTACATTTATTCTCTTACAGATTTTGTGGTATAACTTGTTTATCCACCACTAATTTATTTTGATATTATATGAGATAAATATAAATTGTGTTATATTTCACACTTTCTTCAAAATATTAATAGAAACCATAGAAATAAAGCAGAATATATTTGGGTATTGTTGCATACTGTATCTCTGTCTTGGGGATAGTTTTAAAGACTCTGAGAAGTTTTGCAGTAAAACAAAATGAAAATACATATACACACACAAACTAACATTTATTTCCCTAACTTTTTTTCGAAGACAGATAACACTAATACCTCACAGAATACCAAATGAAATAATTCTAAAATTTGTTTGCTAATGGCTAAGCAGTGGTTCAAATTCAACCTGGGTGGCCTTCTTCCCTGTCCCCTCTACCCCCACCCCCTGCCAATTTTGGGGAATTATTCTTAACATCTTATTGCTGTCAACTCTACTTTGGAACTTGACAGGCTCCTCAAAATTGAAGTTACATTAATTTTTCTTGTCCTTAATTTTAGTCAAAAAGACATGGCTAGGCACATAGATCAGGTGTTGGCAAACTTTTTATGTAAAGGATCCTATAGTAAATATTTTAGGCATTGCAGGCCAATTGAGAATATTATGTTATGTAAATGTTTGTGTAGCCATTTAAAATGAAACCACTGAAAAATTTAAAACCTGTGTTTAGCTTGTTGTTGATGCAAAAATAGGCAGTGATGTAGATTTGACTTTGGAGCTGAAGTTTGGCGACCCCTGTCACTGCCACCATCTTTGACACATCTTTGACCTCTTTACACAATCCAGATTTGACATATGTACTGAGTCATGGACACAGGGCCAGGAAGATATTCACAGGATGTGTTTTTATTTTCACTTTGCTTTTGTTGTTCATATATAATTGCTATTATTTTTATTGATGATTTTTAAACTTACATATACCATGACTCTCTCTTTTTTTTTTTTTTTTTTTTTTTTTTTTTTTTTTTTTTTTTTTTTTTTTTTTTTTTTTTTTTTTTTTTT
>NW_016107425.1:4843159-4869183 GCF_001604975.1 Cebus imitator | reverse complement strand
CTCCTGAGTAGCTGGGATTACAGGCACACGCCACCATGCCCAGCTGAATTTTTGTATTTTTAGTAGAGATGGGGTTTCACCATGTTGACCAGGATGGTCTCGATGTCTTGACCTCGTGATCCACCCGCCTCGGCCTCCCAAAGTGCTGGGATTACAGGCGTGAGCCACCGCGCCCGGCCAGGATCACTTTTTAAAAAATTTATAGTATTATTCCCAGAAAGATATGATCTTGTAAAAGAAAAATCTTATAATAATGAAATTATACTATCTTTGCAGTAAGGAATAAGAATTGGAATTAGGTTTGACTAAAGTAACAATAATAAGTGACAATTTCTTTTCTTTTCTTTTTTTTTGAGATGAAGCTTTGCTCCGTTGCCAGGCTGGAGTGCAGTGGCGCAGTCTTGGCTCACTGCAACGTCTGCGTCCCAGGTTAAAGTGATTCTCCTGCCTCAGCTTCCCAAGTAGCTAGGACTACAGGCGCGTGCCACCACGCCCAGCTAATTTTTGTTTGTTTGTTTGTTTGTTTGTTTTTTTAGTAGAGACAGGGTTTCACCATGTTGGCTGGGATGGTCTTGATCTCCTGACCTCATGATCTGCCCGCCTCAGCCTCCCAAAGTGCTGGGATTACAGGTGTGAGCCACTGCACCACCCAGCCAGAAGTGAAAATTTCTTTTCCAGAATACTTATTTTTCTCCCATGCTCAAAGGATTGGGAGTGACTTCAAGGCTGGTGTGGCTCTCCACAAGTTGAGAGGCCCAAACTAGTTCCATTTTATTGCTTTTCCTGTGTGCGGCACCCAAGTTTATCTCATGGTAGCTACAGAGCACCACATTTTATATGCACAATCAGCTAATGAGACAGCAGAGCAGTGAAGATACCACTTCATTTGCCACTCCTACCAGCAAGGTGAGAGAAGCTGAGAAATGTAGTCAGTCATTAGTCTAGGAGCCATGTTCACACCTGAAAACCAAGTTTCTATCACTGAGGAAAAAGAGAAAAATGGATATTGGGAGGCTATCAGCAGTCTCTGCAGCAGAAATAAAAGATTTCTCTCAGATTTAGGAGCAAGTCATTCATTTGGGGAAATACTTGAAGTGGATTCTTTCCTTCTCCCTGCCCCCTTTTTTCACCACATGCCTTTTTTTTTTATTAACAGTCCCAGAAGATAACAGACTGTGAATCAGTTCTAAGGAAGCTATTCTTTCTATGTTGTCTGAACTGTCTTGTTTAGCCAGCTTACAGTTTCATTATATTTATTTTTGTGTTTTCTATCAAGTTATTAGTTTGCTTGTTTTCAAAATAAAGGTACAAACATATATAGGTAGGGTAACTAGCCACTAGATGGGCTGATGAAACTCTACACTGCTTTTTTGAACTGCTGTAGGTGTGGGGGAATACTTTATTACATGGAGCTAAACTTTGGAGTATTTTGATTTTTTTTTTTTTTTTTACTATCCTACCAATAGAACTAACATGTCTAAGACATATCTGAAAATATATATGTTTATATATATGTATATATATAACAAACACAAGCACGCAGATTTATTTTCTCTGTTGATAATTCTGTTATGATCTTAAGGCAAGTGTTGAACTTTTGTCATTTATGCTGCCAGCCATTCAAGGACAGGCCTCTGCCCTGCCAAAATACAAAAGAGTAAATGCATTTCTCTTATAGTAAATGTCCCAAACAATGAAAATTCAGTAAGTGTACACACTGATTAAGATATTGCTTAATTCAGGAGTAATCATCTTTTCAGTCTTTAAATTAATCAGTAAATTTCAGAAACTGAAACATCCATTTTGAATAAGAAAGAGCACAAGGTTACAAATGATTATCCAGCATTTTATACCCAAACTTTGCGAGAACACACAGATTTCTGAATATACAAATTTTAGCGTTTGCCAGAATGTATCAATAGAATCTAGGAAGAGAAATCCCTTTCTTTCTTTGCTTCCCTCCTCTCTTTACTTTTTCACATTTATTTATAAGGCATTTCACTAAATTATATGTATGATTTGAATGTTGATACTACATTTACAGTGTAGATATAAAGGTAATTTATACCATTAGATAATAGATGTATATTTTTTATATATGGTTGGTGATATGTATTAACCAACATGTATGGATTTTGAAGATTTGTTGATAAACAGAATTAAGTACAGTGGTGTTGGAAACAGGAAAACTAGAAGCACCAACACTCATAACCATTGAAGGTTAAACGTTTAATGTAGTCATTATCCAAATTTACTCATTTACTTTGCAGACTGAGAAGATGAAAACGATATATGCAAAATGTGAGCTTCTGTGTAGTCCTGTCTGCATATCTTTCTCAAAACTGTGTAAAAGCGTGATATGACAAACTATGAGTTGGACTGATATCATAATTTTCAGCACAGCTACATGTATTGGTTACTAAAATACTTTTATTGAAAGATATATATTAATTCATATAGTTAACCTACGTAATTACAATGTCCTCTCTATCCCAGCCAAATGTCACCATATGCTTTTTAGACAACTGTGATTTAATTGTATTTAGTTTTTAAGAAATTAACAAAGCTTAGGAAGAGGTGACAGGCTGGTAACATGCCTTGAAAACGGTATGAAATAAAATAGGAACTTGATTAAGAAGAGGGAGGAGAATACAGATAAAGATGTGAAACAAAGAGGCTTGTGTTTTCTCTTTTATAAGCTTCATCTTTAGCATATCTAATACACAGAGAAGTTAATGAGTTATATAACAGTATCCAGTTCTATCTCAGGAATACAAACCTGCTCTTTATACCATACTGGTGCTTGTAATGAACATGTGTAGATCTCATATATAAAGGAGTATTTTTTTTTTAATTTTAGATTTGGCCTTTGTGACTTCTCATTTTCCAACATTTATAATTAAAACAATTGAAGCCTGAAACTAGTAAGAGCTTTATAAATGTCACCTAAGCATACACAGATGTGGATTTAGAATCCAGTATAGGTGTTTTGGGTGTTCTTAATTGGTCCGAAGTCATTTTCCTCTTTTATCAGAAATGTTTCAATGTCTTGATTTTAGTCACATTCAGTTCTCTCCTCTGCTCACTGAAACTGTTGAAAAACCTTCAGCTCTGCTCTGTGAACAATTGTTTGTGAGTTCAGCTGAGGAGAAAATGGAAACTTTCTGTATATATAGTTAATACTAATAATAGAATCTGAAGGCATTGAGATTTCAGAAACCTACTTTGCCATGAATAGCATAATTTTTCAGATGGCCCATTCAGTATTTGGATTAAGGGTAATGACTTCTCTTCTCTTGTGTAAAGAGATGTGTTTTGATTTATAGAGGCAAGGGCAGCTATTAATTTGTCTCAATGGATTGTCCTTTTGGTTCTCCTAATCTATACGCGTTTTTCTGAACTTGCTTATTTATTTTTTTTAACTTAACAATTTTTAAGTGCAATTACAGTATTGTTAACTCCATGCACATTGTTATACAACAGATCTCCAGAACTTTTTCCTCTTGTGTGACTGAAACTCTATACCCATTGAACAATTCCCCATTTCCCCCTTCCTCCTACTCCATAGCAGCCGCCATCCTACTTTCTGTTTGCATGATTTTGACTACTCTAGATATCTGTATAAGTGAATTCTTTTTATGATTGGCTAATTTAATTTAATGTCCTCATGGTTCATCCATGTTGTCGCATATGAAAGGATTTCCTTCATTTTTAAAGCTGAATAATCCTTCATTGTGTGTGTGTGTGTGTGTGTGTGTGTGTGCATACACACACACAGAGTAGTCCCCTCTTATCTGCAGTGTATACATTCAAGACCCCAGTGGATGCCTGAAACTGTGTATAGTACTAAACCGTGTGTGTGTGTATGTGTGTATGTACTATGTTTTTTACAGCTAATAATGAGCTACTAAGTGACTAATGGGTAGGTAGGTTATACAACATGGATATGCTGGATAAGGGAATAGTTCATGTCCTGGGAGAGACAGAGAGTGAAGGGGCAAGATTTCCTCATGCTATTTAGAATGGCACACAATATAAGACATATGAATTATTTATTTCTGAGATTTTCCATTCAGTATTTTCAGACCGTGTTTGACCGTAGGTAACTGAAACCACGGAAAATGAAACCATGGATAAGGTAGACTGCTGTACCACATTTTCTTTATCCACTTATCCATCCATGGACGTTTTGGTTGCTTTCAGATCTTGGCTATTGTGAACAATGCTGCAGTGAATTTGGGTGTGCAAGTATCTTCGAGATCCTGTTTTCCATCCTTTTGAATAGATACGCGGAAGTTGGATTGCTGGGTCATATAATAGTTCTATTTTTAATTTTTCGAGGAACCTCCATACTGTTTTTCATAGTGTTTTTTCACCATTTTATAGTCTCAGCAACTGTACATGGGCGTTCCGTTTTCTCTACATCCTCACCAATATTTGTTATTTTCTGTTTTTTTTTGGTTTTGGCCATTTTAATGGGCATGAAGTGATAGCTCATTATGGTTTTGATTTGCATTTCCCTGATGATTAGTGATGTTGAACATCTTTTCATATGCTTGTTGGTAATTTGTATATCTTCCTTGGAGAAATGTCTGTTCCTTTGGCCAGTTTTTAATTGGGCTGTTACTACTTTTTGGTTATTGAGTTACGGAAGTTTTTTATATATTTTATATATTCTAGATATTAGTCTCATATCTGATAATATGGTTTACAAATATTTCCTCCCATTCCTTAGGTTATCTTTTCACTCTGTCGATTGTTTCCTTCACTGTGCAGAAGTTTTTTGTGCTATAGTGCCGTTTGTCTGTTTTTTTGCTTTTGTTACTTGTGCTTTTGGTGTCATATCCAAGAAATTACCCATTCCAATGTCTTGAAACTTTCCCACTATGTTTTCTTCTAGGAGTTCTATAGTTTCAGGTCTTCATTTAGGTCTTTAATCCATTTTGAGTTGATGTTTGTACATGGTATACAAATGATTCTTTTGCATATAGATATCTAGATTTCCCAACACTATTTTTTAAAGAGACTATCCTTTTCCTGTTGTGTAGTCTTGGTACTCTTGTTAAAGATCATTTGACCATACACAGGAGAGTTTATATCTGGGCTCTCTTTTCTCTTTCATTGGTCTGTGTCCAAAACCATACAGTTTTGATTACTGTAGCTTTGTTATATAATTTGAAATGAGGACATTTGAGGCCTCCATCCTTGTTTGTCTTTCTCAAGATCGTTTGGGCCTTTGTGGTCTTTTGTGATTTCATATGAGTTTCAGGATCTTTTTCTACTTCTGCAAAAATTCTATGGAAGTTTTAGTAGGGATTGCTTTGAGTCTATAGATTGCTTTGGATAGTATGGACATTTTAACAATATTAAGTCCTCTAACCTATAAATATAAATGTGTTTCCATTTATTTGTGTCTTCTTCAATTTCAGTAATGTTTTGTAGTTTTCAGTATACAGGTCTTTTGCATGTTAAGTTTATTCTTTTTGATGCTCTTGTAAGTGGAATTGTTTTCTTTGGATTGTTCATTGTTACTACGTAGAAATATAGCTGATTTTTGAGTGTTGATTTTTGTATCCTGCAGCTTTGCTAAATTCATTTATTGGTTCTAATAGTTTTCTTCTGGAGTCTTTAAGGTTTTCTACATATAAAATGATGTCATCTGTGAACAGAGGTAATTTTACTTGTTCTTTTGCAGTTGGGATGCTTTTAATTTCTTTTCCCTGCCTAATTGCTCTGCCAAGAACTTTTAATACTAGGTTGAATAGAAGTAGTGAGAGCGGCCATCCATGCCTTGTTCCTGATCTTAAAGGAAGAACTTTGAGTTTTTCAGCATTAAATTTGATAAAAGGTGAGAACTTTTCCTCTATGACCTTTGTTATACTGAGGTAGTTTCCTTCTATTCCTAGTTTGTTGAGTGGTGGTTTTGTAACAAACAAAAAAGTCATGCAAGAGTGCTGAATTTTGTTAGCTACTTTTTCTGCATCAGTTGAGGTGATCATGTGATTTTTGCCCTTCATTCTTGTCCGCGTGGTATATTACATTTATTGATTTTGTATGGTGACTCATTCTTTCATCCCAGGGATGAATTTCACTTGGTCATGTTTTGTGCGTAATTCTTTTAATGTGCGATTTAATTTGGTTCACTAAGTTGTTTAGGATTTTCGTTTCAATATTCATCAAGCATATTGGTCTATAGTTTTCTTATAGTAACCTTTGTGTAGCTTTGGTATCACAGTAATGCTAGCATCATAAAATTAGTTTTGGAAATATTCTTTCCTGTCTTAGTCTGTTTGTGCTGCCATAACCAAATACAGCAGACTGGGTAATATATAAACAATTGAAATTTATTTCTCATAGTACTGGCATCTGGTAAATCTAAGACCATGGTGTTAGCACATTTGGTGTCTGGTGAGGGCCCAGACCGTGCTTCCAAGATGGCAATTTGAACACTGTGTTCTCACTTTGTGAAAGGAACCAGAAGGGAAAGGGGCCAAATCCCATGTGAAACCTCTTTTATAAAGGCTTTAATTCTATTTACAAAGTAAGAGCCCTCATGACCCAATTGTTTCATAAAGGCCCCACCTCTTAATACTACTGCATTAGAGATTAAGTTTCAACATTAATTTTGCAGGAGATGCAAACATTCAAATAATAACACCTGCTCAAGTTTTTAGAAGAGTTTGAGAAGGATTGGCAGTTATTCTTTTCTCAATGTTTGGTAGAGTTTTTCACCGAAGCCATCTGGTCCTGGTCTTTTCTTCATTGGGAGGTTGTTGATTACTGATTTGATCTCCTTGCTAGTTATAGGTCTGTTCAGATTTTCTGTTTCTTTATGATTCAGTCTTGGTGTAGGTTATATGTTTATGTGAATTACTTCATTTTTAGGTTATCCAGTTTGTTGACATATAATTATTGATAGTCATTTCTCATACTTTTTATTTTTGTGGCATCAGTTGTAATGTTTCTTGTTTCACTTCTGATTTATTTGAGTCTTTGCTATATTTTTCTTAGTTAATGGCTTATCAATTTTGTTGGTCTTTTTAAAAAAACTCATAGTTTAATTGATTTTTTTCCTCTGTTGTTTTTCTAGTGTCTATTTTGTTTATTTTTACTCAAATCATTGCTATTACCTTCCTTTTGCTAATTTTGGGTTTTATTGGTCCCTTTTTCCCCCTAGTTCCTTGAGGTACATAAAGTTATTTGATTGAGATCTTTCTTTTTTAATGTAGGTGTTTACCACTATAAACTGCCTCTTAGTTCTGCTCTTGCAGCATCCCATAAGTATGTTGTGTTTTTATTTTCATTTGTTTCAAGATATTTTCTAGTTTTCCTTATGAGTTCTTCTTTGACCCATTGTTTTTTCTTTTTTGCCCATTGTTTTTTCAAGAGTATATTATTTAATTTCCACATATTTGTTAATATTTTAGTTTTCCTACTGCTGTTGATATCTAGTTTCATTTCATTGTGATCGGAAAAGATACTTAGTATGACTTCAGTCTTCTTAAATTTTTTAAGACTTGTTTTGAGGCCTAACACGCGATCTAACCTAGAGAATATTCCGTGTATATGTGAGAAGAATGTGCATTCTTTTGCTGTTTGGTGGAGTGTTCTGTATGTGCCTATAAGGTTCTGTTGGGGTACAATTGCTCCTATTCCTTGTTGATTGTCTACCTGGTTTTTCTATTCATTATTAAAGTTGGGTATTGAAATTTCCTACTATTGTATTACTATGTATTTCTCCTTTCAATTCTGTCAGTATTAGCTTTGTATGTTTGGATGTTCTAATAGGTATCTATGTATTTCTTCTTCTTTTTTGAGATGGTCTTGCTGCATTGCCCATGCTGGTCTTGAACTTCTGGGCTTAAATGATGCTTCTGCCTCAGCCTCTTGAGTAGCTGGGACTACAGTTACATGGTACTGCACCTAGCTAGGTGCCTATATCCTTATATTTATACAGGCTTAAGTGTTAAGTCATCTGTATCATTTCCCTTCTGGGATATTCTGGCCTATATCCTTATATTTATACGTGCTATATCTTCCTGGTGAATTGACACTTTTATCATCATATAATGTCCTTCTTTGCCTCTTGTAACAATTTTTTACTTAGTAAAAGTCTATTTTTTCTGATACAGGTATGGCCACCTGCCTTCCTTTGGTTACCATTTGCGTGGAATATCTTTGTCTACCCTTTTGCTCTTGGCCTATGTATTTTTACATGTAAGGTGAGACAGTGTATAGTTGCATTTTGCTTTTATATTCATTCAGCCACTCTCTGTCTTTTAACTGGAGAGTTTAATCCATCTGTGTTTAATTACAGATGGGGAGGACTTACTATTGCCATTTTGTTCATTGTTTTCTGCTTATCTTGTAGCTGTTATCTCTCTTCTCTTCCTGCCTCCATTTTTGTTTCATTGATTTTTTTTTTATTGTTGTACTTTGATTCCCTTCTTGTTTTCTTTTGTGTAGTTCATTTATATACATACACACACATACAAACATATTTATTTATCCTGGTTAGAATTCTTCAAGCTTCTTGAATTTTGATTTTTATATCCTTTCCTCAAACTTGGGATATTATTTCTTCAAATTAACTCTGCTGCTTTTTCTCTTTCTGGAATTCCCCTAATACCTATATTAATACACTTCATAGTATCCCATAAGTCCCTTAGGATTCCTTCACTTTTTTTAGTTCATTTTCCTCTTTGTTCTTCAGGGTCGGTAATTCAAATGACCTGTCTTTAAGTTTGCTGATTCTTTCTTCTGTTTTATAAAGTCTGCTGTTGATCCCCTCTAATGAATTTTTTAATCTATTTATTGTATTCTTCTGTAGAATTTATTCATTTCTTTTCTATAGTTCCTCTGTCTTTGTTGATTTCATTTTGTCATGAAGTTTTTTCCTTGATTTTGTTTAGTTGCTTATCTGTGTTGTCTTGTAGATCATTGAGTTTGTTTTGGACTTTTATTTTGAATTCTTTTTCTGATGCTTCATAGATATCCATTTCTTTGGGTTTGGTATCATGAGATTTATTTTGTTCCATTGATTGTGCTATTTCCTTGTTTCTTCATATGCTTTATGAGTTCATTCTTATTTTTAGCTGAGTGTGTTTGAAAAAAATAACCACCTTTTCTAGCCTTTATGTACTGGTTTCATAGAGGAGAAAACCTTTATCAAATAACCTGTATAGAGATTCTAGGGGCCTCTAAAACCTTTTGGGGGGGGGATGTGTTTTCTCTGGGCTTTGTGTGTAATTTCCCAGTTAGAGAGATTTGCTGGTTTCTTTTTCAGGAGCTTTTAATCTCTTGCTCCCTCTGGTATCTGTTGGTAGTTTTACAGGTTCTTGGTCAACAGCAGCAAGCTGCCCCCACTCTCCCCTGAATCAAGTGAGACATTAGTGCCTTGAGCGGCTCTCTGAAAAGTTGGAACACCAAATTCACATTCCACACTCTTCTCACTCCCACCTTTGGTGGATTCACACTGAGCTGCACTGGCTTCTCTGTGGCACCATAGGACCTCTTTTGCTGCTGCAAACCATCCTTACATTACCAGTTCCATTAGTGCTCTGAGTGCTCTGAGGCAAGAGAAAAAAACAATTCTTCAAGAAACCCTCTGAAAAGCCAGTGTTGCATGCATGTTCCACTCTTTTCCCCACTGCTCTCTCCCATCAGCCCAAAGCTGCAAGCAGAGCTGAGCTGTGCCAGCTTGGGGAAGAGGTTATTGTGGATAAAGTGAAATGACTCTTCTTACCTTTCAGTGCACTTCTTCTGGGCTTTGCACTTACCTGAGTACTGCAATTTCTTAACTGGTTTCTGAAGTTCTCATAAAGATATTTTGATTTATTGTTATATTACCCTTATCTTACTAAATGCACTGAATGCTTTTTTGATTTGTCTCCCCTCAACACCCCCATATTGCCCTTTCTTCCTTGAGTATAGTAGAACAGATCTGTGAATGCTTTATGTTATCCCCAGGCCACAATAGCTGCCTTATGGTTCTTGTCATCCTTCTGAGTGAGTGTTTCTCCCTCCTCTTGCTCCCCATCTGCTCTTATTTCAGACAATTATGTAGCTTTTGGCTCAGCTTATGCTCTCAATTGTGGTCATTCTCTAAGCTGCAGATTGACCTTTCCTGCTAGGACTTTCAAAATTTTGCCAACGGTTCCAATAACTGTTTGCTGCCAGGTTTTTAGGTTCACTTAAAAAAAAAATCTGTTTATGACTCAGGTGTTTTGATTTTTAGAGATCGTACCTATGTGCAAGGTTATATTTGAGTTTCCATTGATATGGTTTTGCCTGGCACTTTTGATTGTATAGTTATTTATTTTCTGAAAAGATCTTCACATGTTCCATAAATATACCTAAGTGCAGGTACCACGTATAGTAAGTTTTATAAATCTGTCTGTCTTTAAAAATGAACTGAGGTCCTCCAGGACAGAAATGAAGTCTTGTTCATCTTGGTTTCCTTAAACCTTGTGTAGTGGTTGGCATATACTTGGCTTATTTGGTAGAATTGCATTGAATAATAAATTGTTAGAACACTTTTCTATGATACAGTTCTTTACATAAATAAGAAATTTCAGAAATCCATTTTTCATTCTGTTAACACTCTTGTTTTAGGATCTCTTAAGTAGACAGATATTCATTATTTCTTTTTTACGTTACTCTAAAAGATACATAGCCTAATTATGGAGCTTTTGGTAATCTTTTTGTCCCTGTGATTTTAAATAAATATAGGTGGTCAATTATTCAGAACATGCCTTTGCAGTCAGTCCTGGATTCAAACTGTTTCTTACATTTTTTGTATGACTTTGGGCAAGTTACTTTATCTCCCAAAGTTTTCATTTCCTTACCTATAAAATAAGGATGGAATAATACCTCCTAGAGTCATTGGAGGGATTATTTGAGATAATATATACATAGTGCCTAGGATATAACACTCTAAATATATTAGATAGTATTATTAAAATAAACACAGAGATACATTCTGTATTACATTTTAAGCCTTTTGCTTATTAGCCATTAAAAGTCAACAAGTGGTAACTATTGTTATGTTGATAATTCTTTTTTTCATCTAATAAGTTGATTATATCTGATGCCTAATATCTTCATTAGAGACAAGAAGCTAATTAACCTCAGAAACTAAGTAGCAAATACAAATGTGGCTTATTGCTTTTCCATAGTTGGAAATCCTAGTCTAGTTGTGTTTAAAGTCTGAACCATGAACAGTTTTCAAGAGGGAAAAACTATGTGATAGGATCCCTCAAATGCATAATATTCATGATCACAGTATATGTCCCATAATCTTTTCTATTTTACTGGATGCTTACTGTGGTTTCCAGGTTTGGCCATTTATGGACATTGCTGCCAGATGTATATATATGCTGGTACATATAATCACACATATTGTCTAGGATATTACTTAGGAGTAGGTTTAATACATTGTAGGGTATGCATATATTGAACTTTAGTAAATAATATAAAACCCTGTGTTAAACAATATAGCAGGTACTAGTTATGTTAGCTACTCTGTATCCTTGCTGGTGCTTAGTATTGTTAGCCTTGTTAAATTTTGCCAGTCTGAGGATTTATTTGCAATTACTGGACTACTCTGTGAGCACAGAGTAGTGCTTGGTGTGGGTTCTATTTTCATCCGTTGTATAAATGTGTGTTCTTCCATTATAATAAAATTTTTTGAGTTATCGCTTTGATTCCTTCCCCTTCCATTTTGTCTTTTCTCTCTTTCTACAAATGTTGGACTTTCTGGATTGATTCTCTATCTTAATTCTTTTCTCTCCTTCTTTTAATCATTCTGCCTTTTTGTTCCTTAAAATTTTTCTCAACTTTTTTTTAAATTTATGCTATATTCCTTTTTCTACATAGTCTACATTGATTCCCTTTTTACATCATTGTAATGTTTTTTGGTTAAGTTCTATTCAAGAATAGGAACAGGAAACATCTTATTTTGGGTTTTTTTTAACATATTTTTATCCCCACGCATGACTTTGTCTCCTCTAACTTGCTTTGCTTCTGTTTGGATAGTCTTTGTCTTTCATGAGAGGAGTTTTCCTCTGATGTCAAGTGGTTCTTGGCTGACTGATCATTCTTAAGCATATGGGACTCTAAAAAGCTGACTGGTAGTTCTGAGATCTTGGAGGAAGCCTGACAATTATAGGATGATGGTCTCTACTCTTAAATCTTTTAGTTGAGTTGATCAGATTTCCAAGAGTAGAATCTTTCATCTATCAAGAAAGGTACAAGCCTTCTGATAACCTCATGGTGAAGAGAAATGGAGGTATCAATTTCTTTAGTATTTAAATTTTGGGTATTTAAAACTTTCACTTAGTTTTCAAGATGATACCTCTGCATGTGTTCCCTCAGTTCACAATCTCCCTGTTTTATCCTGCCTAGAGAATAGAACTTAAGTCTTCTGCCATGGTGGGGAAGGGCTAACAATGGGGACAGGATTGGGGAGGGCAGGGGAAATATCCCTCTGCTTCTTAAACAGACTTCGAGTTAATCTTTCTATATCAGTTCCACCTTCCAGAACTATATCAGTTCCACTGTTCAGAAGATTGCTTCTTTAGAAGCTTAGTTAGGCAAATTGGATTTCTTCTTCACTGAAAGTGATTTATTTGGCCAAGGAAATATCATTATGAGTTGATGTAACTTAATACTTTTCCCCATAGTCCAAAATTAATAGCAAGATAAACAAAAATCGTAACCTAACAAAGTTTTAGATGATAGATCATTTTACTGTTGTATATAACTATGCTCTCTCTTCCTTAGCCTTCCTTAGTTCATAGAATTCATCTAAATTTATTTTTTAGTATTTAATTAAATGCATCATCATATTCTTACTTCTGCTTTAACTTTTCTTCCAAGAGTATCTTATGATTGGATGAATGTATGAGATATTTATATTTCACTATTAGATTAGCTTTTCTGACTCTGGTAAACAACACGCAAATATATATTCATAATAAATGAAACTGCTTTTGTATGTTGGTTTCTGGAAATACTTCTAACATTTTATTGTTAGCTTAGATAAGTGTGTTGTATATGTTTTGTTTTCTGTTTGTTAACACAAAACATCTGTTAGCTTGGAGGTTTCCTTTGAGGAGATTCTTCCAAATCACTTTGGCCTCAAATTAGAATTAATTATTGGTTTTGTAAAAAGTAAAGTAAAATTCTGAAAGCTATTCTTTATATATTTTTTCATCATTTTTATCTTCTTGACTGAATTTTTTGTCAGTATGATTCATTTGCTGAAAAGTAGGAAAGATGGTATATTAAGGATTTTGTTTATTTTAAAAAGACATTAGAATTATATATTTGAAATTCATTAAATGCATCTGGGCACAGCATTAAACAGCTTTTTAAAACAGGAAACCCAAAACCTGAAATCACTGGAGAAAAATGTTCTTTCTAGAAAGCGGTATTATGTACGACAGTAGCAGTTAAAAGCCTTTCTTTTCTATTTGTTTACTATAGTACCACTTTGGAGAAAATTAATTTTCATCTTGTTGAACTCTACCTAGGTGAGAGTTGGGCCTATACAGCTTCAAGTATGTTCACCAAGGAGTGAGCAGCTATTAAGCAAGGGCAGAGTCAGATAATAAATACAGAAAAGATGAAAAGAAAATTGTCCTATAAAAGTCAAAGGAAATGATTTAGCATCAACATTTTTTACAAATCTGTACTCTGCATTCCACAGTTCAGTAGTTGTCACGAGGTCCACTTAGTATGTCCCGCTTTCAATATATGTAACTCTCTTAGCTTTCTCCTTTGAATTCAGAGACCTCATTCCCAGGACACAGTGGAAAGACCTTCTTTGCTTGCTGCTCCTCCCTGCTTTGCACTTTGTTGTCTTCCCACTCTGTTTAACCAAGTGGTAAATATAAACTTATTCAGAGACATCCAGAAGAAAATTTCACAAAGAGCTCCTCCTTGCCTCTTGTTAGCTGTAAAGTAAATCAGTGCAGAGATGTTCCTGTACAGCCAGTGTTGCCAGTTATTTATTCAGCCATCTTCCATGCATATCTATTGAATATTTTTGCTGTTTTACTTTAGTGTTGGTAACTCATTCTCTCATTCTCTGCAGGGACCTAAGCTAACAGAGAAAAAGAAGGGAACTACCATTCGTGCCTACTGTATATATTTAGCTTGGACTTGAATATCCTCATGTAATCCTCACAGCCATCTGGGGTAGGAGGATGTTATTCCTATTTTTTAGATGCAGAATCTGACGAATGATTTTCCCAAAATCACCCAGCTAGGAAGTGGCAGATCCAGGATTTAAACTTACAACTGTCTGATGCCAAAACCTAAGGTTTTCTCTTAAACATATAGGACCCACATTTGCCTGCCCCTCCCCAAACCCTATTTCAAGACTGCAGGAGAAGACTGCAAGGGTGCTTTTATACTTGGACATAAGCAGTAGCTCTGAGATCTTATGTAAGCATAACTATTGTGCTCCAAGATCTTACTAGGCAGTGAGTTTCTTGGTTTTTATGGTGTGAGGGAGATGCCGGATTCGTTGGTTTTGTGTATCACTTTTCAGAAACTTTCTGCATAAGAGCAAGATTCTATATACATAGTTATTAAAATAATATGAAGCTGAACTTTTTAAAATTTAGCATTTTGTGTCTTTGTATTGACCTGTTTTATGTTTATGTCTTTACCATTGGGGTTACTGAAGGACTAGGAACTTTATTGTGAACCACCTAATACTTGACAGTAAAGTACCAGTAAAGACAGTAAAGTGTTTTGTTAACTATTTGTTGAATAAATGACAATATGCAAGCAGTAAACTTCAAGAATTCTTTCTTCTTCCTTAGATTTGGAATCTTCCCCTTTATGGCTCTTCTTATGTAAAATAAACACATCCATTCCCACCTTTCTCAAAGATTTTCTGTCCTCTTTTTCCTCTTCTAATCCCACAAAGCACATTATGCCTTTCAGATAAAGAAAGTGGAGAAGTCTCTGATAGTCTGTGCTGTGGTGCTGTTCCTAAGTAACTTCCCAAATAAGAGAGTAGTTCAGAGTAGGCCAGGAAAGTTTGGCAGTTCTGTTAATAAAATATAATATAATTTTTCTTTTAAAAGATCAATTATAATTCCAAAATGGAAATTTTTTTTCCTCTATGTGGCAAAGTTTTAATCAAACCATGTTATAAGTTATTTTAGTTATTTGATCATCTTCCTTAAGACTGAAAGTTTGATTGGATTAGAAGCCTGGAGCTGAAGTACAGGCAGAGGTGGAATTAGAAATTGTGGGTAGGATCTACTGAAGTCACTAGTTGAGAAAGAGAAAAGGACAAATAGGGTTTTTTGCACAGCTCCTTACAGGTAGCTAGGCCTCTTCTTGGATGAGTTAGGTGTGTCCATTGGAAAGAAGTAGGAAGTTAACTCTAGACTTCCACCCTTCAATGAAACCATTCCCAATGCCGCCATCTTCCCTTCATGCTTTGTGCCCCCCATGGTTCTCAGATTTCAGAAGGCTGTTGAGTACTAAATGACTGACACCATTGCTTGAATTTGGAACTACCCACTGTAAAATCATAAGTCCCAGCAGGAGTAAAATGGTCTGACCCCTCACTGAAATGTCTTTGATACAACTGAAATATAAAGGGGCTTAATGCTATGTGTGTTTATCATCGTAAGAGTCTTATAAAAGCTGTGAGGTTGCTTTCCATGTTGCAGATAATGTATATTAGAAAAAAGGAAATTATGAAAGCAGTATGTTAAACTGAAAAACTTTTATATTTAACTTTGGTGTAGAAATTTCACCTTCCTAATTTTTTAGGCTTTATAATAAAAATTTACTTGGGAGAAATGTGTCTTTAATATTAGAGGAAAATGGAGAACAGGAAAGTATAATTATATGGACAGTTCACTTAAGTGTAAATCAAAATTTGGTTGTTGCTAAAGGATGGATAAATTATATGTTAGAAGGGCCAACATGGATAGTATGTTGGATTCTAGATAAAATCGTTATTAAAGTCTAATTTGAACCACAGAAACAGACATGCCTTTGGTCATTATTTTAAAAGATATTTTATTTCCTTTCCATATTTTATTTCCACATTAAGATGTTTCTAATGCCTATCCATTTGGAATATAACCTATACCAAAAGAATTTTGTTGTTTTAACAAGGTTGTAGTCCCATTTAACACTTTACTTAAACAGTGTTTATTTTAGTATTTTAGTTCCTCCATGTTCTGTGTATTTTTAACAATGAAATTAAATATATACTTTGTGACTTGTTTAGTTTTTAATTAGGCTCACTTGGGGTTACATTCAGGAGACCATGACACTGGCAGCTCTTGTTGCCTTGAATTCCTACAAGGACACTGATGTTAATCACGCCAAATTGGACCCATTTCTGAGGTTTGCTGCAGGAAGAAAAAAACTGAAATTATCATAAAAGTAAACCATTCTTCAGTTGTTAGAACACATCATCAGAACATAAAATTGAAAACAGAATTTCTATAGTCCAATAGCTTATGACTTTTGTGCCGTATATATTGCAAACATTTCTTGTACAGACCTAACCAGCAGACAAAATAATGACTGTTTAAAAAGGAAATAGTAAATACTTGGCCTGTGGCCACAAGTAGCAAAAGTGTGTTTCTGTGCCATCCTGCCCTGCATGACTCAGGAGGCATGCTCTACTGTAAGTGATTGCTGACATCATATTCTGGTTAGCCCTAAATGGAGCTTTCCTATTAAAAGACATGACTGCTGAGGTCTAAAGTATATTGACTATTCTTATTGATCAACTTGAAGAAAAAATGATAGTATAGAAATACCGTCTGTTATGGAGTTGACCAATTGAATATTGACTATGTTTTAATAGGGTATAAGTTTTATTTTCTCTCATTTTTCCCACAGGCATAATAAAGTGGTTTAAAAAGATAAACAAAAAAATTCTTCCTTTTAGGGTAGGCATACTTTTGACTAGTTGTCCCTAGTTATTGCAAATTCATTCTTTGTGTTCAAATGTTTAATTTTATATATTCCAGACAATTCAGAGATTAGCCACAGCTTATTTAAACAAAGAAGACACACACAAAACAAAGCATAGTTGTTTTTTTTTTTTTTTCTTTCAGAAAGAATTCAGTTGCTTACTTTTCTTAAAAACATCTTTCCCATTTCATTGAGGCAGATTTGGAAGTCAAACCAGAAACTTCAGGCTCTACTACGATGGCAAGCACTTTGTTGGGGAGAAACGCTTTGAGTCTATCCACGATCTGGTGACTGATGGCTTGATTACTCTCTATATTGAAACCAAGGCAGCAGAATACATTGCCAAGATGACGATAAACCCAATTTATGAGCACATAGGATACACAACCTTAAACAGAGAGCCAGCATACAAAAAACATATGCCAGTCCTGAAAGAGACACATGATGAGAGAGATTCTACAGGCCAGGATGGGGTGTCAGAGAAAAGGGTAAGCTACTATGAAACCACACTTTATCTTTTTCTGTTTGGGGTTCTTTTAAGAAAGTCATTATTGCCAGAAGAGATTAATTTCTCCACAGTGCTTTGGAAAGTATCTGCATTTTTCTTAATGTCTAGTTTCTGTGGTGCTGAGGTTTGCATATAGCTAATTCTTGTTCTAATAAAATATGTCGGGTATATTTTTATACTCCTGGTTGTTTTCTATTTTATCAGTTTCACCATTTTAAAAATATGTTGGAAAAATGGCCCCTATTAAAAAACAGTTCAGAGGCTTGATAAAAGAAGCATAACTCCTGGTCAAGAAAAGATAGCTACTATTACATAAGTAATTAAGGGGGTCGCATTATCTGTCAAAATTACTTTTTTGTTTTCCTTAAAGACAATTCAGTTTATAAATAGTTGTGGTCTTAGCGTGATTTTATATATGTGTATGTATATGCTTACATTTTGGGAGTTAATCATTCTTGAGTGGGAAGAGGATTTATCTCTTTATAATCTGTTAAGTAATCAAATGAGGAAGATTTACTTTCCTTGAATTATAAAAGACAATTAATTTTAAAAGACAATTTAAATTTTTTAGTTGTCATATTTTAATTGCGATATATTTCAGGTCAATATAAAAAGTTTTAACTTCTTGGCATTAACATTATTTTACTTTTGAAAATTGTTCCCAGCCTCCTCCTTACCTCCAAGAGAAAAGTAAGAGATTTTCCTGATGTTTTATATTGTGTGACATTTAGTTGGAGGCATCTTACGTATTATAATTGGAACTGTGTTAATTCATTTTTATGTTTTTAAGAACCTTCAATTGCTAAATCAAAGAAGTGCAGTAGGTTTTGAGCTTGGATTCTATCACCAAATAGATCTGTGTGCAAGTTACAATAACTAATTTGTCTGTGCTTTTGATTGTCTTATTTGTAAAATTATAATAATGGTCAAGTTGCTGTGAGGAGTGAGATAGCTAGTGCTACATGGGCACTTGGCACATGTAGACACTCAATATAAGCTTGGTAGCAGTGTTACTATATAACAGTCATCTTACCTCAAGGCAGTGTCCTCAAATAACTTCCCATTACCGTAGAGTATTTAGGTGCAAAATGAAAAGAAAGTTTGTGTCCAGCTCAAATTTTAGTTTTTGGCAGATCTTAACATTGGCATTTTGTGGCTACAGAGAAACCGACATTTAAAATTATCAACTGTAGAAAATGTATAAAAATTGTTTTTTCTATATCCATATTTGCTAGGAACCACAAATCTTGTTTGGAAGTAGCCAGAACTTAAAATCCTAAATGCCTGCTGTATTTAATATTGTTCTTTTCGTGGTCTACTTCCCATTTTCTCACTATTGGTTTATTTTCCATCTATGGCATTTTTCAGTAATGCTTGTATTTGAATATCTAATACTGACTTTCTGTTCTCTGCAGATATGCTAGAACATTCTAAGTCAGCATTTGTGAAATGTTTAAAAATGTGTACATGTGAGTCTTTCAAAGTTCATTAGCTTAATGGTAACCTTTGCTAATGCAATCTATACATACTTTCCAACACCAATGGACTTTAGCTAAAGACACTTAGCTGTTTAACATTCGGCAAGTCATTTGACTTCACCAGGCCTTGGTTGTCCCCCCATCAAAGTGGAAGTGATTTTCACAGAGATAGTAAGCTGAGGTGGATACCTAGAAGACCCTTGTAGCTCCAGGAGTCATGATTCCTTGTGTATTCTAGCAACTTTCTATATTGAATTCCCTGGATTCTTTTGTGCTGGTGGACAGTGATAGCTACCAAGAGTGAAGTCGCTGGCACTGGGAAGTACCTCTCTGTGGCAGTACATAATTAAGAATCATTTAAAAAATTACTCTTTGCTTTAAACCGCATGCATCTTAAATCTAGCTGGCTTAAAATCTACTCACTCAAAAATAGATTTATTTTATTTACAGGTGTCATCCAACAGGACAGGGTTGATGACCTGTTCAACAGCTTGAAACATTGATTCCCTGTCACAGTGGATGACATTTGTAAGTAAAGACAATCATGTTTAACTGATTTAAAGTATCTATTGACACAAGTATGGTTTAATAAATATTTAATGGGCCCTTAATAGCTAAAACCCCTCTTGTCCATGAATTCTTTACCTCAAAGGCCAAAAGTGTTGGCTTTGCAGGAATTAGCATGCTGTTATGGAAAGATACTAGTGTTAGAATTAAGAGCATGTTCTAGTTCTACTACAAGAATGAATTTTGTATGTCATTTTGGGCAAACTGCTTCACTTTTCTAAGACTGTATTTCCCTAGCTTTATGGGAGGGCTTTGGACTAGGTGGTCTCCAAGATGTGGTTTTTCTATCCTGTGATCCTCTAAGGAGCATAGGTATTGCAGAAGAAAGACAGCATAGTACCAAAAGGAATACCTGATGGGGTCCTGAGAGGTGAGGTCTGTTTTTAGCCTACAACTAATTGTATGACTTTGGGACAATCACCTAACCAGTCTGGACTTCAGTTTCTTCATAAAAGATAAGGCATTTTCTACAAAACATTAATTTCACAGGATTTTAATAAGTACTGCATAAATGGTTCTTTGCTCAAATAGGTTTGATGAAAATGAAGTTTTTTAAAAAGTCTGATTCTTTCTATAGGCCTTCTCTGTGTTGTTCATGACCTAATATGATTATGGGTCTCTAAGAGTGTGCTCATACTTATTTGATCACCATGCCATTATTAAGAACATTTTTGATAAATAATGTTTCATGAAACCCACTTTGGGAAATTTTGAGCCAGGTAATCTCTTAAGGTCTTTCTTTGCTTTAAAATAGAAAGAGGAGAATTCCAAGTGTTTTTATTTGTTTGTTGCAGTCCTAAAGATGTAAGTTGTGCATCTGAGCTTTTAGGAAAAGCTGGCAGGATAATTTCATGGCCATGAAGGTTTTTACCATGAGGAGTGAATCCTGAAGATTATTACTTGTCCCTAGGATCTGGTAGCCTGTTGTGAGGGAAGAATATCTTTTTCCAAGTGATAGCTATGTCATTTTTCTCATGAACAGTTTAAGTTGCTTCCTCGGCTTGAAATATCAATTAGAAATTTAATAAACGTTTTAAAACGTTGAAATAGATAAAACTATTTAATCATGAATTGAAAAAATTCAATTAGTTGAGAAGCCAGAAACCTTTCTACAATGGCTTAATTTAGCAGTCCAGACTGGCCAAGAGCCCAGCTATTATTAGTTACTTCTTTCTATTTATCTTGGAACTGTATTTGAATAGTTTGATATTCCAAGTAGTGAATACAATATGTTTGCTTCAACAGATACTGGACCAATGGCTGAATGCAATAGTTTTTGTGATAATTTTACATTTAATAATATAATTTTAGTTCCCCTAAACCATGCTTTCAAAATGTCTCATGTAATTGTTAATAATATAAACTGTCAAACAAATGATATAATTTGCATTTCAGAAGCCATACTATGAGCCAGAACTCTGAATCTAGGCAGAATGTCCTTACTTTGGGATTTTGTTGTCTAAGATCTAAACCTGTCCCACATGTAAGGATGTCTGAGATCTCAAGGGTGTACAAAATGAATTTTTTTATTTTATGGAACTCTGGCACACTAAATAACCTATGTGTGTCTCTGTGTGTATTTTTTCCTCCCCTCTAAGTTTGGAATGGATGCAGTGCTTGACACATTGTCATATCTATCTATCTATCTATTTATCTATTTTTGAGACAGAGTCTCACTCTGTTGCCAGGCTGGAGTGCAGTGGCGCAATCTCAGCTTATTGCAATCTCTGCCTCCTGGGTTCAAGCGATTCTCCTGCCTCAGCCTCCCAAGTGGTTAGGATTACAGGCATCTGCCACTACACCCAGCTAATTTTTGTATTTTTAGCAGAGAAGGAGTTCCATCATGTTGGATGATGGTCTTGATCTCCTGACCTCAGGATCTACCCGCCTTGACCTCCCAAAATGCTGGCATTACAAGTGTGAAGCACTGTGCCCAGCCATATTAATTTATTTTTAAGCAATTTCTTTAACATTTAAGTTTCATTTTTGAAGAATTCTTTTGGGATCACCAGATTGTGTATTGTATCGAAAATCCTTGTGAAATTTTGAGTTGAAATGTAATGGGTCCTTGCCAAAAACTGCCATAACTACTTGAATTCTTTGGATACCTCCACAAAAGGATAGGAGATTTTGTTCCCTGGAAGAGCAAAAGGTGCATGGTCAGTCTGCTTTGTTAATTGACTTAGTCTCTCACAAAGTAAGTCTTCTAAATGTTTTTCCTTTGCTTGAAAAATATACATAGGCCGTTATCTGTATACATGTAATCTCATTGTAGAAGTCAGCAGTAAGGTGATACTTAATCATGAATAAAAGTAACAATACCAGAGGAGTGCGTGGCACAAAGAAGTTTGCAGAAAACAGTTGATTTCTTGATTTTGTGCCTTGCCAGTCTTTTGGGACTTTTTTGTCATTCCTTGTGCATGCTCAAGCTGTGCTCCTCTTTTTGTTCTTCTCCCTCTTAGCCCTGCCTTTTAAAATCCACTTCTCACTCTCCCCCAAATTTACATGCCCAGATCTCCAGTGTGGCTTGTTCAGAGTTAAGATCAGTTGTTCCGGGGTGAACAGGCTCTTAGAGATTGCCAGTTGTGCCCAGGGTCACTGATTTGCATTAAAAAGCCAGTTTAGTAATTTAGGAGGAAGACTACAACTTCTGCACAGAACTTCTCATAGTGTTTGTATCTATAAACAGCCTCTGTAAGAAATCAAGTAAAGTTTAAAAAAAGAAAAAGCCTACAGGGTCAGTATATATTGGTCTGTGTGGTCCTGAGCAAGTCCTTAACCTCCCTAAGTCTCAAGTTACCGCATTCTCTAAAATGGGGATTATGGATACCATTATTACACTGTTGGGCAGCCGCATTGCAAAGAATTTATAATGTGGCCTTCCTAGTAAATGTAAAGCATTGCATGAAGAATTATTGCTTTCTGGCATCAGAGCAGTCCCCAACCAGATGCCCATCCCTGGGTCTTAGTACTATCCCCCAGCTTTTGCTAGGAACAGCATGTTCAGATTTCTCTTAAAGATCCATCTTTTGAGTGCTTGAACGGCCCTTTAAGTTCACAAGATTGTTATCATATCTTAGGAGCAAAGGGCTCCTAATTGGTTTATCAAGTAAGCAGAGTTTCTCTTTTAATCATACGGTGATAGCTCTGTTTCTAATCAGGATACATATGCCTTTGTCCAATAATTCTCTAATGACTGTTAAGACCAAAATATATTATTTTCCTGTGGTATTTGCATTTTAGTATAGACCAATATTTTTACTCTCCTTTCCCTGAATGTAAGACAAGTCAAGCTTTCTGCTTCTATGCCTGTCAGTGAACTTTTATTAAACCTGCTCTCCATGTTGAGCCTGTTACCATCTTTCAGATTTTCTGTAAGTCTGTTTTCTTGACTCGAGCTGGGACAAACCCTCTCCTCCTTTGCCTTTAATATCTTTACATTTCATTTTCTAAATAGTCTTTCATGAGCCATCTATACAAACAATTTCTTCTTGATAGTCAGAAGTTATGTTGGACCCTTTTTTGTTTGAAACAGGGTCTCACTTTATCACTCAAACTGGAGTGCGGTGGTGGTGCACACATGGCTCACTGCAGCCTTAACCTCCTGGGCTCAAGTGATCCTCCTGCCTTAGCCTCCCAAATAACTGGGACTCAGGCTGTGCACCATGATACCTGGCTAATTTTTGTATGTTTTATAGAGATGAGGTTTCTCCATGTTGCCCAAGCTGGTCTCAAACTCTTGAGCTCAAGTAATCTACCCACCTCAGCCTCCCCAAGTGCTGGGATTACAGATGTAAGTCACAGCGCCCGGCCTTATTTAAACAAGTTAAGAGCAAGGCAGGAAAATTACCGCCATTTCTTCGTCAGTTTCCTGAACTAACTTACCTCCTATCAAAATTAATTGCACTTAATTCAACATTTATTGTATGCCTCCTATTTGCAAGGAAACAGGCTAGGCTCTGGAAGAAATAAAAGATGTTTAAGATTTAAGTCCTGTCTCAAAGAACTTAAATTTTAATGCTTCATTATTTCTACCTATTTAATAACAGGCATCTTGAAAGCAGAAGACAAGCTGCCTTTATTGTCTATATATATTAACCCAGGCATTAAATATTAAGTTGGGCTCACTTTGATTTGAGTTTGCCGTTATCATAGCCCAGCAGACCACAGAAAACACTTTTGTAGATAAGAAAACTGATTTTTCAGAATCATGAATAAACAATTAACAAGATTCTGGCATTCTACCCCAGTTTAAAGGCTTTTGTCCTCCAGTATTGTTTCATTTGTGACTCGACACCTTGAGTTTTATATAAACAGTTGTTGACTGACCAAATAAAGGACTTTTTAAAAATGAGTCCAGCCAGATCCAAGGCCCTAATAGAAATCAGCCCTGAGATGGAGAAAGAAAAACACAGTCATTCAGTTTGATTTGCTACTATATATTTTTCCTTTAAAGAATTCAGAATCCTTAGAATGTCCTTGGGAGGTGGGGAGGGTCATTCTTCATTCTATGATTAAAGCATCTGAGGAGGAAAACAGTTGTCTTTTGTGAAGTGAAATAGTTTGTGAGGGTGGTGGCTAGATGCTCCTCTTTAGGGACATGTTCAAAGCAGCCAAGATGCTAAGTGGCCAAGCTCATGGCTGTCAATTGTGTATTGGGACCATCTACACCTTACCAGAGAATTCCATGCTGTAATGATTTAAGAAAACTCAAATGAGGCCCAGGAACTTATTTGTGTGAATTTCATCCATCCTTTCATCTTATCACTCACAGAAGAGATGAGTAATTGAAGGCCATTAAGGAAAACCAGATGGAAACAGGAAAATGGAAGATAAACATCAGTTCCCCAGTTCCAAAGAACCAGGCCAACAGAAGACCAAATATGTAATGTTCCGAGCCAGCTGCAGTTTTGGAAGGTTTCTGTGTCTGGGCCAACTAAACAAATAAAATCACTTAAATTACTGAATTTGAGGGTTAGGAAAGAAAGCTATTAGAAATCCTTTCACAACTGCTACTTCAAAGTCTTTATTTTGGTGGGGAAATAATCATTGTGGCAAAATCTTCATCCATCTAACTTTTCAAAACAGGAATCAACTCTCGCAGCTTATAGAAGAGTAACACTATTTGGGGTACAAAGCAAGATGAGGCTATCAAGCAGTTGTTCTGGTCTTGGCCACGTTGCTCACACACTATCTTTGTGGGCAGTTCTAAAAGAATCTGCTTTCCAGTTGTAAATCCTCATATTAGGGCACATGCCCAGTGCTCTGGATCTCTAATTATCATCTTATGCTTTTTGCTCTGTCATATTTTCCTTTTTTATCTGGAATCATTTCTCCTTTCTCTTAGTATTTCTACCTCTCAGAGACTGGAAAACAATAGCCATGCCTCTAAGCCTTTACTTATGAAAACAATTATTTGTATATAGCCTCATAAATTAGTCCCTAACTCTTTGGGGGCCTCTTTCAAGTTACTACAACTGGTTAAAAATGCTTAAACAAAGATATTATATTGCAATAACTGGATTCTTTCAGGAGGAAATTATAGGCAGCTATCTTATCCTTGTCTTTATGTCCCTTTTAAAGTATGCTGCATTATTTTCACTGTGGTTTGTCAGTAACTTGAAGGAATCAGCCCTATTCTCCATTTTGTTAGCTTCTAACACCATTCAATGAAAATTCACTAAATGGTGTAGGTTTGTTGATGGCTTCATTTGCATTCTTAGATTTTACATCTCATCCAGTGTAAACATTTTCCTTGATAATATCGACACTACTGCATCTTGTACTTACTAACAATGTTTAGTAAAAGGTTATCTTTACTGTAAAACTTCCCTCCAAGAACAGGGACTTTTATGCAAGCTGCAGATTGTTTGGCACCTTCTTAAGAGATTTACACCCCTCTTCCTTTCACCCACTCAACAGGAAGGGATCTGTGTTCTTGGTATAGTTTGCTTATTAACTTCAGAATGGCTTTGGGCTGCTGCCTAAGTTCATAGTGAGAAAAAAGCTTGGTCCTCATTCCTTGAGAAAGTTCTGTTTTTCTTTATAATGTGGAAACTACAAATGAGCCTATATCTCCATGTTTCCAAGAATTCTTAAAAAGTTAACTTTTTAAGGTTAGTTTATATATAGTAAAATGTGCAAAGCTCTGTGTACAGTTTGATGAGTTTTAACAACTGTATGCATCTGTATAACCAACCCTACAATCAATATATAGAAACTCCAGAAAGCTTTCTGATGCCCTCTTGTAGAAAATCTTACCCATACCCCTGTTCCCAGGGACTTCTATTAGGACAAGAAAAATTTTAAATTGTTGACATAACAGATGACATCCTATTTTTAGTTTCTTATATTTGAAGTACTCCTTTCTTTGTTTTCAATCTTTTTTATATATTATAAGCATATCATCTAATTATCTTTAAATATCTACCTTCCTTAACTCCAATTTTGGAATATAAAATTTCTCAGGTTGTTTTTCTTGGGGAAATATGAGCAACAAAGAAATT
>NW_016107425.1:4759845-4840934 GCF_001604975.1 Cebus imitator | reverse complement strand
AAAAAAAAAAAAAAAAAAAAGAAGAAGTAAAAAAGTGTTGGGTTAGTTCTGGTTCGGATTAGGCCATAGTCATTTTAACAGTCTTTGTAAGTTTAGAATTTTTTTACTCTTGCAAAATGGCATTTTCATTTGTTTCCAGAATATTTAATGCTCTAAAAGTCAGCATATTTATAAATAAAGATAACTAATAAAAATTTAAATTTATAAATTAATTTCCTTCGGGGATAATTAAAAACATGTTCAAATTGTTTTTCTTAGAATAGTCTGTATCCTCAAAATTATAAAACTTCTACATGAGAGAAACGTTTTTCTGAATTTGCTGAATATAGAAAGTTTGTACATTAGCTTCGTATGTAACCATAGTCAAGCTTGTCTACACTTTAGAGTTGTCCAGTTCTAGATTAACAAAGTATTTTGAGAGGAAATGATTTCCATAATTTCTATCTGCAGCATGCACAGAGGGGCTTAGCTGAAATTGTTACTTAAACCAGAACTATTTTGCTATCTTGTGGCTGTAACATTCTAATTACCACATATTTCAATGTGAATAATGAATTCCCTTTGTCCCCTTACAGATAAAGCCCCCCAAACTGCCTTTCCCCAACTAATGAATATGAAAATACCTTTGTTTGGAAGCAGTGTTACTGCAAGATGATGGGTTTTTTCTGTTTTACTTTTAAAAATCATACTGACATTGATTATAAATGTTTTTAATATCACTTTGCTTTTGATTTCACACAAAAATATTTTAAACTTTTAAGCTAATTTATTTTTCTTTAGAACAAGGTACTTAAATAGTAATGGATCTTTCACATTTGATCTGGTATTAAAAAGAATTTCTGTAATCCTGTATACTAAGTGTTTGGTCATAGCTTGGAGTGATCCACATTATCTGGTTGTTTTCCTGCTATTCTTTTCCTCCCTTAATTTCTTGACTTTTTGAGATTTGTTTTCATAAAGATCCACCTTTACTCTTTAAATAGAAATACTTCAAAAGGATCTTTGATTATTAGGTGTTATGTCCTATTTATCCAGCAATTCCCTCACACACAGAGAAACAACCAACTTTTTAATGGGGCATCTATTCCATCCTACTCTGTCACTTTAACTAATGATTTTTGCTTTAAGCATATCTTAATAACCTGTTTGGGCCTCAGTAGTAAAATGAAGGACTCAGCTTCATAGATGACCACAAGGTCCCTTCTAGCTGCCATAATTTTCTACCCATATGGTTTCTTTTGTTAATCCTTAAGAGGTTTTTCCAATTGAAGATTCTGTACTTCTGAGAACTTATTCCAAGTGGTAGAACAGTCTGAACACATACAGGTTTAAGTATAGACATGGCTAATTAAATCTGCTACTGATGAGGATTATAAATATTTGAGCCAATCAAACCATTCCCTTTGGCCTTAGGAAACTGAAAGTCTCTTCTAGCTCCCTACTGTACATTTCTAAGGATTGCAAAGCTTAGAATTATAACAGAAATAACTAACATTTATCGAGTATGGTATATCGGAAGTTGTGTGAAGTACTTTACCAAGTTATCGCCTTTAATCTTTAATGCAGTCTTTTAGGAATAAGAATTAACATGAATATCTTTGGGGGTGATAGATTTATGGTGAGTTATCAAGATATTCTAGGGGGTTGTCTTAATATAGTATATCCTCTGTTTTCAAGAATGAAATCATACAGGACAACTAGACCCTTCTACACAATGCCCCTTAGTATTACTGTAGAAACTTTAATGTTGGACTGAATAAAGACTAAGTAGATCTTTGGAGTAGTTAGGTTACCAAAAGGGAGAAGTTAGTACCTCTAGAGCTGCCCAAAGGAAGTTGAAGCATGCTTCAGACGGGCCCTTGACCCATTAAAGAATGTCACCCTAGAATTGCAACTCTTATGTTCGTTTTTTTAAAATATAAATTCTTACCAAATGTTGAAGGAACGAAGATTCCAGTTCATTGAACAAGAAAACCTATGATATTGAATTTTTAATATAGAAAAATAAAATATCCTTTCTTGTAGTGTAACTTAGTTCTCTCTTAGTTGCTTACGTTAAGTGCTGTCCTCCCTTCATTAAGTATCACACAGATGTACAAATTCAAATAGTCTTGTTCCTTTCATAGGAACAACAATAATAAATAAATAAGGATTTAGACTTAGTGGTTGTGTAAATTACATGTAAGTGTGCACTAATTGAACAAGTGAATTTTGTTTTATTTTTATTTACTTATTTAGAGACAGGGTCTTCATCTGTCAGTCAATTCAGGCTGGACTACAGTCGTGTGATCATGGCTCACTCTAGCCTTAAGAACTCCTGGGCTAAAGCGATCCTCCCACCTGAGCCTCTGAAGTACTGGTACTACAGGCATGTGCCACCAGGCCTAGCCAATTTTTTTGTAGAGATGGAGTTTTGCCATATTGCCCAGGCTGGTCTTGAACTTCTGGGCTCAAGCCATCTGCCTGCCTTAGCCCACCAAAGTGCTGGGATTACAGGCGTGAGCCACTGAGCCCAGCCAGAACATGTGAATTTTAAACATCAGTATACTTAGTAGGATGAGATATAGGTAAATTTAAAAATTTTTAAAATAATTGAGCCATATTAAATGATTAACCTAATTTATTTGCATATGAATGGAATCTGTTAATTAAGATTTATAATATAGTAAGGCATATTGCATTTATTACATTTTAGATAAGTCAGCACACTTTTACATTTTCAACAGTTGACTTAAATTCAGTTTGACAGTTTTAGCTTTTCATCATTTCAGTCTTCAAAGTGATTATTAGCATTTCGTTGTCAAAGTTGAAGCATACCTAGCTCTTTGAAACTGACAAAAGACCTCTGAGTTGACAGTCACCATCCAAATAAACAAGATTTTTAAGATAAAATGCTTTCCAAATAAATACTCTGGAGTCTATATAACACTTACTGTAGAGAGTTTATTATTTGGAAGTTTAAAAAAAGGAAAAGAAAACAGAAGCAAACAAAACCCTTCTCAAGTCTTTAATACAGTTTGACACTTTTATCATATTCTTCTTCTCTGAAGAAGAGAAATCAATAACACTGAAGGATTAGCATTTCATAACTGTAAAAGAAAAAAATTAAAGATGTTCTTACTGATAGTACTTATGAGAAATAATGAAGTAGAATAAAACTTTTAAGTTTGGGGCAAGTTCTGAAACATGCAGTGATAAATCATTTTTTATTAAAGTGCTAAATCAGATCAATGTTCTCACCAATGATAATTTCTATAAAATTGAGATATCAGCAGAAATTTTGATTCAGTATAATCAACATGCAGCCTAAACATCTATATTAATATATTTATTTCTCTATGTACACATCTATATCACATGTATGATTCTGTTGCTCAGTAAACTTACAACTAATAGATTAGATATGTGGTTCTGAAGCTTTTTGGAGTCAGGACCCCTTTACACTTAAAAAATTCCTGAAGACTTTAAAGAGCTTTTGTTATGTGGGTTATATCTATTGATATTTACTATACTGGAAATTAAAATAGATTTTATAAAATATCTTTAAGAAACAATAAAAATTACATATTAACAATATTATTAAATAACCAATTTTTGAAACAAAAAATCTAGAGGAGTGGCAGTGTTTTACATTTCTATGAATCTCTTCAGTGTATGGCTTGATTTTAAGGAAACAAAACTGGGTTCTCGTAAATGCTTCTGTGTTCAGTCTGTGGTGATAGGTTGTTTTGGTTGAACTATATGAAGAAAATCTGGCCATACATAAACACACAACTGGAAAAGAGAGAAGTATTTTAATAGCCTTTTTATTCTTTGTTGATACCACCAAAACTGGACAAGTGGTAATTTTTTAACAGTTACTTGCAATGTGGAATCTGAAACCCTATTAATATCCATTTTTTAATCAGTTACACTGAAATCCATTGATCTGTTGAACTTTGAATGGGTCTCTCAACTGTGAATGATTTTGAAACACCATGCTTTGGTCACTTGGAAAAAACTGGTTCACTGAGTTATGTTGGTCATCCAAATGTTGACACGTTTTTTGCAGTATCAAAAGGTCACATTTGTTAATATCATCATTGATCTTATCAGAAGACTCATTAAAGTAGTAGGAAGCTGTCAAGTTCAGCGTGGCAGATACAGATTTTACCTGAAAAAATTAGAATTTTTTCTAATTTTGATTTTAAATGATAAAATTTTAATTTTATCATTGACTGTCAGTTGTTTTCCCTGAGATAGCCAAAGCACTTCATTCATTTTATAGAAATGCTGAACACCCAAGTCTGATCAACCAAAATTTCTTTTACTCATTCTTTCAAGTAAAAAATGGTAATGCTAGAAAGGTACTAGCTCAGCTTACTGCTACAACAGAGAAGACTTTTCCTCAAGACAACCAGCTCTAAAGGGAACCCAGAAGAAACTTTTATGTCATGTGATGTGAACCTAACTTTCTCTTTTGGAGAGGTTTTCAAATGTGGAAGTATAAAACTCTAAGTTTAATGTAAGCTACAGCAGAAGAGACAATTAAACAAAAAGCCTACAATAACTAATTTAATATGGTATTTTTCATTAAAAACAGTATCATGGCCAGTGCAGTGGCTTACCCCTGTAATATCAGCACTTTGGGAGGCCAAGGCAGGCGGGCCATCTGAGGTCAGGAGATCGAGACTATCCTGGCCAACATGGTGAAACTCCCGTCTCTACTAAAAATACAAAAATTAGCTGGGCATGGTGGCGCATGCCTGCAGTCCCAGCTCTCGGGAGGCTGAGGCAGGAGAATTGCTTGAACCCAGGAGGTGGAGGTTGCAGTGAGCCCAGATTGTGCCACTGCACCTCAGCCTGGGCAACAGAGGGAGACTCTGTCTCAAAAACAAAAAACAGTATCGGTATCATTGGTATAACAAAATGTATTGAATTCTATACCTGGTATCTCAAAGACCTTGAAAAATTAAACCAACAAAGAAACATTATTTAACTGATGACGTGGTTTGATATTTTGACAGCAAAAACATAACAGAAGCATATGCTTTAAAACCTTTCTACAGCTGATCCTGCAGGAGGAGAGGTTTTAGGCAAGTTTTCTTTTTAAACAATATACTTCTTATTTTAATGTCTTTATTATTAAGACATGCATTTAAAAATAACGAAAATAACTTCATTTTGCAATTTTATAGCAAGTTATGGGTTTGAATTCATAGAAAAAATGATCAGATGTTAGGCTTACTAATGGTGGATACCGCCTACATTTCCTTTTCCTTCTAATATTTTCTTGGAATTTATTGCAGAGGGTTTTTATTTATCCAAAAATTTTCATGGCACTTTATGTTATTCCTCCAATAATAGTTGTTTGGTCCTGCAGATTAGTTTAAAACACAATGATTCAACATTCTGTGGAATAGAAAGCTACAGTTCCTGAATCCTAAGCATCCTTCTTATTTCAGGTGGCACATGTTCTCTCAGCACAACAAATGTTTTCAATTCAATGTCTCCTTTAGTCAGCTATGTTGCTAAGATACCTGTGTTATCAAAATTTTTTCTCTAACATGTTTTTAGTTCATAGTCTGCATATATTTTGACTGTAAAATGAAGAAACAATATTTAAAATGCCATTCTTCTTAGCACCTCTGACCTGCCATTACTTTTTGAATAACCTAGGTAAAAGACAAAACATTTATACATTTTTTGGTATTAAATCTATTCTGACAATATAAGGGCAGGAGACTGAAATCATTCAGATAGGCACTCATCTGTGAGTCTGAAGAATTCAGTGAGGCTTACAAGTGTGCCATGAACTTTGTTCATTCTTTCAACATTTACTTAGCATCTACTTTGCCCCAAGCCTTGTGTTGGGCTATAAGCCTGATGCTAATGATGATAACAGTATAACATCAGCATCACCACATAGTCTTGGAGAGTTTTGAGAGCTCTCTGCATGCTGCTCTCTCCTCCCACAGGCTTTCTGACACTCTCACAGGTAACTTCTACACCTCTCCATCCCAGATTTCTCACTCTTTCCAATATGGATGTGCTTTCACAGCCCTCTAAAGTCCAAACCACAGCGTAGTTTGTGATCACCTCATATGGTCCTTTTACCAGAAATAATACAGACAGGGAGTATATGTATACTTTAATATGCCATGCATCCTACCTACATTATCTCATCTCATCCTCCCAGTCCTCATGAAGTATAGGTACTATCTTCATTCCAGTTTTGCAAACAAAGAAATGGAGACTTAAGATCCCATAACTAGTAAATGGAGCTAAGATTCTTTTACAGATAGTCTTTACTCAAGAGCCAAGCTTTTAACCGCTCAACTGTAGATAACGTTGAATTTTAAAAATTTAAAATTTTTAAATTTAAAACAATTTTTTTAATGCTTTATGGAAGGAATGATTAGGCAGATTGAGGAGGAGAGTTTATGAGCTGCAGCTCCTTGTCTATATTATTTCTGATAAAAGGACCATATCAGATGGTCACAAACTACCTTGCGGTTTGGACTTTAGAGGGCTTTGGAAGCACATCCATATTGGAAAGAGTGAGAAATCTGGGATGGAGAGATGTGAAAAAGTCACCTATGAGAGTGTCAGAAAGCCCGTGGAGGGAAGGAGCAGTTTCAAAGGAGGGCATGGTCATAGATATCATGGATAAATTCAACTTTTGCTAGAAAATGTGATTATGGGACTAAAATAGCATGGAATAATACATTATTCATGCAGAACTTATCTCAATTATAATTTATTTATTAAACATATATTTGTTTAATATTTTGTCCTTGTAAAATAGTATAGCACCCTAGTCTCTGGTATGAAGCTATAGTTTCCTTAGTGCCTAGCATATAGTAGATACTTAATAAAATGTATGTTGAGTGACAGCTATGAGCACTTAGTATTGTACATATATACTTTGAGCATTTCAGTGGTTTCATTTAATGAATTTGTGGGTTTTATAAACTTTTTACACTTTGGCCACATGTCTAGCACCCAAAAACTTTTTGTTTTTTTACATTATATTCTTTTAAAGATAAAATGCATCCTAATTATATAATTACTCACTGAATTAGCCAATCTGCAATGTCTTCTATAAATTTAAGACTCGTTTAATTGTTTTACCATGAGATTGGAATGGCTTCCCACCTTGTAAATTATGTATGTCTATTTGGTGGATTTTAATGGAAAGCTTAATTAGCTATTTCTAAAAACAGTTTAATTAGTTGCTCAAGAGACTACTCTCTCATTTCATTGGTTTGGTTGTAGTTTTGTTGATTTGTTTTTATTTAAAGATCAGGAAAATCCAGTGCAAAATTAACTAAAACAAAAAGGCATGCCACTCAATAACTCTCTTTGAAGCCCTGATACATTATCTGACAAAGAACTACGTGTATCTAAATAAGATCAACATATCACTTCACCCTCCATCCCTACCATCAAAATAATGGAAAAGATTTTTGTAATGCTGAAGTTAATCATCAAGGCTGATTTTACTTCTTTATATGTTGTAAACCAATTGTCAGGCTTAGAACTGAATTAAGAGTGGTTATTTTCAGATGTGAATATTTCTGTTTGCTGATGATTCTGGGTCTTTGTGACAGCTGAGCCTTACTTAGGGTTAAGAATCAGTCTGTTAAATGATTATATCCCTAGGTCTCAGGCAAGCACAGCAGAATAGAGAGAGGATAGGGTGTGAAGTCAGGAGGCCTGGTTTCCATCTTGGCTGCTTTGCTTATTGGTTATCTGCCCTGAACAAATACCTTAACATCAGTGAGTTTTCTTTTTGAAAAACAGGAGTAAGAAGTTACAATGAAATAGTATATATGACAGATCACCTTGTGGAATGTAAAGCTCTTTCTAAGTGCTGCCGATTTGGGGGCAGTGTAAAAGTGTCCCTGGATTTCTTTTTAGCTAGGTTGACAGAAGACTATAGTAATTAAAATTATTATAAAGTAGAATTGGTACTGAATTATTAAACTAGTTACCTCACAGATTACTTCTTGATATGCCACATGGTTATAGAATCAGGCTTAGCCCTGGAAGAGATTTTCTGAGGCCCCCTTCAGGCACCCAAGCCTGTTCTCCTGAAACTGTGCTTTCCCTGCTACTTGGCAGGGATATGCTAAACCTGAAGGTAAATTTGACATATTTCCCTGGAGCATTAGTTTTACTCAGTAGTAATAGACTGAACACATTTTTCTATTAAACAAGCCTAGGTACATAGTGAGCAGCTGGGAGAACCACTCCTGGACCTGTGCACATCCCTAGTCACTGCTGGTTGCTACTGGGGGCATTTAATGGACAAGGTAGTAATGCACTAGTCTCTGCTGGCCAGATAGCCATAAGTAGCATTTGACCATATCAACCTAAAATCTCCAGTTGCTTAAACTGTCTCACTTTAACCTATTTTTTTGTAGAGGAGGAAATCATGGTAGTCTTCTCAGTCCATTAAAATGTCACTGAAAGATTTTAAATCATCCTGTAATCTTTTCTTCTTCCTCACAAGTGCCACTTGTTGCAGTCTGGCTTTCTGTGTCTTCCTTTCTAACATACTGACCAGATGTGGACCTTGTCCAGATGCCTCAAATCACTCTTAAGATGTCGGGTTCACTATGGGACACAGTACGTATAAAAATAAGAATTTAATTGGCCGGGCGCAGTGGCTCATGCCTATAATCCCAGCACTTTGGGAGGCTGAGGCAGGAAGATCACAAGGTCAGGAGTTTGAGACCAGCCTGACCAATATGGTGAAACCCATCTCTACTAAAAATAGAGAGTTGTGGTGGCGCACGCCTGTAATCCCAGCTATTCAGCAGGCTAAGGCAGGAGAATCTCTTGAACCCAGGAGGTGGAGGTTGCAATGAGCCAAGATTGCACCACTGCACTCCATCCAGCCTGGGTGACGGAGCAAGACTCCATCTCAAACAAACAAAAAAAGAATCTAATGACTATCTTTTATATGAAGAGCATCCAAGTTAGTGGTTAAGTTCTCTGTTAATTTTATTAGGGTCCTTTGAACCAACAGGAATTTCATAAATGAAATGCTGTGGGCATGATATAAAAAGTTGGTTTGAGAAAATGCCCAAAAGCAGGCTACTTTTACTTTTCAAACATCATTATCTTGTAAAACATGCAGTGTATAGCAGAGTCATTGCAAAGAAAAGTTAATGTATAGTAATACAGTGGACAGTGAACACATCTGTGAATCATGTCCTTGCTTGCACTTCTTCCCAGGGTAATTGTTTATGAAAGTTAAATCTTTTTTCTTCAGGCCACTATTGCCATTTTCAAAATGAAAGCAAATTTTTAAAAGTATATTTGAACATCAAAAATCTACTTTATATCACAAATCAATATATGTCTCTATTGAGGCTTAAAATGAATAAATAAATTACAATGGAAATATTCTAATCAAACTGTAATCCATTTTTGCCATATAAAGGAAATTAGCTTTTCTAACTGAAGTTTAAATAAGTCTATAACAGGTCCTTTTAAAAATAACCAAATCACTTAGGCTTCTTCCTAGTATTATCAACAGAAGTCACTAAAGGAATGAGAAAACTAAAAATATAACACTTAGCTTTTGTTTTGATATACTAGGTTGCCTCCCTTAAATTAGTGAGTATAGAATGTTTGCTGAGATACAATAACTTGAAATAACCTCATATAGCAGTTTAAAATCTGAAAATACTCCTAATAATATCAATCTGAGCCTGCATTTTAGTTGTATTTTTATATGTATATTATATCTAAAATCTTTTTGAAAAGGTGAAAATGTTTACAATTCAGGAATTTTGCACTAAAGTTCCTCGTTGAAAAAGTGTTAGAGCTTCTCTGATTTCACCTTCTCTATTGTAACAGAATAATAGTTTTTCTTTAAGTCTTGCAGGTAATGGGTGTCAAAAATTGGGTAAAAATTGACAAAAATTAAAATGTAATGACACATTTCTCCAAGTATCCCCTCAGGTTCATGGGGGTTGGGGGGAAGATCAAGAGGACCTTCTCATGAAGGCCGGTTTCAGCTTTTCATTAGGAGGAGCCAAGGAAGAATGTTGTTATACAACCATCACTCCTGGTAACCAAACATTATATGGTGTTAGATTAGAACATTTTATTCTTATTATGTAATTTTGTTTATATTTACATGTTGTTACATAATTCAGAATAAGGACCTCTTTCATTTATTGTATAAAATTGTTACCTATCAGGACTACAATCTGCCATGCTCTAAGAATTTGTAACTGAAAAAATAAGACTGCATCTTATGAATTAACTTTAAGATCACCTAAGATATCTGCACAATGATATGTAAAGTCATAAAGAAATAATTTAAAAAGGAGACTGAAAGAGGTAGCAGTTGATTATGCCCATTCAAGCACAGACCTAAAGTGAGGGGAGACCCATGAAATGAACGCTGAGTATTCTAGTCCATCAGCAAGGCCATCCTAATTGTAAAGGTTGTTCTAACTCTACGCATTAGTGTTCAATTTCTCTCACTCCACTTGCTCCAAATCCATTCCCACCAACTTCCTAATTATTTTTTGTTTGCAGTATAAGTGTGCTACCAAAAAGAGCAAGTTGGTCACTACTTTATGATATTAATAACTATATCATATTTTCTTATAAACCAGACAAGTGCCATTCTGATTTACCTATCAGTTTCATGAGCTTGCTATTATTAGTCTCCCCTTGAGAAATATGTATCTCCTTGTGCTGACAAACTCCATTTCTCAGCCTACTTTATTGGGTACTAGCCAAAAACCCATTGTAAATTTGCCACAGCTACCTTCTGAAGACCCACTTGATATAGCTAGCAGGCCTTTCCCTCATAAACATTCCCAAATCTTTCAGCACATACTTGTGAGCTAAGTGAGTATGAACCTTTTCTTTCCTTTTGAATTTCTTTTAAAAATATAGAGAAGACCATAGAGCTCATTTAGTCCCCATGAGACTTAGAAAATCTAAGTGACTTGGCTCATAGCAGTAAGAACAAGGCTTGGAAGCCAAACTGTGTGCCATTCCGCCCCCTCCTCCTTAGGCATAGTGTTCTTTATGTAGTGTGAAAAAGCTCCCTCACAGCTGCTACTTGGAAAATTTCTCATATTTCTATTGTTTCTTGAAAGAGGAATGCAAGGGCTAGCCTTTTTTGATAATTGTGTTTTCAGATGTCTTATGTTTAAATATTACTGCATGTGAGTTGGTCAGGGAGCATGTTAGAGTATACAACATTTGGTAGTGGCAATGTTAGTATAGTGTGATTTAAATTTATTACATACGGAGATGAATGCACTGGTGTGCCTTATTGTTATCTGTTTAGATGGATATGTTAATGCTAGAGGAGCTATGTAATGAAGACTGAGTTGGGAGTTATGATGTGATTGCTGCCAGTAGCATAAAAATTAAGTCCTAGCATAATGTTAAGAGTTTTCTGTGTAACATAAAAATGTATTTATCCTAACATAATTTAAGGAATTTATAGAGTTCTGATACAGAAGTCTCTAATGTTTGACTTAAAATGCATTTGAACATTTTCCTTGAGTGTTGAACCTGGTAGTTACTATAAATTCAAGTATAGCAGTACTAAAAGGCCTAGTGATCTGAGAGGCACTGGAATATAAATGTTCCAGAAATTTATTCAAATGACAACCTTTCAAAATGGCATGTTAACCAGAGATAATATGAGAGACAGGATAGCCTAGAGGAGAGAGACAATTTGAAGTCAAATAGACATGGGTTCAGATCTTAATTTCATCATGTGCTAGTTAGGTGACCTTCAGCAAGATACTTTATTTATCTGAGCTTTTGTTTCGTCATCTATAATTGTCTTTCTTTAAGTCTTTAAAGTCTAAGTATAAAATTCTTAAAAGTCTGAAAGTCTAAGTATACAGTTCTTGTCTATAAAATGAGAATTGTAATAACTACCTTACTGGTTGTTTTGACAACTAAACTATATCATACATGTAAAGCATTTACTAGTACAATGCTATGTAATTGTCAGTTAATTAATGGAAGCTGACATGTTGTTAAGTACCTTGGAATATATTCTACTCTTGGCTCTAATGGAGAAAAAATAGGCTACAAATTATAATTCAGGGGATGAAGGCAGGAATAATCTGTGTATCTAAAGTGCTTGAATCCATAAATGTTTATGTTATAACTTGGTATTGGAGGTTTCAGGAAAGCTGTATTGTTTGTACCTCAATTTTAACATTTTATAGAAATTACAGGATTTCACTAAACCTGAACCAGAAAGCCATATTTCCCAAGAGTTAATCCAGTTACTCAGCACCTTCCCAATTATGCTCTAGGGTCATGCCAGCTAGAATATTCCTCTGTGGTGCTTTTTGGATGGATTGTTGACTTAGCTTTGATAACCGGAATATTATGCTAATGATTTTAACCATGATGTTACAAAGGAGGTAGCTATTTGCATTACATGAGGTCCTTCCAGTGTCCTAAAGAACATTTTTACTATAAATAAGTCCTGACATTCAGTAGTTGGAGAATTATTTCTTTGGATTAAATCTCAATTCCATACTAAAAACTAGATACTTGTGGAAAAGAGAGTATAATCGATCATTTGTACTTTGGTGTGAATAAATTGGTAAGACCCTTTTCTATAAGCAGGATTTGATGGGATTGCTGAGTTTGAGCATAGATGTTCTTTTAATGATCAAATTGCCAGACATAAGGTAGGTAAAGATTGCAGAACAGTGATGCTTATAATGTGTCCCTAAACTATTGGTTATAATTTGACCTGAGCTCACGTTGTATAGAACAATGGCCGTGGGTCTTTAATCCATATCACAGTCACAAATTATACTAACTCTGATCCTGGAAATGTAGGTCCTTTGACACAAGGAAAGGGAGGGAAACTTCCATTTATTGATTACTTTATGTGCCAGAAATAATGCAAAAATGCTTCCCACATATTATTTGATTCTTAATAATTCTATACCGTAAGTATTTTCAATCCATTTTACGCATAAAGAAACAAAGACAGAAATAAATCAGTTACTTGACCATGGAAGTGCCACAGCCAATAAATGACGAGTTAAGGTTAGCACTTGTCTGGCCCCAGAGCCCATGAGTTTCCTATTTTACCACACTTGGTGAAAATGAGAGGCTAGTTCAGCACAAATCCAGTATTTGTGGATTTTTATTTATTAGACAAACAACAGGGTAGTAAGATCAGTGGGAATTTCTTTATTTGAAAAACATTGAATGTGTTCCTTTTCAAGGTCACCTATCTCGCCTTCTATCCCGTATTCCTCACACTGCTCCTCTACCCACCCCTTACCTTTCGTTTTCTTTTCAGTGACATAGGCAATGTACATTGTGGCCTAAAATCCATGCCTCTTCACAAACAGGTGAAAAATGGCTCTCAGGTTGGCACTGAGTAAAATTTATCATTGTAATTATAATCACGAAACTATTAAAATGAGAAAAATAGAACATAATATTTTAAACACTTTATTGTAAAATGCAAAGAACTGCTATGAAGATTTGATCATATTTTTTGAAGTATTAACATAGTACTTTAAATTTTTAATTATTTTTTCACTTTTATTGTAGATACAGCGTGTACATGTTCAGGTTTGTGACATGGGTATACTGCACTCAGGTAGTGAACATGGTGCCCAGTAGGTAGTTCTTAGATGCATCCCACCCTTCCCCTTCAGTAGCTCACAGTATCTATTGTTCCCAAGTTCACGTCTGTGCTTGCTTAGCGTTTAGCTCCTGCATGTAAGTGAGAACGTGCATTATTTAGTTTTCTGTTACTGCATTGATCTGTTTAGGATTATGACCTCCAGCTCTATCCATGTGGCTGCAAAGGATATGATATCTTTTTTTTTTTTTTTAATGGCAGCATAGTATTCTATGGTGTGTATGTGCCATATTTTCTTTATCCAGTCCACCATCGATGGACACCTGGGTTGATTCCATCTCTTTGCTGTTGTGAATAATGTTGTGATGAACATGCAGTGCATGTGTCTTTTTGGTATAATGATCTATTTTTCTTTGGGTATATGCCTAGTAGTGGAATTGCTGGGCCGAATGATAGCTCTAGTTTAAATTATTTGGGAATTCCCCAAAGTGCTTTCCGCAGTGGCTGAACTAATTTACGTTCTCACCAACATTGTATAAGTGTTCCCTTTTCTCCACAGCCTCACCAGCATCTGTTGTTTTCTGATTTTTTAATAACTATTCTGACTGGTGTGAAATAGTATCTCATTGTGCTTTCAATTTGCATTTCTCTGATGATTAGTGATGATGAGCATATTTTCATACATTTGTCAGTCATTTATATGTCGTCGTCTCCTTCCTCCTCCTCCTCCTCCTCTTCTCCTCCCTCTTTTCTTCTTTCTTCTTCTTCCTCCTCCTCCTCTTTCTCCTCCTTCTCCTCCTCCTTCTCTTTTATTCTTCTTCCTTCTTGAGTTTTGCTCTTGTCGCCCAGGCTGCAGTGCAGTGGCACGATCTCAGCTCACTGCAGCCTCCGCCTCCTGGGTTCAAGTGATTCTCCTGCCTCATCCTCCCAAGTAGTTGGGATTATGGGTGCCTGCCACCATGCCAGGTTAATTTTTTTTTGTATTTTCCATAGAGATGGGGTTTCACCTGTTGGTCAGGCTGGTCTTGAACTCCTGACCTCAGGTGATCCACCCAGGCTGACCTCTGCCTTCCAAAGTGCTGGGATTACAAGCGTGAGCCACTGCGCCCGGTGCATATCTTCTTTTGAGAAGTGTCTGTTCATATCCTTTGCCCATTTTTACTGGGGTAATTTGATTTTTGCTTGTTGATTTGTTTGTTATAGATTGTTATAGACTCTGTTTATTAGACCTTTGTCAGATGCATAGTTTGTAAATGTTTTCTCTCGCTGTGTAAGCTATCTGTTTACTCTATTCGTAGTTTCTTTTTCTGTGCACAAACTCTTCAATTTAATTAGGCCCACTTGTCAATTTTGGTTTTTGTTACAATTGCTTTTGGGAATTACACAAAAATTCTTTCCCAAAGTTGATGTGAAAAAGGTTATTTCCTAGGTTCTTCTCTAGGATTTTTATAGTTTGAGGTCTTTAAATCTTTAATCCATGTTGAGTTAATTTTTCTATATGATGAAAGGTAAAGGGTCCAATTTTTATTCTTCTGCATATGGCTAGCCAGTTATCCCAGCAGCCTTTGTTGAATCCTTTTCCCATTGCTTGTTTCTTAGGGAGTCCTTTCTCCATTGCTCGTTTTTCTCAGGCTTGTCAAATATCAGATTGTTTAAGTGTAAGGCTTTATTTCTTGGTTTTCTGTTCTCTTCCATTGGTCTGTGTGTTTGTTTTTATACCAGTACCTTGCTGTGTTGGTTACTATAACCTTATAACTTAGTTTGAAGTCAGGTAGTGTGATACCTCCACCTTTGTTCTTTTTGCTTAGTATTGCTTTGTCTAGCCAGGCTCTTTTTTGGTTTCATATGAATTTTAGAATAGATTTTTCTAATTCTGTGAAGAATGATGTTGATCATTTGATAGGAATAGTGTTGAATCTATAAATTGCTTTGGGCAGTATGGCCATTTTTATGAATTGATTCTTCCAATCTATGAGCATGGGATGTTTTTCCATTTATTTGTGTCATCTTTGATTTCTTTCAGCAATGTTTTGTAGTTCTCCTTGTAGAGATCTCTTACCTCCTTGGTTAGCTGTATCCCCAGGTATTTTATTTTTATTTTCTTTATGGCTATTTTAAATGGGATTATATTTTTGTTACTTGGTTTGTTCTTTGTTTGTTTGATTGGTTGGGGGTTTTGTTTTTTTGTTTTTTTTTTTTTAACAGAATCTCTCTCTGTTGCCCAAGCTGGAGTCCAGTGGTGCAATCTCAGGTCACTGCAACTGCCGCCTCTCAGGTTCAAGTGATTCTCCTGCCTCAGCCTCTTGAGTAGCTGAGGTTTACAGGTACCTACCACCATGCCCAGCTAATTTTTGTATTTTTTTTTTTTAGTAGAGACGGGGTTTCATTATGTTGGCCAGGCTGGTCTCAAACTCCTGACCTCAAGTGATCCTCCCACCTCAGCCTTCCAAAGTGCTGGGATTACAGGTGTGAGCCACTGTGCTCAGATGAGATTATGTTCTTCATTTGACTCTCAGCCTGGACATTATTGGTGTATAAAAATGCTACTGATTTTTGCACATTGATTTTGTAACCTGAGACCTTACTAAAATAGTTTATCAGTTCTGGTGGCCTTTTGGCAGAGTCTAATTTAAGGTTTCCTAAGCATAGAATCATATCATCAATGAAGAGTAATAGTTTGAATTCTTTTTTTATTTGGATGCCTTTTATTTCTTTCTCTTGCCTGATTGCTTTGGCTAGGACTTCCTCGCCATTTTTATAGTCCTCCTCTCTGTATTGCAGATGGTATGGACAAAGGCAGAAACAGAGGATTGTGGAATCTACCTATTCCCCATCCCATTATCCAGGCCTCATTCACATGAACCTTCAGAATTGATATCTGTGTCAAGGATGGGTAGGATCACTGGATGTGATGGCTCATGCCTGTAATTCCAGCACTTCGGGAGGATGAGGCCAGTGAATCACTTGAGCCCAGGAGTTCCAGACCAGCCTGAGCAACATGGAGAAACTCCATCTCAACAAAAAAAAAATAATAATAATACAAAAATTATCTGAGTGTAGTGGCATGCGCGTCTAGTCCCAGCTACTCGGGAGGCTGAGGTGGGAGGATCAGTGGAGCCCAGGAGGTTGAGGCTGCAATGAGCTGTGGTCACAACACTGCACTCCAGTTTGGGCACCAGAGTAAGGCCTTGTCTCAAAAGAAAGGATGGGCAGGATCAGGTCTGACAACAGGTCAAAGATTCCCAGTCAAAATAACAAGCTAGATACTGGTGATGTTTCTATCAAGAATGACCTTGTGGGGATGTACCCAACCAGTTTAGACTCCCCCTCAGTTAAACCATTTTCTTCTGTTTTATAGGGACAGAATATGAGAGGTGCTATATGCCTAACACCTTATGTTTATATACTACTCTTATAAGGTAGCAGAAAGAGCTGTCAGGCTGTGAAGACAAAAGATGGGGATTCTGAGCTCAGACCTCCACATCCTGACTGTGTGAAACTGAGCCCCAGTTTCCTCATCTATAAAGTGACCATTATGCAACATACTTCCCAGGATGGCTGTGGGACCAATAAATAGGACAGCCTTGGGAAGCATCAAGCAGTGTTCTTGGATCCTTAACAATACTTAGTATCTCCTTTTCTTGCCACTTTCCATTTCCCTTCTAACCCTGCTTCCTCAGCTGGCATACATGTCATTATATGACTAAAAAAATAGGATTAAGGCCAGGCGCAGTATGGCTCATGCCTGTTATCCCAGCACTTTGGGAGGCCAAGGTGGGCAGACATGAGGTCAGGAATTTGAGACCAGCCTGACCAACATGGTGAAACCCCATGTCTACTAAAAATACAAAAAGTAGCCAGGCATGGTGGCGTGCGCCTGTAATCCCAGCTACTCAGGAAGCTGAGGCAGGAGAATCACTTGAACCCAAGAGGCGGAGGTTGCAGTGAGCCAAGATTGTGCTACTGCACTGCAGCCTGGGTGACACGAGACTCCATCTCAAAAAAAAAAAAAAAAAAAATAAGATTCAGAATGTGGATAATTGGGTAGGGACAAAACACAATGGAAAGGGTAGTGTTTCCAGGCATGCTTATGTGGTACAGACCTAAAGCAGATGACAGACTCCTTGAGGGCAGGGACCTGTATCTTATACTTACACTATATACCTAAAGCTAATATGGGCTCAGCTACAGCTAATATTGAGCTAATACTGCTCATGATAAGATTAAAATGTAATCCTAGCATTTATTGGGTACTTAGTGCCTGCAGATAGTCTTTACATCTTTTGTATGTCATTTCTTTAAACTTCCCAGTAACCTGTGAGACCTGCATTATCCCTATTATGTAGATGAGGTAACCAAGGCACAAAGCAGAACTCCCAAGGTCAGTAGTCAAACTTTAGTTTCTCTGATTTCAAATCATATTTTCTTTATTATGCCACACTGCCCCCCAATAAAAATAGCTGCCTTCATTTGGTTTTATTTTTTAACCAAATATATATTGAACCTTTATTGTATAACCTGCTATGCTAGATTCAAGGTTTGTAGAATTATACATAAAGTCTAGTTCCAAATAAACAGCTACACAGATAACTGATATGAGGTAGAATATGGTGGTCTTGGAGATTGTGAGGTTCACAAGTAGATGAGATCACTTCTGATTGGTGCAGATTATCAAAGTCATCATGTATAGGAGGGGGTGTTTGAATTGAGCCTTGAGGTCTGCATTTCCTACTATATGCTAAACTTGAGATCATAAGATCTTAGTTACTACATTTTTCTTAACATCCATTGATAATCACTGCCACTCTGTTCTACCATCTGTTGCTACTCCCCAAAATTGAAAGAAGGTAACTAGACAAACCACCTTGAAGAGAATCAGAGAGAAGACTCCATGGTTTCCTCTCATTTTCTCATCTGGGTGGATATAACATAGTATTAAGAGCCCAACCCCACCACCTACTAGCTGTGCAACTTTGGGAAGTAAACTGTAGGCCTCAGCTCTGTCAACTGTAAAATTAAGATAATTTACCCCTCAGAGGGTTTATCTGTGGATTCAGTGGGATTCAATATATAAAAAGTGCTTTGTTGGGTGTCTGGAACATATGTACTCAATAACTAATAAGTGATAGCCATAATTAATAGAGTCTATATCTAAGTAGATAGATATCTACTAGATTATGTAAGCATGAGTGATACACATTTGTTTGGAATGTCAGACTACTGATTATATTGGTTCCGAATTATTAGAGCTATCAATTTTTGTTATTTACAAGCTCTTCACCAAAATTAATGCGGAAATGCAGTTGCTGCCATGTTGAAGGCATAATAGTGACCAAACTCTTAGCCATTTGAGAGCAGCCAATGCTATTTTCATCTGAAGCTATTGTTTTCTATCTCCTTACTGCCCTAGGTAGCTGCACAAATTGCAGTTAATTCCAGTATTTCTTGACTAAATGGAACATTACTCAGGAAATACAGTACAGTCTGCAGAGTCTACAGTACAGCTTACCTCTGAATGACAAAATACTTACTTTTACCCAGCTATAAATTTTCTGGGTAACCATGATGAATATTTTTATTCTTGGTTGAATTTTAGTAACTATAGTTGAAGAACAGGAATGATCTATAAAATAGGATGTTGATCAGAAATACTCAGGAAAAAGATACTACTTTGGTTACATATGTTATTGTTTTCTTTAACTTAGTAATTTGATATTAAACATTGTTGAATAAAAAATTTTACTGTTAAACTTGCCTTTGGACACCCTTTTTCTGGTTCCTACTGAGAACTGGTTAAACTTCATTTTAGGCTGTACATGTCAAAGAGTCAATTGGTCTTTATATTTTTAGTCATCATGTGACAAAATAGGTCCAATCTGAAAAGCAATTTAGGCTAGAAAAGGAAACTTTTTCCATTGCATTTCTTTTTGCAGTGGGAGCATTTTATGTCTCATATGAATTATCTAAGTAAGTATACAAATTTGTGAAATTGAAACTCCTGTGGATGTAAATAATTAACTTTTCCCTTTTGTTAGACATAATTTTAGAAGAATAAAAGGGACTAAAGACTGAAGTAAACAAAAATAATTTAGGGATGTTTAGAAAATCATTTGTTATTTTCAATATCTAGCATAGCTTAAAAACCACTTCATGCTCTAATTAAACTAGAATATCCACTGGGAACATAACGCCTGTAGATTATGAAATCTGAGATAAATTGTTTACACTACAAATATACTGAATCTGTTTAAATACATAGAATTTTAGATGCTTTAAATACAATGTAACATTGGCATTATAATTGGTCAAACTTAATTATTATAGCATGAGAAACAGATGATTGGAGGTAGTTAGGGAACCAAAATGGGAAATTTAAGCGTCCTGTAGCATCTTAGTGAAAAAATACAGGTATTGCTCCTAAATCGGCTGTTGTGCTAAGTCTCTCACCTAGCCACCCTGTTTCTACACCAGCAAACAAAAAAAAATCTGAATCCTATAAATAGTTACAACTGGGACCTGTGCAAATAAGGAATTATTCCCAACTAGCTTCCACAGAGGTCACAGAATTTAAAAAAAAAAAAAAAATGTTGAGACTGGGGAATTAAAATAGTGGTTTCTTCTATGTCAGTCTAGCTCACAACAAAACTATCATAGTATAGAGACAAAACCGACCATGCCAAGCTGTTAGCAATGTGATATGCATGCTCCTTGTTCTGCATGAAAATAGTGTGATACCTTGCTTTTATTTTTCATCAAAATACTTTTATCAGTTTTTTCTCATCTTTAATAAAATTGGGTTTTGGTTACCTAACCTCAGTCCATAATGAGCAAAGGATACAGATTAGCCTTTCATAATTTACCTGGCAGTGGTACATTATTTTTAAAACCTAATGCTGTATGTATGTTAATTTTCCTCTGCTTTTAATAGGTTAAAAAATCCATTTTGCAATAACGCATGACTCATTCATTTCTCATTACCTTCCCACTGATTTCTTTCTTTTTTTTTTTTTTTTTTTTTTTTTTTTTTTGCCTTGAGCCAGCAAGAAACTCTTACATGAGAGGAGGGAGAAACAGAGAGACAGAGTGAGTTGAGGAATACAGTACTTAAATACTGTTGCTTGATTTTCATTGGTTAGCTCCTTTCTTACCGTGGCCAGTCTAATGCAGCCTTCCTTGTCAAATCCCTCCCTTCCACCACCTTCTCTGCCAGGGGCTTCACGGGGTGTCTGTTGCTAGAAACTGATTGCAGGCAGTATGTAGGCATCTTTCATTCAGAATGGACATTAATATCTTGAATAGAGAAGAAAGCTTTTAGAAATGTATCATTTGTCAAAATTGCATGCCTTTTAAAAAAAGATAAAGAGAGATGCTGAGTGTTCTGTATGTTAGCATCGACTGTTTTTATTTCTGTTCAGACTCAAGTTTTTGGAAGCTAGAATATAGATCCCTTTAAGAAAAAAAGGAAGAAAGAAGAATTTGCTGCTTAGTCGACCTCTGTTTAAGAAGTGCTTCATCTTCCTCCTCCACCTCTCCGTGGTGTTTCTCTGCAGCTCTCTGTAGGTTAGGGTTCTGTGCTGCCTGGCAGAATGCTCATGTGTTAGCTGAATAGACTTCATCGACAGACATAGACCACTATAGGTTTTCTCTCCCTGTGAATTCCAAAATGCCATCCAAAGAGTCTTGGTCGGGGAGGAAAACTAATAGAGCTGCAGTTCACAAATCAAAACAAGAGGGCCGTCAGCAAGATTTATTGATAGCAGCCTTGGGAATGAAACTGGGTTCTCCAAAGTCGTCTGTGACAATCTGGCAACCTCTGAAACTCTTTGCTTATTCGCAGTTGACATCACTTGTTAGAAGAGCAACTCTGAAAGAAAACGAGCAAATTCCAAAATATGAAAAGATTCACAATTTCAAGGTAAGAATATTTGCTTTTAGCTTTTTATAATTAAGAAATGCACATTACTTGAAATATATAATATTAAAGGAATATCTTCTTATGTCTTTTTAAAACTAGGATGACTTGACTAAAATGTTCTTGCTATTTAAGGAATGAGATGTTTTAAGCCTGATTTTACTAAGGAATAGCTGAATAAAGCTAATGGAAATCCAACCCTGTTTTTCTCTAATGCTGTTTTAATATTCTGTTTCATCAATGTATACTCACTGGTAAAAGTCTTGACTAGTGTTTAAAAGGTCTCAGTTAATGATTTTTGGCATTGTTATTTGTGATACAAATGTGTCTAAATACCTCTGTTGGATATTTTATGAGAGGATAAGATCTCATCTCTGTTTCTGGTAAAAAGCTTTGGATATAAGAGGCATGTGCTATTGCATCTGGATTGAGCAGATGGTTTGCATTTCCCATAGTTTCTGTCTTTTCTCCCGTTAATGAATTGACCGTGATGGAAGGAGGATGGCTACCTTGGGACTGTTGATGCTGCTGACACTAGCAGCTTCTCTTCACTTTTTGAGTATTTGCTTTCACCATGTATGTGTGTGTATGTGTAGTTTTTAATTATTGTGTAATGTGGTTTATCAACTGTTCTTGAATTTTCTTTCAAGGTGATATGTGTGTTGATTCAAGCTGTATGTAGATCTTGCCTGTATTTATAGCATGATATAAGGCCTTGAAGTTCTGTTCTTTGCAGTCTAATTCAGAGATTAAACAACATGAGGTCATGCATAAGGAGACCCAGTTACATTTAATAGATAGATGCACTGACATTTCTGTAGTAACTTCCCAGTAGTTAGACAACTTTATGATGTGGTTCTTGAGACATGAATATTATTAGTTTAGACAAAAATACCATTGAGGTTTTATTTTAGAAAAAGAATAAGTTGGTTTCAAAATGTGATAAAGCTGGAAATTGTGATCTTTCATTTATTTATTAATTTATTCAGCACCTATAATGCACCAGGCTCTGAACTAGATAATTTCATTCCATATTTGCAATTTATTCTGATTTTTAACACCAGTATTTATTTTACTCAAATGCTAAATACCAACTCCTGTAATATGCTCTGCATTTTCCATAGTGAGGAATAGGTTTCTGTGATCTTTAGATCATTTTGGGATAAAGGAGAAATTACTTGATAATGTTTCCTAAACATATGGGCTATGTAAAAATTGCTAATATTTTCAAATAAACTAAATAACATTTTCTCCTTCCACTTTAAACATATTAAGGACTTTACCTTTCAGCCAATATCGTGATTTAAAATGAAATAGAGGCAAATTAGTAGATTAAATACCTGATAGAAAACAGATATCATATGTGTATCTAGCTTTCACTACATTTTTCATTTAGGAACCTAATCAATACATGCAGACTTCTAGGCCTCAGTTTCCTCTTGCATGATATACAACCCAGTCTGACAGAATTTTTATCAGGAAAATGACCCCAAATAAATCCTTTTACCAATATGAATTTATGTCACAAAAGAAGTCATTTAGGCTGCTAATAAATAAGAAATTATATGTACACTGTTTAGAAATGGCTGAGGTCTTAAATATATCTCCGAAGATGTACGCTGTGATTTGTTCAGCAAAACAGATTGACCAACTAAGAATGTTATTTGAGTGCTAAGTCAAGTTCATTATACATGCTTTTTATCAATTCAAGAATTTTCATAAACACTCTCTTTTTTTGGTTGTATCTTCCAGTTGTTTCTCAATTTTAACATGTGACTTTAATGAGTGAATTCTATACACCAGAAAGTGCTGACTCTGCGATCAATTGTGACTCCTACCTTGTATCTAAACTGCTTTAAAGATACTTGGGGTTTTGTTGTCTGTTTGTTTGGGGGTTTTTTTGCTTTAAAAAAATAGAAGCTTCTTCCTTCTCTGGAGCTGAAAAATAATGAAAATCAGCTTGGACTTGTTCTTAAAAAAGAGTATTTATGCTCAAGAAAGGGCTCATTTTAGACAATGAGTTGTATTACATATTATTTAGAGTTGCTAATAAGGTCAAAAGTCTTAGAATTGACTCTTTTCATTGAAATCATTCTCTGTTATTTAAAAAATGTTTCTGTGGGGTGGCATTATAAAAATTAGAAAAGAAAAAAGGGAGGAAAATCATACTTGACTTCCAAGAACATCCCAAAGAGAATTCAGACTGTGGCAGGAGCAGTTCTCTCCCACACAGACGCTCACTTAGAAGGTCACTGCTTGTGATATACATATGTATGCATGTACAGTTCAGAAATTTATGTGGGGATAACCCATGGCATTTCCATGATGATAATCATTCATACATCCTTGCCATTAACTATTTTTTTATGCTGGTAAAAGTGTATTCTGTATAACCAAGAGCCCACTCACCAAAGCCTCATTTCAATGTGGTTTTCTTTTTTGCTGCTTTAACTGCCTTGTTATGTAATACTGCTCTGTGGAGTCAAACAGCTGTCAAACCTTATTTTAGGGGCTGAAGCCAAGAATGCCTTCTACCTGTGGTGAAAGCAATCACCAAGGTGAAAGCCAAACAAACCAACTGGACCTAACATCAGCCTACAGACAGGGGTTTGTTTCTTTTTTGGGTTCAGGGGGTTTTTAGAATAAAACAGGATGGTTTCCATTTTGCTGTGTTAGGTAACAGCCTCTCTCTCTCTCTCTCTCTCTCTCTCTCTCTCTCTCTCTCTCTCTCTCTCTATTGTTACTTATAAGGATTTGAGAAAGCATCTGTCACAAGGATAGTTTTATCCCTTAGGGAGGTTATTTTACAGATAAATGTACCAAATCCTCTAAAAACTATTAGCTAACACTATAAGTCATCTACATCAATTAGAATGAAAATAATTGTAACTGTCCCCCCCAATCAACCTCTCATTTTAAGAACTACCTCATCCTAATCCCCCTCGCCACATATACAGAGAGAGAGAGAGAGAGAGAGAGAGAGAGCGCAAAACGAAACAACCTCTTAAGATTAAAAATAAAACTTAGGCACCCCTCCAGCAGTGATTGCGCCCTACATTCTGAGGTTTTCTGGGTAAAATGATAAATAGGACCCAGTCATTACCCTCAAGACCTTGCTTATTATATGCACCACCTTGGGCAGATTGCTTGCTCTCTCTACATTGGAAAAATTGAGTTCCCAATACATGTAGATACATGGTAGCCACTATTTTTGTTACTACAGATTATCCCTAGTGTTTTTTTTTTTTTCTGAATCCATACTGACATATATTTATACTTAAGGGTTCATCTGAATCCTCTTCTTCCTGCCCAGTTGCAGAGATTATGATGTGACTGAAAATCTTAGCGTGATTGTGGGGGCTGTGCCTCGCTCTCAGGCAGAGTTAGATGTTACATAAGAATAGCTACATGTGACCGGGTGCAGTGGCTCACGCCTGTAATCCCAGCACTTCGGGAGGCCGAGGCAGGTGGATCATGAGGTCAGGAGATCGAGAACATCTTGGCCAACGTAGTGAAACCCCGTCTCTACTAAAAATATGAAAATTAGCTGAGGGTGGTGGCATGCGCCTGTAGTCCCAGCTACTCTCGAGGCTGAGGCAGGAGAATTGCTTGAACCTGGGAGGCAGAGGTTGCAGTGAGCTAAGTGCCACAGCACTCCAGCCTGGGGGACAAGAGCGAAACTCTGTCTCAAAAAAAAAAAAGAATAGCTACATTTTTCATGCACTACAGAATACAGTGAAATCCTTTATATTTATTTTACTCTTTTCAAATTAAACTGTTAAATGTTTCCTTTGGCTTGTTGCTTAATGCAGATAGCTCTATACAATAAAATCAAGAGTAGATGTAATATAATAACAGAAGCTAGCCTACTTAAGAAAATTAAATAATTAAAAGAAAACAACATTAAGAATTATAGTGAGTAGATACTAAAAATATGAGTTTAATTTTTTTAAGGCGGTCTCAAATTGTTGATTTTAGTTTCAGGTACTTGCATTCTGCATATAAATGAAAGATATGAGATATTAGTAGATTTAATGTTGCCAAGATAACAGGCAAACAATGAATCCTGAAATGTGAATTGATACTGTAATTAAAATAACACTGTAACATGAACCTTATAATAGTTAATTAAATTACCGATTGAAGACCTACTAGGAAAAAGAGATAATATTGAACCCAGCAATCCTGGCCAACAGACTGGACGTTGTCCTGTTTGATGAGCGGAAGGGCCGCAGTGGCCAGCACTCCTGCTGAGAGCAGTCTTTCCTTTCCTCCCAAGGACATGGGCAAATCCAAGCCCCCTTTGATCTTTAATTTGGTTCACATTTATAATAAAATAAATACAAAATGAATGAACAAATAAACATAATTTTAATATGAACTGTGAAGTTAAACCACATGGTCTAAGGGTTCTCTTACAGCTATAAAATTCTTAGATTGAATTATAGTGTATTGTGAGCATTAGATTTATTATAAGTGTTCAATTTTTCATTAAAATCTTATTGAAGTTTCATATAGAGACAAATTTTCAATACATTGATTTGAAAGGGAACTAAAATTAACCATATATGAAAGAATATCTAAAACTGTTTATATTAACAGCAGTGAAGTGTCATATTCAGAAACAGTGCCTATCACCTCTTTTGTATTATCCCCACCAACCTTCACAACACCGCCTTACCCCCCTCCATTCTTCCTTGCCCTTTCCCGGTGTTTCGTAAAATGGCTGTAACTAGCAGATGCTCAAGAAGCATTTGACGAACGACTAAATAAATGAGTACACACTGTGACATGGGGGGGACCTTCGGTGGTTGTTACTTGAAAATCCATTCTCATGACAGCAGGAAATTTATAGGACTAGAGAATTTAAATTGCTATACTTAAGAGAAACCCATGATACATTATTCTCACAGACCATGGCCTTTTAGTCTCAAGATGTTTTGTAATCTGTCTTTATTCCCTATGTTCCAAATTTGGCATCTCTCTATTATACTGCCTTGCTGATGCAAATTACATAACAGTATGTTTTTAATCTCTTCCATTCAAACTTTCTACTGTATCATTTTTTTAATGTTTTAAATGAGGAAGACATGTTTTGGAAACACCTTCCTTTCCAGCCTCTTATCCTATGTCCATGTGGTCCCTGAAAAGATTGCTCTTTTAATATATGTATGAAAAGTTGCTGTTGAACATACTGATTCAATCTTTTCAAAGAAAAAAATATCCTTAACAGTGTTGAAACATCTTGCCCACAATATTCATTAACCTAAAACAAGATTCTCCAGGCTTTCCTAGCACACATGTGCTCCGTTTCCCCCTTTTCTCTTCCCTCAAGTATTTATCAAACAACTGTTGTGTGCAGGCCACTCTGTTAGACATGATAGGAGACATAGTAATATGTAATATGTGGTCCTTGACTGCTTGACATATGCAAACTGACTGAAAAGAAAGCAAATGTCAATATAATGGGAATGTTGAGGAGAACATAGGAAGGGTTTGGGACTAGGCACAACGGCTCACGCCTAGAATCCCTACACTTTGGGAGGCTGAGGCAGGAGGATCACTTGAACCCAGGAGTTTAAGACCAGTCTGGGCAACAGAGAGAGACCTCATCTCTATAGAAAATTTAAAACATTAGCTGGGTGTGGTATTGTCCACCTGTGGTCCCAGCTACTCAGAAGGCTGAGGTGAGAAGATCACATGAATCAGGAGATAGAGGTTGCAGTGAACTGTGATCACACCACTGCCTGGGAGACAGAGCAAGATCTCATCTCAAAAAAAAAAAAAGGAATGGTTTTATGCAGAAACACTGGCAAAATACCTTTAGCTTTTTGTGCCATATGTATATAATAATGCCATATTTTTAATGGTTCTGTGTTTCATATACAAATATAAATGGCATCTCTGCCTGAAACAGAATGACAGTCACAAGTGAGTATGCAAAGTATAATTCAACAGAGGGTAGTTTAAACTTTGGAGAGAGATTTTTTTTTTGTGATAAGAACATGTCACAGGAGATCTCCCCTCTTAAATATTTAAGGCCAGGTGCAGTGGCTCATGCCTGTAATCCCAGCACTTTAAGAGGCTGAGATGGGCAGATCACTTGAGGCTAGGAGTTTGAGCCCAGCCTAGGCAACGCCAAAACTCTGTCTCTATAAAAAGTACAAAAATTAGCTGGCCATGGTGGCACATGCCTGTGGTCCTAGCTACTCCAGAGGCTAAGCTGGGAGGGTCACTGGGGCCCAGGAGGTTGAGGCTGCTGTGAGCTGTGATTGCACCACTGCAGTACAGCTTGGGTGATAGAGAGCAAGACCCTGTGTCCAAAAAAACAAAAAAAAACTTTAACTGCGCAACACAGCATTGTTAAGTAAAGACATAGTGTTGCCCACTCACAAATTTCTAGAAGTTACTCATCTATTATAAGGGAAACTTTATATGCATTGAACAGCAGCTCCCCATTTCTCCCTCCTCCGTCGCAGCAACCACTCTCTGTTCTGTGAGTTTGATTATTATAGATACCTCATATAAGTGGAATCATGCAATATTTGTCCTTCTGTGACTGACTTATTTCACTTAATATCATGTCCTCCAGGTTCATCCCATGGTGTCCTATGTGGCAGCATCTCCTTTATTAAGGCTGAATAAATATTCCATTGTATATAAATACCATGCTTTCTTTAAGGTGTGTGTGTGTGTGTGTGTATATACAATTTGTAAGTCACCTCTTACAGTTAATAACAATGTATTCTTGAAAATCTCTCTGAGAGTAGATTTCATGTTCTCACCACGAAAAACGATAAACATGCAAGGTAATGCATACATTAATTAGCTCAATTTAGCCATTTCACAATGTATATGTATTTCAGAACATCATATTGTACACAATAAATTTTTGTCAATTAAAAATGAAATAATTTTTTAAAGTCACGTCTTCTAAAATTCTTTTTTTTTTTTTTTTTTTGAGACAGAGTCTCACTCTGTTGCCCAGGCTGGAGTACAGTGGCATGATCTCAGCTCACTGCAACCCCCGCCTCCTGGGTTCAAGTGCTCTCATAATCCCACCCCAGCCTCCCAAGTAGGTGGGATTACAAGCACACGCCACCACGCCAACACCATGTTTTTGTGTTTTTAGTAGAGATGGGGTTTCACCATGTTGGTCAAACTGGTCTTGAACTCCTGACCTTAGGTAATCTGCCTGCCTTGGCCTCCCAAAGTGCTAGGATTACAGGCGTGAGCCACTGCACCTGGCCTGTAAAATTCTTAACACTTCAGTTTATATGTTCATACAATAGTCCAACCTTCAAGGGTTGGTTTTTCCCCCATCTGACATGTTGGTACTATAAAGCCCCTTCTCGTAGTCTCTTCTATCTTATATTCACTCAGCCCTTCCAGATTTAACTGAGGATTGAGTCTTAATTCTCATTTGCTTATTTTGTAAGTTGATAGGAGAAATACCATATGTAATATTCATGTCTCTTTGTTTCATACCTTCTTTAACTGACAGATTATACTATCACAGTTCATCTTTTCTGTGACCCACTATGTCAACATTCACTAGAGGACAGAGTCCTATTAAGAGTGAAGTTTACCGTGACTGTTAGTAGGATGGTCAAAGCATGTGCCTAAAGAATGCATACATGTCTTATCATCTTGCCTCAGTTATTGTCTGTATTGTCAAGTACTCTATATCTCAGCAAACTTAGTATCATTAGTCAGTGTTCATCATTTGTTATGTAATAGTACATGACACAAAAATATCGTTGCCTTCATCAGAGAGCCCAAGGGTAGAGAGTAGAAAAAGAAACATGCATATATAACAAAGAAACTGGAATATAGGTTAAAAAATAAGAGAAAATAAGACAAGCAATGGTTTTTCAATATTTTTACCACACAAGAACTGTTGGTAGCTGAAAACCATAAATTATTTTTTTTAAGAGCAACATACTAACGGGTTTTTTTTTCAGGTTTTCTAATCCCTTGTCTTAACTTACCTTGAGATTCCTCTGGTTACAAAATATGAAAACTGTAAAGGAAAAGGCAGTAGCCGAGCAGTTGAAGAACCACTGTGTCATCAGCTGCTTATTTTCTATATTTTTTTTCTTTGGGGAGCAAAAATAGAACTGGCGTGTTTTGTAAGGTATTATCCAAACTTAAAAATTAAAAGAACACATCTATTTTTAGGTTGTGGTTGTCAAAGGCTTGTTGTCACATTAGGTGATATCCTCCAGTCTTTTGTATTAGAGGTGACATTTTAGCTATCCATGTGAATGGATTTGTCCAAATCAGGCCTAAAATATCATACTCCCTCTTTCTCTTTTTAGAACTGCCTTTGTTTGGAACTTCACCTCTTGCATGTGACACAACCCTGATCTCATCTTGTTCTCTACCTGGCACACAGGCCCTTGTTCTTAAAGAAAAGTCCATCTCTAGGAGGCGTGATAGTTTGCTTTGATGGTTGCTGTTACAGCTCATTACTCCACAACTGTATTACTTTAGTGTGTTTTTCTTAATCTATTTAGAAACCATGAATACATTTACTATTTGATGGAACAGTTGAGAGACTTTTATTGTAAGTGTCAGAAAACCCAGCCCACACTGGACTAAGAAAAGGGAATTTGTTGTGTCACATAGTAGAAAAAGTCTAGCATTAATTGAAGATATCCTTTGACTTGGGGGCTTAAAATGCTACCAGAACCGTGTTTCCCAGCTCTTTCTTCATTTTTAGGCTCCCTCTGGTGACAAGATGATGTCAAAGTCTCCAACTCTGTGTCCTCCCAGATTCTAGTCAGCCTCAAAGACAGGCTGTTGGAACAAAGGTTCTGGGCCTTGCAGTCATTGAATTATATCATATCATTATACTATATATAATGATATATATAGATATAGATATATAGATATAACCAATTATATCATATGCCCATCTCCACACCAGTAGCTCCAGTCAGGAGAAGGGAATGTACTGGCTTAGATCCAGGTCTTCCCCTGGAGCTAGGGAAGGGGACAGCTCTATACAGTTCACATGGATTGAGAGCTTTTATGCAAAATAAGAAACTTATTCTGTGTGCTTAAAAATAAGCAGTGCCCTCTACAAGCGTAAATGTCAACTGAAATCACCTATTGCAAGATCTTAGTGAACAGCCTACTGAATACAACAGTGTAGAAGCAACACTTTGCTGGGTGAGATGTGCTTATAGAACATGGATGACAGAAGAATACTGAAGCAGTTCAGTCTGAGTAAAGGGGCTCCAAAATTACTGATTAAGTTAATCTTATTTTACATGTGTAGAAACTGAATCCTAGTGAAGTCACTGGTTGACACATGAACAATTCAGTAGAACCAAGAATATAAACTAAATTTCTACTTTCAGTCATGATGGCAGGACTAGATTTACCTTCCCGTCTTCAACAACTAGCAAACCAGAAAAAGTATATAAAACCACAGCCCGACATTGATCAATAGGTAGTATAAATGGTGATAACTGAGAGAAGGAACACAAACAACATGATGATTCTTAAGATCACTCTTACTGCTTGGAGGCAGTTTCCAGGCCACAGCACAAACAGAGTCTTGTGTCTACCCCAGTTAAGGACAAAGAGATTTGGGTGAGGTTGGGAGGAGGTGCAAAGCAGCTTAAATGTGTGGGGCAGAGAGTGTCTGAGGAGACAGAGCTGCACAGGAAAAGCATTCTGGAGGTCTGCAGAAGAGCATTCTTGAATCTTTTGCCGAGGACTTACCTGCATATACGTGGGAAGAAACTGTTGGGAAACCACAAGAAAGCAATAGGCTAAACAATGGCTGAAACTCACTGAAGGCTGAAAGAGAATCATTCTGCCCTCTAGTAGAAACAGAAAGAAGTCACAACACATGGAGCATTGGTGAAGACCCTTCAAGAGGGTATCATATTAGTAGTGTGACGAAAATTAACAGTAGCCTAAAGGCTGTAGTAAGGAAAGAAATGGAAGCTGTTTTAAAAAATCCAAATTGAATCTCTAGAGATGAAAAGTATACCTGAAATAAAAAATACACTGGATTATATTAACAGCATATTAGACACCACAGAAGAAAAGAGTAGCAAACCAGAAAATAAAATAGAATATATTTAAGATGAAGAACAGAGAATTAAAAAAAAAAAATGAAACACAGCATCAGTGAACAGTGGGACAAAAGCAAGCAGTCTTAACGTAAGTGTGATTTGGGTCACAGAAGGAACAGTGATGGGAAACCAGGAGAGAGAGCAATTAATTATACAATTTAAAGCTATAATGACCAAAAATTATATAAATTTGATGAAAAGTCACAGATTCAAAAGTGCAGTGAACACTACACAAGAAAAAAAATATGGTGAAAGCCACATTAAGGCACATGATAAATTGCTGAAAACCAATGTGAAGGAGAAAACTGTAAAAGCAGCCAGAGAGAGAGAGAAAATTTGGGGAAAGAACAGTTTTCACCCTAAAGTGATACCGATGGCCCCTGGTTTACAGTGGCTCATGATTTTTGACCTTATGATGTGAAAGCAGTATTCATTCAGTACAGTCCCAGATTTAGGACTGCGTTACATCTGTATAAATTCATCATAAACTGAAAATATCACAAGTAGAAACCCCACTCTCAACTGATGGTATTTTCAATTTATGGTAGGTTTATTGACATGGAATCCCATCATAAGTCAAGTAGAATCCATACTTTGCCTCAGTCTAAGAAGCGAGGTTGTTCATCCCTCACATAATGTATAGAGGATGTCTGTAGGATCTAGAAATTATGCATATGTTTGGTTTCTCTTAGATTTTATTTTCACATTTTAGCTTCATAATGTGTTTATAGTTTATGGTTTTATAGAACCTTAAATGTGCACACAACTCACACTCAAGAATACAGTGCACATTTCTGCTATCTTCTTTGTTAATATCTTTTAGGATTATTTTAGTGTAGGACAAATATGTCAACTTAGAGGAAACATTCTTTTCCTTTTTCACTGGTACTCACACATCTTACAAATTCTTTTTTTAAAAAGCATTTTGGGAATGCACATCACATAAAATGAAAGAATGGCAGCAAAATTCTCATCAAAAAACATGCAAGACAATGGAGTGACATCTTCAGAGAACTGAAGGAAAAGAAACCCGTTAACTTAGAATTCTATATCAAGCAAATATATTTTTCAGAGATAAAAACTTATTTTTTAAACAAACAACAGCTGAGTAAATTTATCACCTGGAGATCGTTACTACAAGAATATTACAGTAAGTTTTTCAGTCAAAAGGAATATGACACCAGGTGGAAATTTAGAACTACACAAAGGAATAAAGAACACTAGAGATAGTAAGCATGGGTAACTTTAAAAGATATTTTTCCTTAGTATCTTTAAAAGATAGTTGACTTTTTAAAGCAAAAATGGTTATGTATTATGTAGTTTCTGCAAGCAAAATGTATAACAATAACAGACTTAGAGGATGGGGGAAGGGGAAGCATACTTCATGTGTAAGATTCTTGTGCTGCCGGGCGCGGTGGCTCACGCCTGTAATCCCAGCACTTTGGGAGGCCGAGGCGGGTGGATCACGAGGTCAAGAGATCGAGACCATCCTGGTCAACATGGTGAAACCCCGTCTCTACTAAAAATACAAAAAATCAGCTGGGCATAGTGGTGCGTGCCTGTAATCCCAGCTACTCAGGAGGCTGAGGCAGGAGAATTGCCTGAACCCAGGAGGTGGAGGTTGCAGTGAGCCGAGATCGCGCCATTGCACTCCAGCCTGGGTAACAAGAGTGAAACTCCATCTCAAAAAAAAAAAAAAAAAGATTCTTGTGCTATACATGAAGTGGTATAATATTATTTGAAGGTAGACTGTAAATTAAAGGAGTATATTGTAGACTGGGCATGGTGGCTCACACCTGTAGTTCTAGCACTCTGGAAGGCCGAGGTAGGAGGACTGTTTGAGTCCTGGAGTTCGAGACTAGCCCGAGCAACATGTCAAGACTCCATCTCTATTTAGAAAAGAAAAGAGAAAGAGAAAAAATTAACTGGGTGGTGGCACATACCTGTGGTTCCAGCTGCATAGGAGGCTGAGGTGGGAGGATCACTTGAGCCCAGGTGTGTGAGGCTGCAGTGAGCTATGGTTGTACCACTGCACTCCAACCTGAATGATAGAGTGAGACTCTGTCAAAAAAAAAAAAAAAGATTTATATGTTCTAGACCTTAGAACAAAACTGAAACGGATATAAACTAACAGTGGAGACATATGGAATCACAAGAAATAGGCAGTTAATTCAGAGTATGTAACAGAAAAAAAAGGAATAAAGGACAAATGGATACATAGAAAACATGTTGATAGTTACATTAAATGAAAATAACCCAAACACACCATTAAAAGGCAGAGATTGTAAGATTGGATAAAAAAGCAAGATCCAATGATATGCTGTGTACAGGAAACCCACATTAAATATAAAGGGTACAGAGAAGTAAAAGAAAAAGATATACCACGTAGACAGTAATTCAAAGAAAATTGGAGTGACTGTACTTTTTTAAACATAATTTTTAGAACAAGGAATATTACTGGGAATGAAGAAGGTAAAATTTATCAAGAAGATATAACAGTTTAAAATTTATATGTACCTAATAACAGGTGCAAAATACATAAAGCAACAGCTAAGCTGACAGTGAAATAGATTCACAGTTATAATTGGAGATTTCAACCCTTCTCTCTCAGTGATAGAATATGCAGAAAATTAGTAATAATATTGAAGACTTGAACAACAGTATGAACCAATTTGACCTAACATTTACAGAGCACTCCACTCACCAACAGCAGGATACACATACTTTTCAAGTGAACGTGGAAGATTCACCAAGATACACAATATTTTGGACCATAAAACAAATATAGTCACGTATCATATAACTGTTTCAGTTAACAACTGACCGCAGTTATGACAGTGGTCCCATAAGATTATAATACCATATTTTTACCCTATCTTTTCCATGTTTAGATACGTTTAGATACACAAATATGATTGTGTTACAGTGGCATACAGTATTCAGTATAATAATATGCTGTACAGGTTTGCAGCCTAGGAGTAATAGGCTAGACCATTTAGCCTAGGTACATAGTAGGTTATACCATCTAGATTTTGTGTAAGTACAATCTATAATGTTCACCTAATGAAACATTTCTCAAAGAGTGTCCCTATCATTAAGTCACATGACTGTATCAATAAATATAGATGGGTTAAAATCATACAAAGCATATCCTTCAGCCATAACAGAATGAAATTTGAAATCAATAACAGATATCTGAAAAATTTCCCACTTGTAAATTAAATAACATACAGCTAAATAACTCATGGATTGAAGAAGAAATCACAAGATACATTAGAAAATATTTAGAACTAATTGAAAAGGAAAATACAACGTATCAAAATTCAGAGAATGTGGCTAAAGTAGTACTTATCAGGAAATTTGTATCATTAAGTGCAAATTTAGAAGGGGGGAAAAAGGTCGTAAGTCAAAGATCTAAACTTCCACATTAAGAAACTAGAAAACGAAGAACCAAGTAGACCAAGTACTTGAGGGAAGGCAGTATCAAGAGCAGCAATCAGTGAAGAAAGAGAAAATAAGTATCTCTTTTACTGGAATTTTAAAAAGGGTTTTAACTATATATTTTAATAACTTCCCATGCATTTTAGTCAAACCTTTTTCTTAGCATAATATAGGAATACTTGCATTCATATTGTAATGTATATTAACAGTACTTCTTCATATGGCACTCTTATAACCAGGTCAAAAAGAAATTGAAACCTGGTTGTGTGGAAATATTCTATTGCAGACTTAGCTTCAAAGAACTGGGGATCACAAGATATTGTGAACTGGTCTGAGGGTTTTCTGTCAGTGTTCAGCTTACCTATCTATAAAGTGGGTATAGAAATTTTCTGTCACTCAGCTGTGGAATTTAAGTGGTTTTTATTGCACAAACATTTATTATTTGTTTGTTTATTTTCCTATTATACCTACATAACATAACCTTAGGGGACTGGTATTTCAAAGTATTGATTCACTGTGTTGATTTTTTCTTTTTTTACTATTGTTATTTTAATGTGAACTCATTCATGTAAGTAATGAAGCTAACTTTCTAAGTAAAAGTGTTTTAGGTTATGGCATTTGACATTTTTGAACCTTGAGCATGATTCAGTTTGGAGGCAAAGCTATCAGAGGAAAAGAAATTAAAAAGAAAGTTGCTTCTGAAACTTAAAAGAAGCTTAAACATTAAAATTACATATTTTATAATACTCCTATTTTGAAATGGAAAGTGTTTTTGAATTAATGCTTATATTTATTGTTTCATTATTATTATACAATCTGTACCTTGTAGCATCTGATAAAAATATTCAAAAGATTGCTTTGAGAACTTTGATACTTCCACATTCAGATTCCTGGGTTTCAGATTGATGGTTCTGTGTAAGGGGCCACTATTTCAGCTCAGCACAGAACATTGATACCAGAAATTGTGTTTGTGTTCTTGCATTAGTATGGTTTGTTTAGGATTCTAAGCAAATTCTGTGCAAGTTTTGCATTCATTCTGAAATTTTGGATATAATTCTCCCTCAAAAACATAGTGGTGATTGGAAATGTATAGATCATAAAGGAAACCATAAAGAAATTTAAGGTCTGTTAATAAGGCCTATATTGAATTGTGGCGAATGTATTTTCATGAGAATTGATTATTTTTTCTGTACTTGTTTATTTAAAATACTGTTTTGTGTGCCAATTAACATAAACCATTTTTATAATATTGATATGGGAGCAGAATTAAATTACTATATTGCCCTGGTGATTCTCCTGCTAATAGTCAGTATTGTTATAGTATGACCATATTTTACCAGTTTTTTCCTGTAGTTATCGCCCACATTTTAAGGGACATTATTTGCGGTATGGTCAATGTATGTCTAGTAGGCTTTTATGGTATTTCTCTCCATTTTTAACAGTTTTCTTACTCTTGAAATTAGGTCACCAATTTTCTGTCATTTGTCATTCTGTTTGAAATGATGCTTCTGACTGTGTTAACTACTTGTGTGGTTAAGTATGTGGCTCACAAAGACCCTGCAAATTCTCCCCTGTGTGACCACCTCTGGGGCAGCTAGTTGTAGAGGCCATTAGCACCTGGGCCCCTTCCCCAGCTGCCTAGTGCCTCCCTCACTCCTGTCTGCTGGCCACTGGGCACTTACCAGCCTTGGCCAGTGCTTAAAGCTGTGTTTCAGCAAGTGCCTGCTGCATTTCTTCTGCCTTTCCTGCCGTGGTCACCAGTGACACATCCATTCAATCAGGACAAGAAGACTAGGAATGGCCAGCATAATGTCAATGCTTACCTGAACCCAAACCTCACTCTTTGTTATAGATTATTCCTCCAGAGTTATAGGGTGGTTAGTAGCTTTGACTAGATATAACTAAACAACAAGGGAAGAGATATTGCCTTGATACTAAAGGTACTCTTGTAATAAGTATTCCTTCTAATTTAAGTACTCCTGTATGTATTTCTTGCTAATGATCATAGCCAGTGTTATGCAGTCTCTTTTCATGATGTAATAGTATAAATCAAAGTACTTTAAAGTGAAGTGGTAAAATTAGGGTTTGATTTCTCAATTCCATATCATATGGACCAAAAAGTTTAAGACCATCTTGGTGAGACAAATATTGGTCACTTAAAAGAGTGCATTCTAGTTACCCTAAACATAAAAATGGGGGAAGAAAACACTTTTCCTGCCCAGCTGCCTGCCTACCTACATTCCTTTCATTTTGATTTTGTTCATCTGTTCTCTCCCTTCATCGCCCAATACTGTGCTGGAGAACTGACTCATCAGAGTCCCAAATGAGAAGCTGCAGCTGAAATGTCATTGCCACCTTCCCAAGCAAAATTTTATTTCCCGTAACGTTCATATCACCTCCAACGTGGCTTATATTTGCAGCAAGCTTTGCAGGCATGCTCCTTGGCTATTTTCATCCATGCTTATTTCTAAAGGTAATGTTTTGACTTGAAAGGAATAATGAAGATTAATGGTGAATTTTTCTTTAATTTCCCGTATCATGGATTTCTTTCTCAGTTTCTGTTACTGGCATTCAAATTGGAGTTATGAATGCTGTAAACATGATGAGAAGCAGGGTGTTTATTTCCTTGTGTAAGCCAGAGTTTTAGTCTAAATAATGGCAGGTCTAATGAGAATGACTTCAGCTTTTACCTAGGTCATTTCCCAGGAGAAACATGACACTTGGCCTGTGCCATATGGGCCTCTGTAGCCCACCCTCTCCCACCCTGTCTGTCCTTTGCAGCCTGGTTCTGACCAATGCCTTCACTGATAAGACTGTACTGGGGATCCATTAATTAATCCAGTCTTTCATCTCTGTTTTAACAGAGAGGTTAATGTGGAAGGAGTTGTTCACAGGTTAAAAGCAACCTCAGATGTCATGGTAATAAAATTGTCTTTTTTCCAGTTGCACAAGAGGGCTTTAAAACTAGTCCGTTTTGCCCTTTGTTCATTAAAGTGTGATTCATGCCTTATACTCTGTCACTTTCATTTGTCAAGATGGACCAAAAGCTTTGGAGATGGCCTAGAAATAAATATCTGTGGCCCACTTACAAGGTTACTTTTCTTGGGACCATTTTTGACTTTACAAATAGTGTAATATGCTGAAGCTGATGTTCTTTTGAATTGTCTTATCAAGCACCATACCCAGAGGAATGGGTTGCAGATTTCTAAGGGTTGTCGCAATTCTAGGCAAATGTTGTTCTCTGTTGTGACCTAAAGGTTCAGGCCCAAGCCCCTGCACCCCTTGTGAACCCCTCCAGGCCTCCTTTCCCGCATATCCCACCTAGTTCTTCCTTAGAATCCTGCTATGCACAAATAGTCTTCAAGATGCAACTTATGGCCTTTTAATTATATTTTGAATGTTCATTACATTTGGATTTCATCATTTTTAAAACAGGTAATTAAAATACAACAATGTCTAGTAAAAATGTCTGCAGATGTCAGTGCCTGTAGAATTATCTATAGGAAACAGCACCTATTTCCATCATGCTAGGTGGAGCAGTACAACTGAAAAGCTATTCTAAGTTGTATAATTTGTGCAATTGATTTTTTAAAGATATCTTTTTCTGAGTTGGCAAAGTATGTGATGTAAACATCACTGATAATGTAAAACTGCATATAAAGTGAAAAATTTAGATAAAGCGTAACCACTCACTTAAAAATAAAATATTCATCACCTTAATGTGCTTGACACTGGCTGGTATAGTATGAATTTATAATTTATCAGCCAGAAAAGAAACTTGCTTTCAAGTCCAGCAGCCCTTCTCTGAATTCCTGGCCAATTTTAGCTCCAGTTCCTATTCTGCACATTCCCAAAACTCCTCATTTGCTTCATAACTGAACTTCCTGATGCTCTGAGACTGTAGACTTCCAGGCATGAATTCTCAAATCTTTCTGACCCCAGGCTCCACCACCAGTCCTGCACAGCCAGCCTCTCTCCTCTTACCTCCCAATTCAGGGAGGGGGAAATTGATTTTCCTTGTAGTCAAAGCTAATTGCTCTGCTCTGGATTCCATCTCCAATATTTGACTTTTCAGGAGACTTGCTCCATCAGTGATCTTCTCTTTCTTGTGAGTCAGGCTCCCCCTTCACTTCCACAGTCCTCCCCACCTCACTTCCAAACCAGTTTCTCTCTACTTTTGTACCTCTGTTAATGTCATTCTTCCCCAGTCATCAGACCTTAAACCCTAACAGACCAGTTTCTTTCCCTCTCCATTGCCTCTGGTTCAATTAGTTACCAAGCCCTGTTGATTCTGCCTCCTAAATCCAGTTTGTCCCTTTCTCTGTTACCACTGCCTGAGTTCAGATGCACATTGTTATCTAGGTGACTACCATAGCACTGCCCTACCTAGTCTGTCTTCATTTAACCTTGCCCCCTTGACTGTATCACTGTCCTTAACAATCCTCAGTGGCCCCACATTGCTCACTGAGCAGAATATAAATGTGCAGGCATTGAAAAGGCCCTGTCTGCCTCTCTCATCTCCTGCCAGGCCAGTCATTTCCACTCCACCCAGACTGAACTTCCTTGCAGTTCCCTAAACACATTGTTTCTCTCATGCCTTGTGCCTTTGATTTTTCTTGGAACAGCCTTTCCTTACCCCACTCCAACAGACACACACACTCCCCCATTCTGCCCCACAGGCCTGATCAACTCACCTGGATAAGGACTTATCTCATGGGTTGCATCTCTTCCCAGCTTCTCTCACACTTTGCATATATTTTAGAGTATTTTCGCACTGTGTTTAGTAGGAGAAACCCCCTTTTATTTTTGTATAGGTCATCACTTAATAGATGTTTATGAATGAATAAAAATGATTAAGTAATAAAGTCAGTATTTGTTTTGATGACCTTTAGGGGAATAAAAGACTCAAAGGCTACAGTAATCAACTTTTTACAAATACAATCCAGTGTTGTGGAGTCATAGAGGTTACAGAACAAAGAAAACTTAAGATATATGTATTTTAGATATAAAAATTCAAAAGGGAATCCAGTTAAACCCTGTTATATAAATAGAAGTTGTGTAAGCTGCTGGTTCTGCAAGGCCTATTTCCAGAACATTTTCATGGAGAACTACATAAGCTACCTTCTAAATGATTTTTTTAAAAAAAATTCAGCCTCAAATGGCTCAGGATGCCTTCATTAAAAAGCTATCCAAGAATGAACTATATAAATAACAATCTCATAAAGGTTGCTTTCTGAGATTACATGTGTGATCCTTTAATTGGAGAACATAGGGTCTGCTTGGACAGTTAAAATCCTCTCTTCAGTGTATGTAATATAAAGAAATATCCCAGGCTTTTTGAAATGCCACATTCATTGCTGTTTTCAGGAAGATAAGGAAGGGATTGGTTCTATTATAACAGCTCAGTAGCTAGTGCTGTTTGCCAGATGCCTATTTGTTTAATAACAAACAAAGCACTGTCTACTCTTTTTGTTTTCCCTGTGTAACTTTTAGACACTTTATCATGAGATAACTGGTAGGCACAAAGTGATTCCTGGGACTCCATACTTTCATTGCATCTTTATTTGCCTTACCAGTAAGTGACACTGATTATCCTGAGATTTGGCAGCCTATGAGTTTATGTCCCAAAGACTTTCTCTCAAAGTAGCTTCACGATTCTGTTGCTGTTTCATGATTATATAACTCTCTTTCTGAATCAGCACTGTCTGTTTCACTCATTCCCATGAGAATAAAGCACGGTTGCATGCTTTATCCAGTTTTATTCACTCTGAAGAACACAGGGACGTTACAGAGTATCTGAATGTTGATCTTGGGCTCCGCTTCAGCAACTCCAGGAAATACTTTTGAGTTTACAGGCTCTGAACATTGTTAACAATCTAGAGGCAACTGCACCTGCGTTCCTTATCCTCCTTCATAAAACACGTAGAAGGGATTACGGCCTCCTTTTCAAAATCAACATAAAATTTTGTTCTCAGGCTCAGTTGGCAACGACAAAGAGTCGCAAGCACATCCCCACTCTGAATGAACCCAGGGTTATCCACTGCAGCATTATATGGATATTTGGGCCAGTGTAGTATTTTGAATTCTGATATACTATGTTGATTCTTATAGGCACATTTTATTTTCCATTTTAATGTCTCTGAATTTGGGATTTATCTTATAGTCAATGGCTTTCCATAATTTAATTGGCATGGTTTTTCTAAATGGAACACATAATAGTATGTCTTACATTCATGGCATTTTCATTTGAAGAAATAAGTTTCATATGTGTATCTTAAAAATCATTTACTTGGTTTCTAAGATTTAGTCAATACATTAATATAGCATTTGTAAAAATGACAATCTTAGTTGTGAATTTTATGTGTAGTAGTGGTTTTGGCAGATATGTTGAAATCAAATTGTAATTTACTGATAATAAAGATTTTATTCTTTTATTTTTTAATGTTTGGAGTTCGGATTCATTGCCTCTGCAAAATATTCTACCAATATTTTTCTTTTTTTTTCCCATTTATTTATTTTATTGCATTTTAGGTTTTGGGGTACATGTGAAGAACATGCAAAATTGTTGCATAGGAACACACGTGGCAGTGTGATTTGCTGCCTTCCTCCTTATCACCTACATCTGGCATTTCTCCCCTTGCTATCTCTCCCCAGCTTCCCACCCGCCACCGTCCCTCCCCTATTTCCCCCCAACTGACCCCAGTGTGTAGTGCTCCCCTCCCTGTGTCCATGTGTTCTCATTGTTCAACACCTGCCTATGAGTGAGAACATGTGGTGTTTGATCTTCTGCTCTTCTGTCAGTTTGCTGAGAATGATGGTTTCCAGGTTCATCCATGTCCCTAGAAAGGACCCAAACTCATCGTTTTTTATGGCTGCATAATATTCCATGGTGTATATGTGCCACATTTTCCCTATCCAGTCTATTGTCGATGGGCATTTGGGTTGGTTCCAGGTCTTTGCTATTGTAAACAGTGCTGCAATGAACATTCGTGTGCACGTGTCCTTATAGTAGAACGATTTGTAATCCTTTGGATATATACCCAGTAATGGGATTGCTGGGTCAAATGGAATTTCTATTTCTATGTCCTTGAGGAATCGCCACACTGTCTTCCACAATGGTTGAACTAATTTACACTCCCACCAACAGTGCAAAAGTGTTCCTATTTCTCCACATCCTCTCCAGCATCTGTTGTCTCCAGATTTTTTAATGATCGTCATTCTAACTGGCGTGAGATGGTATCTCAATGTAGTTTTGATTTGCATTTCTCTGATGACCAGTGATGAGCATTTTTTCATATGTTTGTTGGCCTCACGTATGTCTTCTTTTGTAAAGTGTCTGTTCATATCCTTTGCCCACTTTTGGATGGGCTTGTTAGTTTTTTTCTTGTAAATCTGTTTTAGTTCTTTGTAAATTTTAGATATCAGCCCTTTGTCAGATGGGTAAACTGCAAAAATTTTTTCCCAATCTGTTGGTTGCCGATTCACTCTAATGATTGTTTCTTTTGCTGTGCAGAAGCTGTGGAGTTTGATTAGGTCCCATTTGTCTATTTTGGCTTTTGTTGTCAATGCTTTTGGTGTTTTGGTCATGAAGTCCTTGCCTACACCTACGTCCTGAATGGTTTTGCCTAGATTTTCTTCTAGGGTTTTTATGGTGCTAGGTCTTATGTTTAAGTCTTTAATCCATCTGGAGTTAATTTTAGTGTAAGGTGTCAGGAAGGGGCCCAGTTTCTGCTTTCTGCACATGGCTAGCCAGCTTTCCCAACACCATTTATTGAACAGGGAATCCTTTCCCCATTGCTTGTTTTTTCTGGTTTGTCAAAGATCAGGTGGTTGTAGATATGTTGTGTTGCCTCCGAGACCTCTGTTCTGTTCCATTGGTCTATATCTCTGTTTTGGTACCAGTACCATGCTGTTTTGATTACTGTAGCCTTGTAGTATAGTTTGAAGTCTGGTAGTGTGATGCCCCCTGCTTTGTTCTTTTTGCTTAGGATTGACTTGGCTATGTGGGCTCTCTTTTGGTTCCATATGAAGTTTAAGGTGGTTTTTTCCAGTTCTGCAAAGAAGGTCATTCTACCAATATTTTTCTATCTGAGTTAACCTAGAATGCCTTTTCTTTCCTATATATAAAAGGGATAGCTATCTTAACATATGAATCCTTTCTTCTTTGGGGATTCCTTTCTTTTGGAAGATAAATAATAGTAGAAAGAACCTTTATGAGCTGGAATGGTTAGTGAATAATTACTGTACTCAAACAAGGTTTCTGATGAACAGTAGCTTCTGTATTTCCTAAAATATATTCATTCTCTTTGCTAACATAATATATATCAAATATTTTAAATGGAAGTTGGGCCTTTTTGATGATTCTGATGTGACCCATCAATAAGTATCACCTTTAATGTCTGTGATCTTACTCATGGTCACAGAAGGTAAATTATCTGAAAAAAAATCCTGACAAGACCCAAGACATATTCTATATGGCTGCTCATGCCTTTTCATGTCGTAGTACTGTAGAAATAGCATAGTACATAGAAAGGCCAGTATTTGTATAGATTAGAGTGCTTGCGCCTGAGGGGACATTGGAAAACTCCACTATGTAAATAGTTTTCAAAAATAAGTTACAGAATATTAATCTGATTTATCATTCCTAAAACGAAGAAGAAATCAAGCTCTGAAAAAAATGTTAACTGCTTGTCAGTTTCACTCAACCAAGGTTCTTCTAAATGCAGCCATGTTGCCCCTTCATTACTAACTATGGGCTGGGCCTGTAATCCCAGCACTTTGGGAGGCAGAGGCAGGCCAATTGCTTGATCTCAGGAGTTCAAGACTAGCCTGACCAACATGATGAAACCCTGTCTTTACAAAAAATACAAAAATTATCTGGGTGTGATGGTGTGTGCCTGGAGTCCCAGCTACTCGGGAGGCTGAGGTGGGAAGATCACTTGAAGGAGGTTGAAGCCACAGTGAGCTATGATAGCACCACTGCACTCCATCCTGGGTGACAGCGAGAGACTGTCTCTCTCTCTCTCTCTCTCTCTCTCTCTCTCTCTCTCACTCACTCTCAGTAGATAGAGAGAGAGAGAGACAAACAGATAGACAGATAGAATCTGTGGCTTGTATATTAGTACTTTGATATGAAACAGTCTTCTCATCCATGTGTTTCCCCTTTCCTGACTTTGCCCCTCTTTTTTTTCAGGTGCATACGTTCAGAGGGCCACACTGGTGTGAATACTGTGCCAACTTTATGTGGGGTCTCATTGCTCAGGGAGTGAAATGTGCAGGTAAGACCTCTGCTCTTGTCTCCTGATTGAATCAGTTGTGAAGTTATAAGAGGTAAGGTAGAAGGAGACTTGCTATTGTACATATCCAGTAGGCCGGATACTGGTTTGGTCTTAGTCACCTGCAGTGGTCCAGATTCTCAGGCAGCCCACTTTGGAAATTTGATATTTTATCTGCCCTTAACCTTCTTGCACTTGATGGACGGCTCACTGGGGATCTGGCATTAGTCCACTGAAAGGAGAGAAGTCAGCTTGTTCAAAAAGTCTGATAAAAGGAGATAAAAGTAAGGCAGTTATATTTAATACTTGCCTTTGATGTTGCAGTAACTAAATTTATAAAAATGATTTTTTTAAAGCAATGTACAGGGACCTATGATTGTTGCCTTGGAAACTGAATTTTAAAGATAACTTGTTAAGCTGGATTGTCCTTACTAAATTTTTGCGAAATCAAATTGAAGCTTTAAAAATCTGTGAATTCATCTTCAAAGATGGTTACCAAATTCTGAAAAACCATAGTCACTAATATTTTCTGTGTGACATTTTGAAATCAAATACATCAAATATTTTTTGTAAAATATGACCATGAAAATTTAGATATAAATTTAGAAACCATAAGATTTCACATACAGAAATAACCAACACTAAGATGTATTGAGATACTTTGTGAAATAAAGTACTTATTTATATCATGTGAAATCCATTTGTATAGAACAACTATCTGAATACTGGCCATTTATCCAAATTACTCTAAATTCTGACATAGGCTTAAAAATAATCATGTAAATTTAAATGTCTAGTAATTGGTCATAAAAGTTTCCTTCTATTTAATTTGTAAAACTAAAAAGTATCTTCTTACATGTCTTTTAGCATGAAGCTTTACACTAAAAAATATACTAAGAGTAAAGTATTTCAAAACGGTAACTATGGTAACTGTCAGATTTATCACTATAAACATCATTTCTTTTGTGGCATGATTTTTAAATGGAATCTTTTTGTTGTCCATTATGTGCAGAAATTTCTGAGGTCTGAGTCTTTTCATTTCTAAATTGCATTTCCTTTGAATAGCAAGGTATACTATGTGTTGCACAAAAATGTTTCAAGTCATTCTTCTTTCAGTTATTCCCTCAGCATCACTGAAGCATAATAAGGTTCCAGGCATATGTCACTAGTCAAGGATCTTCCTGCCACAGGAAGTGGGATAAGAATCTCACAGGTGTGGACTTAGAGCTGTGCAGAGGTATTTGTCAGAGAGCGCCTCAGCTCCCAGTCGAAGCTTAGAGTGAATGAGGAAAGCCTTGCTGTGGCTGGTGGTTATCCAGAGTTAGGATAGGGAACCATCCTGAAGAAGGCCATGGTTGTGCTTTTGCACTGGAGGGAAACAGAAGAATGAAAAGTGTTGATAAAATGGAGGTATTGAGGCAGTCTGCATTGCAGTTTCACAAGGCAAATGGAACAATGGTCTTAAGGCAAATGGAACAATGGTCTTAATGAGCCTGGTTTCCCTTTATGAGACAATCTTGACCAGCTGATACTCTGTAACAGTTTCTTAAATGTTTTATGACTGTCACAAACTTAAAAGCTTTTCTTTCATGAGTAAGGGTGTATGTCATTTACATTTTGAAAAAGTGAAGGCCATCTACATAAGAATTCTTAGCTATTAGCAGAGAATGGGTACAGCACCTATGAATAATCTTTGGCAATATACTATAACCCAAATCAATTTGGAAAGAAATGTTTTGGAATATTTTTCATGACGATAATGTGGAGGAAAAGAGGAAGAATTCATCCCCATCTCCATAGCCACCCACATTAATAGCTTCTACCTCTTATTATGAGTAAAGGTCAGGAATTGAAAGGAAAGCCTTAAGGAGATTTTTCATTTTATGTTATATCTTGTCCTCAAAGACATTATGTTCAGTGTGATTTGAACCATATTAATGTGTAACACAAGCACAAATCAACCCATTTTGAAAACACAGAAGGTTGGGATTTGAATTTGTTCTGTTTTCTGTGACAGCTGATTATCTTTGGATTGACAGTGGGGTTCTTAGCTTTAAAGTGGCTTTGAGGCTCATCTGGCCTTTGAATATCTACTTTAAATCCAAGTGCAAAGAATTGAGAATTTAAAGAGACAGTGCACACTAGCTGTGGTAAGCTGAAGAATAGCTCCCCTGAGATGTCCACTTCTAATTCCGAGAACATGTGACTATGGTAAGCTGAAAAATATCTCCCCCAGAGATGTCCACTTTTTTCTTTTTTTTGAGACACAGTCTCGGTCTGTTGTCACGCTGGAGTGCAGTGGCACGATCTCAGCTCAGTGCAACCTCTGCCTCCCAGATTCAAGCAATTCCCCTGCCTCAGCTTCCCAAGTAGCCGGGATTACAGGTGTGTGCCACCATGACTGGCTAATTTTTTGTATTTTAGTAGTGACGGGGTTTTACAATGTTGGCCATGCTGGTCTTCATCTCCTGACCTCGTGATCTGCCCACCTCGGCTTCCCAAAGTGCTGGGATTACAAGCGTGAGCCTCCGCGCCTAACTGAGATGTCCACTTCTAATTCCTAGAACAACATTCCTTATTCCTTTCGTGGCACAGGGAATACTGCAGATGTGATTTAAAATCAGGATATTGAGTTGGGGCTGCTATCACAAAATACCACAGACTGGGCAATTTATAAATAACGGAAATTTATTTCTCACAGTTCTGGAGGCTGAGAAGTCCAAGATCAAGCTGCCAGCAGGTTCAGTGTCTGGTGAGGGTCCAAGCTCTGCTTCCAAGATGGCACCTAGAAAGCTGTGTACCCCAGAGGGGAGGTACCTAGAATGCAATGTCCTCATGAGGTGGTAGAAGGCAGAAGAGTATAAAAGGGGCCAACTCCCTCTGTCAGGCCCCTTTGTAAGAGCACCTAATCCCATTCACAGGGGAGGAGCCCTCATAACCTAATCACCTCTTAAAGGCTCCATCTCTTAATACTGTCACATTGGCAACACCTGAATTTTTGAGGGGATACTTTCAAACCACAGCAGGGAGAGTACCTGTATAGTATATAAAAAGATTGTCAAGGGAGGCCCAGTATAATCACACTTAAAAGGGTTCTTATAAAAGGGAGACGAGAGGTTGGGAGTCAGAGAAAGATAATACAAGGACAGAAGGAGAGGTCAAGGGAAGGGAAGATGCTATGCTGCCGGCTTTGAAGACAGAGGAAGGAGCCAAAAGCCAAGGAATGCAGGTGGTCTCTGGAAACTGGAAAAGGCAAGGAAAGAGATGGATTCTCCCCTAAGCCTCCAGAAGAAATGCAGACCTGCTGACACTTTGATTTTAGCCCAGTGAAAGCGATTTTGAACTTCTGACCTCCAGAATTGTAAGATAATGTATGCTTGTTGTCTCAAGCCAGGAGTTTGTGGTATTAATAATTTGTTATAGCAGCAGTCATAAACGAATACACTAAGCACCAAACACTAAAGGCATTCTTTCCAAAGAAAAATGGCAGGTTTTCCAAAAAAAAGCAGCAATTTTGTATCCCTCACCACAGCCCTTTTTTTAAACATCATGTAAAGGTATTGGGTGATGTTCCAACCACCCGGCTGGCAAGTTGCTGTAGGAGTCAGACTAAATCCAGCTAACACCAAGCAAGCTGGCCCTTCAGGACCGAAAGCGCTGGTTTGCTGCTAAGCACACTGCAGCAATGAGGACAACTGAGGGAGCAGCAGGGACCATCATGACAATGCTAATCATTTCATTACATGGACTATTCAAGACCAAGGAGTGCAAGGTGACATCCCAGGTATTACACGGTCTCACCCACCAAAGTCACCCTGTAGCCTCCTTTGAAGTGAATAAAGTGATGTTTCGAGGGCATAGCTAACTGCAGATTGGGAATGGTGCTCCTCGGGCTAGAATATTTATGACCCAAGTAGGTAGCCTTTAAAAATCAAGTTCAAAGGATGGTCGTTGTTCATTTAGAATAGTTTCTTTGAATAGTTTTTTCTTTATGAAGGGCAAGCTTATAGGTTAATCTGTTGTTATGTAATCACTGAGACGGAAACATTCATCTTTAAAAAAATGACCATTATTCCAGCAGCATTCCTGAATTGTTTCCATTTTAGCCTTACCAGAATATTCTAAGAAATTAAGAAGGATAATTATTTCAAATCAGATATATCAGTTTAATGTTGGTTATTTGTGAAAGTGATTTCATATTTTCAGTGTATCATTATCATTGCTGCTTCCAAAGGGAAATGGCAGGAGTTTTCCTAATAATAAAGTATAAGTATTTATTACTTCAGCTTTACAAGCCCTTTTAGGTTGAAGAAAGTAAGTGGAAGTAACGTTTTTAACTACTGTTTTGATTGATTGTACCTAAAAAGTTAAATGTTTGTCCTTGTAAGCCAGTGAAAAATTGGTAAGACTTCCTTAAAAGTTTCATGGATCCCCTTTGGTTGAAAACAACATTTTCATCAATATTCCAAAGAACAAGGCCTTCTTCTTAATTTTGCTTATGAAAGTAATGACCTCTGATGCATATTAGAATACAAATTATTCCACTTTCCTGAGGGAGGAAATAACTAAGAGATATGTTTCAAAACAAATTTTTATTTGCCATTATTTAAAATATGAACATTCAGAGAAAATTATATTTTCAAATCTTAATGTAGTTATGTTATCTTTTAATCAAATGTAAGTGTCTGCTATTCCTTTCAAAAAATTGATTTCTTTGCTTTCTGGATATAAAACATGTGTTTTAGCAAAATCAAGCCCCAGAAAATCTGAGAGTAACCTAAAGTTGGTAGTCTAAGTAATAGAAATATTTTTTAAGAAAGTATATAATAAAATGTGACTTGACTTTTTTATTCCTCCTTTCATACATTTATTCTATGCTTATTAACTTGAGAAATTGGAAGGGGCAAATGTGGTTTAATAGTAACATAAAAATAACCTACCAAACCAAGAGATTCAACAAATGAAATCTTTTATAGACCTTTTATTATTATTATTTGTAGTATAGAACTTCCCTGAGAGAAATGGAACTATATAGGAGTTATATGACTTTAATAAATAAGTATAAAAAACAAATAAAGCCTTAATGGCATACTGAAATATTGATATACAGTGAGTCCCTGAAGCAGCAGTTTTCAGAGCAAGCTCAGGGCTAATGAATTGCACTGTGAATGTAAGTGTATAAAAAGATGCTTTATTTTAATGACTTTGCCCTGTCTTTGGCAAAGACTTCATATCCAGTACTTTCAAAAATTTAGCCTTTGAGATATATTGTTAAAATTGAGCATAATATATTAATATTTTTCCCATAGTTTTATCTTATTTAAATAAAAGAGAGAATATCAATTTAGAAAACATTTCCCTCTTCCTTAAATACCTAAATCTGAGCTCACTTATCACTTTATCCAGTTTTCACAAAGAAGCTTAGGAACCTGCTGATGTTTAAAACAAGAGATGAAGGCCGGGCGCAGTAACTCATGCCTGTAATCCCAGCACTCTGGGAGGCCGAGGCAGGCAGATGATCTGAGGTCAGGAGTTCAATACCAGCCTGGCCAACATGGTGAAACCCCATCTCTACTAAAAGTACAAAAAATTAGCTGGGTGTAGTGGCACGTACCTGTAGTCCCAGCTACTAGGGAGGCTGAGGCATGAGAATCACTTGCATCTGGGAGGCAGAGGTTGCAGTGAGCCAAGATCGCACCATTGACTCCAGCCTGGGTGATAGAGCAGGATCTTGTCTCAAAAAAAAAAAAAAATGATGGATGACTCCAAACATTCAAAGGAAAAAAGTCAACACCAAACCATTAATGCCATTCAGGTGTTTTAATATTTTGTGGATGCATCACAATTTCACTTTTTTGCTCTCTACTGGACTTTTATACATGGGGAAAGAATATGACAAAACAAATTTTATCGCTGCTTTTTAAAAATCCTACCAGATCAATCATATATATACAGACATCTATAAGGGACTCATTTAGGTAAAATATAGCAATGTTTTTTAAACTCAAATCTATACAATGAATAATGGGTATATAGACTCAAGTCTATACAAATGAACAATATACATTTTTGAATAAGAGGTTGAAAATACCAAATTCATTTTCAATGATGAAAAATATAACTATGAGTACATGATGTACTGTATGGTGTACATGATGTACTGTATGGTATACGTGGGGAAAAGTGGTATGTGTGACTCAGTGGCAAGAGCACAGGCTGGGAATCAGCAATCCAAGATTTCAAAGTCAGTTCTACCCCTTTCTGGCTGAGTAACTTGAACAAGTCATTTAGCCTCTGTCAACCTCATTGTCTTCAGCTTGAAATGAAGATATTCGGATAGCTTTTTACCAAGAGCCCTTCTGACTCAATCTGTGACCTGTGTGTGTTACACTTAAAGTATGAGGTACATCAACACTATTATTAGATTATGAAGCTTGTTGAATTTCATACTTTTAAAACATTGTTATAAGAGTTCTTCCAGTTCTGGACAAGATGGATAAATATGCTTTCTTTTATTCCTCACAATAATTTTAACAAAAGACCCTGGACAAAACATATGTATCAACTATCAGAAGACTCTGAAAGTTGGAAGGCAGACTAAGCACCTCAGGGTTCCGGAAACAACCTAGCAGCGAGTTCCCTGGTGACTGATTTTGCCTGTTTGTTGTACCTCCAGCGTATCCCAACCTCGGCACTAGAGAACCCCACGAACCATAAATGCCAACAGGCAGAGATGAAAAATAATCCCCCCAAAAGCCCGCTCTTTCTAGCCAAAGCACTGGGAAAAGGGCAGCCCAGCAGCACAGGAACTTTTCAGCCACACCTTCCATCAGAGACCCTTCTGCTGCTCCTTCTCAGTGGATGCTACATCAGCAGAGTCTGTAGGTGCAACGTTGTTTCCCACTGCCACATTGCAATAGCAGTGGTGCACTCTCCTATAAACTTGTGAGTGGAACCCTAGCTTCCATTCCTGCCTTGCAGAAACTGGTATTCCTCCTTTACTGAGCTTTCGTGCAGTATCCTGACTTTCTTCCCCACCCTATAGTAGAAGCAGTACCCTCTCAGCCCAAGTCTATGGGCAGAGCTCTATCTTCATCCCTAATCTGCAGTAATGAGGCAGCTGAGAGTGGTCAGAACTCTATTGTCTATGCCCACCCTGCAGTTACATGTAAAGTAGTACTACCCAACCAAGTTTGTGGGCACAGCTTTGACTTCCACCCTACCTGCAGTACCTCTCTCTCCCACCCAGTGCCACAGAGAATGTAGAGCAAAGTCTTGCTATTTGGGTAATACACAAGTGGGGCAGGCACAATAGCACTGCAGTAGCATTAAAAAAAACTTCGTAAACTAGGTTGAGATTTGGACCACGTCCTACAAAAGTGCATTCTAAATCCAAACAGATTGGCTACAGGCTACTATTTTAAAGATTTAATAGGAATCATAGTCAAATAATACTCAAAATATCAAAAATACAGTTCAGGGTTGCTCATCAAAAGTAACTGTGGAAATAACCAGGACAATCTTAAGTAAAAAAGGACAATTGACAGACACCAGCACCAACATCAAAATGACACAGATGTTGGAATTATCAGACAAGAAAAGCAGCTATCATAAAAATTCCTCAACAAGCGCTTATGAACACTCTTGAAACAAATGAAAAAAATAAGAAATATCAGAAAAAGAAATAGATATTAGGCAGAACCAAATAGAAGTTTTAGAACTGAAAAATAACTGAAAGGAACTCACTGGATTATGGGCTCAATAGCAGAACAGACATGACAGAATGAAGATGAACTTGAAGTGAAGATCAGTAGAAATTATCCAAGTCAAACAACAGAGAGTAAATTTATTTACCTCTTTTTAGAGCCAGGGTCTCGCTCACAGGCTGGGGTCAGTGGCGTGATCATAGCTCACTGCAGCCTTGACTACCTGGGATCAAGCCGTCCTCCCTCCTCAAGCCTCATAAGTAGCTGGGACTATAGGCATACACCACCACAACCAGCAATTTATTTCAATTTTTGTAGAGACAGGGTCTTACTATGTTGCCTAGGCTTGTCTCAAACTCCTGGCCTTAAGCAATCCTCCCACTTCAGCTTTCAAAGTGCTGGGATTACAGGTGTGAGCCACCATGCTTGGCTTAGAAAATAGATTTTAAAAAGTGAACCGAGCCTCAGAGACCAGTGGGACAATAACAAAAGTTTAGCATTTGTGTTGTTGGAATCCCAAAAGAAGATAAAGAATGAGAAGCAAAAAACAATATTTGAAAAAAATAATAGCTGAAAACTCGCCAAATATTGTGAAAGCAGTCAAGAGAGAAATGGATAGTGCAGATATGGAAGCATCTATATCCCCAGTTACCCAATTCCTTTTCGGGACGTGGCCTTCACATCTGACAGTTTTTAGCCTTGACTTCAACTTAGTTTTTGACATTAAGCTGATTGACAGCCTTGAGGTAGTACATAGAAAAGGCCTCTCAAAATGTTATTTCATTTCCTAAATAATAACATAGTCATGGTAAACACAGTTTACTACATGCATGCATTTTACATATATTAACATTGAATCCTCACATGAACGCTAATAAATAAACACTATTATTTTTCCCATTTTACATAACTGAGGTACAGGAAGTTTGAGCATCTCACCCAAAATTACGCAGCTAATAAATTCTAGACTGAACTCTAGTTATAAAAGTTACCCAAAACGTTAAAATATTCAGGAGACAGGAGATCTTTTAAGTGGACAGTTTGCCATTGGTTTGCTTATGATTGAATCAGAACTCTTATGTATGCTCTAATACAGAGATAAAGAAGAATTGGGTTGTGATTCTGAAGTCGTTTGGACATTAACAGTACGGAATAGTGTTGGATCATTTGTTCAGATGGTGTAGATTGAGCTGTTTGTTGTGGAAGCCATCCTGTGTTCACAAGCTGACGTTCCTTAGGGGTGAAACATTTGGACATTAACAGTACGGAATAGTGTTGGATCATTTGTTCAGATGGTGTAGATTGAGCTCTTTGTTGTGGAAGCCATCCTGTGTTCACAAGCTGACGTTCCTTAGGGGTGAAACATTTGGCACTCCTAGCACTGTTGGTGCCATCTTCCACATGCCTGGCTTTGCATATGGAGGTGCTCAGTACATATGAATTCTTTTCCTAGAGTTGCCACAGGCCTTAAGTTCTTATTTCAAGTTGGCCGTGTCTACACATTTAATGAAACAACAATGTTATTTGTAAGTTTTGGCTAATTTTCCTTGTCTCTGTTAACTGTTACCACTATATATAACTAGATCACAGCTAATAACTTTTCCTAAAAGTCATGATAATGATCACCAGCATTTGTCTAGCATTTTACAACATGCAAACCACCTGAATGCATTGGCTTATTAATTCTCATAACAATTTTGTGAGGTGAATATTAGGATCCCCTTTCTGCCAGAAACAGCAAGCAAAACTGAATGGCATTGTGTGATTTTCAAACTGGCTTCATTAAGACTTAGCTATAAATTATATATGCGCCACTTGGACTGGATTTACAAGAAGTCAGCATCAAGTTTTTATGAACTTAAAAACAAATGGGTTATGTTTTTTTTTAAACACAAAGATGACATTTATTTTAGTTGAATTATTTAGCTATGGTTTCTCACTCTGCGGTCTAATTTAACAAAATATTTGTATTCCTCTCTATTCCATCTAAAATTTCTTTGTGCTTTTCTTGTTGAAAAGTAAAATGTCTCACAATATTAACTAGAAACGGTTTGCTTTCTGGCATCTTTGAAGTTATAACTAAGTAAAATTACAAAGCAAAGGAGTAACTTCAGTAGAGGAAGTTACTCTACTTCTGTCTAGATGTTAAAATTGTAGACCGACTAGGGGCTTCCAGATAGCTGAACATGTGGTGGTTCCTAGAGGTCAGTGCACCCAGGGAGGGCATGGAACCCCCACACCGCTTTCCCCATACCTCATCCTATACATCTCTTCATCTATATCCTTTGTAATTAAACAGTAAACATTTTAAAATGTGGATCCTAGACTCATCTGTATGTTTGAGTTCTCCTCTGTGTACTAAATGAATGGTCTTGCATAAGTTACTTAACACTTGTACTTAGTTTTCTCAGATATAATATGAGGGAAAAAGTACATGTACTTTTTTCATAGAAATACATGTTTCATAGAACTTTGTTAATTTAAATGAAATAATAAATGTAAAGCACTTAGAATAGTGTCTGGCACTAGTAAGCCATCAATAAATGTTCACTGGTAATAGTATAGCAATAAATACAGCTATTTCTAGTTGCTGGAGGAATTATATATTAGTTATCATATATATAGAACAGATTACGGATAGATACAAACATGAGTAGCACCATTTTAAGAGGGCCCTGGATACTCCTACTTTTGGAAGTCCAATTCCGCTTTATATCAAATATACCTAAAATATAGTTATACCCCACATTAAATATAATTTTAATGTAACTTTAAAGAAATGGGTTTTTTATTGGCTATTTGACATATTTTGTGGACATTGAATTAAACACTAATTTTGATTTTTTGTTGTATTCTCCTGAGACCATACAGCAATTAAGTGATGAACCATGAGCTAGAATTCTGGTCTCCTGGCTGATAACCAGAATTTTCCAGGAGAAAAGATGAGAATATTGTTTTCCCACCCAGAAAGAACTGCTGGAGTCTAATCCACTTTAAAACCCATTTCAAGCTGGAGGGCCTTTTGCTAAAGTTAACACCCCAGAATGCTCAAAACTCTGAAAGTAATATTGAATGTTTCCTTTCTTTATTCTTTTCTTAGATTGTGGTTTGAATGTTCATAAGCAGTGTTCCAAGATGGTCCCAAATGACTGTAAGCCAGACTTGAAGCATGTCAAAAAGGTGTACAGCTGTGACCTTACAACGCTCGTGAAAGCACACACCACTAAGCGGCCGATGGTGGTAGACATGTGCATCAGGGAGATTGAGTCTAGAGGTGAGACATTTCCAATGTGGGCTGCCCTGGCCTCTATTCCCTACCAGTACCAGTCCTAATGCCTTTGGGATACCTCATTGCACAATGCGGTTGTCTTCTGTAATTTGTGGGGGAATGGTTTCCTATGTCAAGTGATCTCAAAGACTGAAATGAATTAATTTAACAAGTAATTAAATAGCTTGATTTCAAGGTACATTTAACCAAGTATAGCAAATATGCTTAAAAATATATTTATAGATGATGCTTCCCGTCTGCACTTGACTGGTAAAGACAAATTCATTTTTCAATTTTTACATTTTTCTTTGGTTCAAGAAGCAAAAGTGTAAATGCTCTACTAAAACTATCTAAAGCTGAAAACAGAGCTGCATCCTAATTATTCTTTCCCACTTGGGAAAAACAGGCCTATATTTTATCTTTGTCTTCTGTTATGTAAAAGACTTTATGATGTAACTGGGGTGATAAATTATTTCCCTTAGGACTTAACATATTTGATTTAATTAGACCAAATGATGAGCCAGATGATACTCAGGTGACAATAGGTAAGAGTAAGAACTGTGCGTGAAATGGTTTTATTTTAGGAGAACAGTGTGAAAAGATTTCTAAACATGTATATTTTATTCCTTCTGACACATTACCTCCCAACTTAAAGTATGAGAAGTTAAAATCTGAAGAAAAAGCATAATTCAAAGAAACTAACTAGTTTTATTTTTCAGGTCTTAATTCTGAAGGACTATACCGCGTGTCAGGATTTAGTGACCTAATTGAAGATGTCAAGATGGCTTTTGACAGAGGTATGTTTTTCAGAATGTTCTATAACTTAGGACAATAATACTCTTTGCTAAAAAGCACAATTTCTTATGAGGTAGTTTTTGCATCATTTTTCTAAATCACTGATGGTTATATACCAAATTTAAAAACTTAGCTTATAATGTATTCTTTTTTATGAGTTGTAACTATTAAACAGTCAAATTTCAGAATGCAAAAGGAGTATAAAGATTCAGTTTGTGACCGATATTTGAGGATCCAAGGCTGGTCCATGTTTACCAAAATATACACAGAGCAATTACATTTACCAAAAATGATAGAGAAAAGAGTGGGATCTATTCCATTACAGATCTCAGGCTTCTTGGGCGTGAGTTAACCCACCTCACCCTGCCCGTCATCCATGCCCCACTGGCATCCTCATCACCATCTTCAATGAGCTGAGACCCAAGCCCAGACTCATATGTTGGGGCCAGAAAGCTGAAGAGAAGCTTTAGGGGCTTTCTGCGGGGGACCCATCCACCAGTGTAGGGAAAGGGGCCCAGTCAAAGAAAAGCTCAGTGGAGCTTAATTTTCTTAGCTAACATTTAGATTAAGATTTGCCTCCATGGTTCTCCAATTTGCTTTAAGGACTAGAACAAATGGTTCCAGAGAAAACCTGTAGCCTTGAATACAGGAAGTAAAGGAGTAAGGGTTAGTGATCCACTTTCCTTTACAAGTACGTATTCTAGTTCTATCACACAGACCTCTCCCATTCACAGACCTCTTACAGGCAACAGAGGCAGAAAGCAAAAATAATTAAATATTTACTACCAACCTGAGGGAATCTAGGCCAGCCCAAGTATGTGATAAGAGCAAAGAAAGGGAGATGAAGTAACGGTGTATTCACTCCAAAAAGCATCAGGAAGAGCAGTCCTGACTCCATGCCAGGTTGAATGGGAAGAAGCATCTTTTTACTCTGGAAGCTCTGCAACTGAGCATGTCCATTCCCAGCCTCTGGCTACAAGTCTCAAAAATAAATTCACACTGACAAAGAAACTGAATGTTCCTATGGACCTGAGAAAGCAAATAAATGGCACAGTTTCCTGTATTGAAAATATGAGACAACCATTTCGTAACCTGAAAACACCAGTAACAGATTTTAAAATTCATAAAGTGCTCACTTTGGCTCCCTGTAGCCACATTGCCGGGGGCCAGTCTTTGGCCTCCCAAGGGAGGTGTACCGGCAATCATCTGCAAGATCTGTAGAAATGATGCAAAGGATTTTAACAAGGGTTACAACAAACCGGTGTCTCGGATCATTAAAATCAGTTCTGTATATAAATGCTGCCCAATTCCATGAGTGTTCAAAGGGATAAGATATCAAATAAACAGAGCAAAATAATTTGGAGTAATTAAGGATGTTCACTTCTGGGAGGCATAAATCTCAAGTAATGAGATCCAAGAAAGAAGCCAGGATCCAGAGGATGCTGGAATGAACTCATTAAATTCAAGAGCCAAGGTAAAAAGGCAAGTTTGGGGAAATCTTCCCCAGCTTAGGAAATAGTCACTGAATGGAAAGCTGACTACTCTGAGGTCAGAAGCTGCCATTACACTTCTGCTACATTTTATCCTTTGGTGGAATCACAGATATTTGTGTGACAGGTGCTGTGAGAGATCCATGGTCAAAGCAAATAAAATCTTGTGAGCTTTACCCCAGAATAGCCCTAGTCTGGTTGAGACAAGAGCAGAAAGAAAAACAATTGGGAAACAGAAATGTTATAAACTGTGCTGATATGGTATAACCCTACTTAGAATGTAGTATGAGGAGATCAGATTCCAGGATTTGTTTACATTATTTTAAAACAGAAAATAGGTGAATAGATAAAACAGAAGAATATATTTGTGTATTTGTATATACTTACTAAAAAGTAGATTTTAAAACTAACCAGTTTAATAACAACATACATAGTAAGCCCCAGCATGTTACTCTTTTAGGCTCCTAGCTTGTTTAAATCTATTTTCCACTAATTTGTTAACTCAAAAATATTTATTAAGCAGCTACTATATTCCAGGCACCATGTTCTTTACTTTAGATATGATGGTTAACCATGTATGCTTGGTCCTTACACTCATGAAGGGTTCACATTAAATAATAATCACACAGTGGTTATTGATTTTAATAAGGGATATAAAGGAAAATATTAATAACTGGGGAGCTTAACCTGTCTGGTAGGGCAGGTGAGGCATGCTGGAGATCAAAAGAGGCTTTTTCACAGAAAATTAATCATTATTATGTAACATGTAGCACACTAAACTATGTTAAAAACTGAAGCATTGCTCATCTTTAAAATCTGATTTGTATACAGAAAGGTCATTCATTAAAACAGTGCTGTGAATCCAGATATTTACTTTTGTTTCTTTCAACATCCTTAAAAGATGGTGAGAAGGCAGATATTTCTGTGAACATGTATGAAGATATCAACATCATCACTGGTGCACTTAAACTGTACTTCAGGGATTTGCCAATTCCACTCATTACATATGATGCCTACCCTAAGTTTATAGAATCTGCCAGTAAGTATGAATGCATGTATTCCAAATAACCTGACAAACAACCTCCTCTTGGTAATCACTCTAACTGGGTTTCTGGCTGAGTAACTTGAATACATTTTATGAAATATTTCCTTTGTGCATCTCTCTATGGTTAATATAGTCATGAGAATTTTACATTGTTCTATAACATAGATTATTTATGACTTATGCCATCAGAAGCTTCTTTTAATGTGCTAAACCTCATTTTCCAAAATAAGGCTTATACCAGTGCTCTTTAGATGTAGACCAGTGTTTTTGTAAAATAAAAATGAATAACTGGAAAAGTAAAATTAAAAAAAAAAACAACATCTTTTGTTACATTCAGCAAACAAAATTTCTGTCAGATTGCTATATGTTTCTAAATTCTTATTCTCAGTTTCTGTACTTAACTTGTATGAGTTAATGCAGACTATTACAGTTAGCAAACTGGCACTGGCTCACAGATCGTACTTTAAAAAGCACTATTTTAGATCAAGAAGTTTTTTTAAATTCTAGTTGAAATGAAAATGAGAAACAGCAAAGGTTTATTTGTCAAATCTTATTTGTGCTGCAAAAATCATACCTGTAATTTGCACTTCATTTTTTAAAGAAGGGAATTCTTAATGGTTTTAAGTATTAGCATTACCATTTTTTGGAAAAGGTAGTCTATTTCTGTCATTTTGCTTTTCTCTATATAAAACCATATGTTGTCTTCATCTTTAAATGATAACATCACTTCCTTAGTAACACTAATTTGCTTTTTGACTTGGGAATTTCATGAAATACAATCTTTCTTTGTTCTAAATTTTAGTTTCCCTTTCAGGGCTTTTGTAGGGAGTTTTTGTGGTTAGTTCCATGGAGCCCTGATTTCTTGCAGGTCAGCTCAAGCTCCCATGTAGAGAATGGCCATGAGAATTACACTGATTTCTTTCAAAGCATTAGGTTAGAAAGCATGAAAACTTCTAGGTCTCTAATGGACTCAGTGTTGATCATGAAAATTTGTGTGAGGGATCTCACACGTCCTTGTCTCATGGGGCAGACATTTCCTCTCCAGACAGATCATAAGTCTGATTGCCACTAATCTAGGAAGCAACACACACACATGCAGACACACACACACACAGACACACACACACACACACAGCCTGTGAAAAGCTGCCCAGTTTATGCTCTGATCCCCAGGACTCTGATCCCATTGAAAGTGGGTAAGTTCCACTTTCACGTTGCTTGGAAGTAAAACTGAAACTTGGCTGTATGCCAAACTCAGGGGCACACGATCAGCAGAGGACAAAGCAGTGATGCAAACCCAGGTTCTGAACTCCACACACCACGTTATTTAGGAAGAAGTAAAAGCCAAGCCTCCTCTTGGATTCCAAGGCCTTTGACACCATAGTTCCAAATTACCTCTCCTTCTTTCCCCATACCCACCTTAGCTGCTGAAGAAAATCTCCCCTTTTTATTATTCTTCCAAATCATTTGTCATCGTTTTGGAATTTGTTTCTGAAACAGCCTTCCTGTCCAAAATTAGCAAGCACCCTTATCTCACCCCTGAGAAAACTCTGGAAACCACATCATAAGAAAGAAACTTTCACAAATCAAGGTAGAAATTTCTGCTTATAATTTCACCAATCTGGATGTCTGATTTATGTGACACCAAAAACCCTGGCATAATACCGATATATAATATAAACGTTTGTTGTGCATGTTGGATAGCGATATCTTCTTGTTTGTGGAACACTGTGTCCTTGTACACTGTCTTCTGGCATTAGAGTCTGTTTCATTCTTTAGATGTGCAGATACAGCCATTCTCTTAAAAGGCAGATAAGGAAGATGAGAGAAATTAACATTTATAGAGTATATATGAGGTCCCTTGAATCCTGCTCAGCACTTTATATCCGTCATGCAATTTTAGAAAGGAGGAGATGTGATGGAGTATGAGTAAATTGTGTAAGGTCACATTGCTCACTAGGGGAGGTGGCACTGGCATTCCCACACACTTCTAAGGTCAGAGCCCTTGCTTTCTCTACTCTGTCACACTGCCTGGCTCACTTGATGGAGCAGGGAATGAGACTTAGACAAGGGAAGGAGCAATGAAAGAGCCCCTTTCAAATGAGGAACAGAGAAAATTTTTTTTTTCTCTCTCAGCTCCTAAAAATGTCTCTGGCATTTATTAGCATCCTTTGCCACCAAAAAAAAATCAGAATTTACATTAAAGCTTTCTTCTACAAAAGCTGTTTGAGCTCTGCTTTCGCAGCCTTCTTGGAGGAACCTGCAGCTTAAAAGCTGGAAGGGAGTGACTGCAGGAAATGAAAAAGGAAAGCAAGGATGGAGAAGGCCAGGCCATCACACACGACAGCTTGAAGTTCTTCCAAGGCCCCTGCAGATTCCCTGATGAACTCACCTGAAGTCTGGGTTCACTCACCCCTCCTTCCTCAGTTCCTCTCCCCACCATTTAAGACATTGCTACCCTAGAATACAAAGGCCAGGAAGACAGGTGCCTCTCACAGAGCCTCCAATAACCCAGCCTTATGGGTGCTTCCTGTCACGATGGAAACAGCACTACCAAAGCTGAGCTCCTGGTGGCAATGAGGGCAGAAATCTTCTTCTAGCCAAGGACTCAGAGAGCTGTGTTCCCAGAACATCTTAGAAAAGCTACATGTCTCAGTGTGTAACCTTGAGTGAGTCAGATCAACTCAAAACCCAGGGTTCTTGGTGGTAAGCAACTTAAAATCTCCAGAAGAGAAGCCTGGGAAAGAGAACTTATTAGTGTTTCCTCAGCTCTGCCACTGAGCCACCACTTTTGGTCAGCTAAGTTTTAATCTTCTTGTATTGGAATTTCTCTATGTAAAATTAACTAGATATACTATAGAAGAGCTTTTAATTAGATCTTGATGGGCTTAGACTTGTTGTTTCCTTCCCCAACAATGTTCACGTTTTCGAGATCCTTCCAGCCCCTCCTCTAATGCCGTCTGCTCCTCCCTGGACCCCTCAGCTGCAGACCGTCTTCCTCCTGATTCCCATCACCTCTACTCAGACATCTTTACTGCCTCCTTCCTTCATGCTGGAAATTTATAATTTCATCTTGTCTTCCTACTTTACTGGAATCCCTTTTAAAGAGAGGAGTTCTCACTCATGTTCCTTTTCCCACAGTGCCTGTGACAGTCCCTTACTTACATAATAGGTGTAATAAATATGATGAATAAGTGAACTTACAATTTTACATTGAGAACTGTAGGATGTTAGAGTTTGCACATATTCTAAGGGATCATGCAGCTAGACTCTCTTGTATAAAACATTCTTTTTGAAATATTTAGTTGCTGCAAGCTCACTCACTGCTTCCAGAGGCAGTCAATCCACTGATGGACGGATGTAACCACATGAAGCCCTTCTGTGTACAACAGAAATCTGCCTGTTTTTATTTAATAATTCTCTCCCATTGGCAGTGTTCTTGGTATCACCCTTTTCCTCCATGTGTGTTTTGTATATTTGACAACTGATGATGGTCATTCATCTCTAAATACATTCCATTTTGTCTGTTTATCTCTTATGCTTCTTATGGCAAAGAGTTGTGTTCTCTACAAAATGGTAATGGGTAATGCTTTTGTAAGTGGAAGAAAAGAAGAAATGAATTCCAGGGAAGAATGTTTGCTGATTTGATCTTAATACTATTCGGTGCATTTTGTCATTTGTTTCCAAATGTATACTCCAGCCTGGAGATGTAAATTTCCTCTCCCTGAACACCAGATTAATCCACAATCAGCATGTTCATTTGAATGCCTGACAGGCATCTCAGATAGAACTTTTCCTCACCAAACCTCCTCCACCCACAGTCTTTCCCATCTCAGTTAATAGAAGCCTCATTCTTGTAGCTGCCTAAGCCAAAAACCTGGATCATTCAAGATTCTTCCATTTCTCATGCATCCTTCATCAGGAATCCAATGAACTCAACCTTCAAAATATACCCAGAATGCAACAAATTCTTATCACCTTCACTGCTACCCCCTGGTTCAAGCTACTGTCAATCTTTACCTGGATGTTTTTAATAATTACTGGAATAGTCTTTCTGCTTTTATTCTTTTCCTTCCACAGTCTGTTTTCCACCTGGCAGCCAGAGTACCGATAACTGAAAAATGCATGTCAGATCATGACCTTTCTTTGTTGATAACCTTCCCATTTCTCTTAGTAAATGCTAAATCCTTAAAATAGCCTGCATCTCCTGACATGATTGAGTGCCCTGTTGCCCTTCCGACCACACCTGCTAATATTCCCCTCTTCACTCACTCCCCTGCAGCCACAGTTGACTCCCCGCTTTTCCTCAAACATTACATTCATGCTCTCCCCTCAGGATCTCTGCATGGGTGCTCCTTCACCAGCACTGTCTTTCCCCAGATCTCCACATGGCTCATTCCCATTGAGGTCTATCCTGACCACCCCACTGAAAATTTCAACCCCCCAACACTCCTGATGCTTCTTATCCTGCTGTTTTTTTCCATAGCACTTGCCTCATTCTAATATAGTGTAAACTACAATACGTCATATTCATGGTTTATTGTCAGTCACCCTCAGTAGCAAGTAAGCTCCCCATGTGCGAATTGTTTTGCTAGCCCAACACCACATCTCACAGTTCTTCTCTACAGAGATTAACTGTGGAAATTAAAAGGAAGCTGGGTTATTCTTGTTTTAACTTCCAGATTTGTGTAGTTTCAAATTAATTTATCCTATAATAAAAACTAAAGCTAGGTGTGGTGGTTCACACCTGTAATCCCAACACTTTGAGAGGCTGAGACAGAAGGATTACTTGATCCCAGATGTTTGAGACCAACCCAGGCAACATAGTGAGACAGTCTCCAAAAAAATTAACATTTAGCTGGGTGTGGTGGCACACATCTACAGTCCCAGCTACTTGGGAGCCTCAGGCAGGAGGATCACTTGAGCCCAGGAGGTCAAGGCTGCAGTAAGCTGTCATCATGCCACAGCACTCCAGCCTGGGTGACAGTGTCTCAAACAAACAAAAACCCTAAGTAGTAGCTTTTATAGTAAATGGAGGATTTCAGTTTCTGAGCTGGTACTACTGTTATAAATTGGCACTTTTTAAAGGCCCCAAAGTTCAGACACCATACATTATTTATCATGGCAAAAAGTAAATAATATATTCTTCATTCAAAGAAATGAGCCAGGAACTATGAGGATGTTTTGGGTAGAGATTGTAAAATGGTCAGTTTGTTTGAATTAAAAAACTTCAGTCATTGTTTACATTCTGAAATTTATCAAATCTGCTTTAACAATGCTAGAAACTTTTCACATTCATCTTACACCAATTTTTACCTGACTTCAATTCATTATGATTGAGTTGGCTTGTTTCATAAGTTAGAAACCCTAAAATTTTTGGTCTTGTGTCTTGGATGTTGCATTCTGGTCAGATGTAGTCTTCCTAGCATTTTAAGGCCGCCATCCTGATTAGGACTAAGGAACACGGAGTCTCATTGACATTACCTTGAAACCTAACTCCCCTGCCTCTGCCAAGATGGAGTCTTGCTCTGTCACCCAGGGTGGAGTGCAGTGGCGTGATCTTGGCTCACTGCAACCTCCACCTCCTGGGTTCAAGCAATTCTCCTGCCTCAGCCTCCACAGTAGCTGGGATTACAGGCACCTGCCACCACACCCAGCTAATTTTTGTATTTTTAGTAGAGACGGGGTTTCACCATGTTGGCTAGGCTTGTCTCAAACTCCTGACCTCATGATCTGCCCACTTCGGCTTCCCAGGGTGCTGGAATTACAGGTGGGAGCCACCACACCTGGCCTAACCCAACTTTTAAAGGCACCCTATCTTTTGACATTTGAGTAGAAGCAGGAATGTACTGTGGTGTTCTTTTTTGAGATCACAGAATTCCAAAGATGTTAATTGTTTTCAGTTATAGAAATGACTAATGAATTGAATGCAGTGTGACCTCAAAGGAATGTGCTGGAATTTTGTTCATTTGGAACTAAAACATCCAAATGTAGATGATTCTCTTCAAAGTTTATACCCTTGAAAGAGTCACATTTATTTCAGGGCTCTTGCCATCAGGCAAAACATTTGGAAGTGACTTCAAAGTCTGCTGTGCATTCTTCTGAATGTCTGAGTCATAGAAAATGTTTGCATTTTGAAGGTAGATTTGATTTTTTAATATAAAACAAAGTAATTGAAAACTAAGTAATTAATAAAGCAAGTAAATATTGGATGGTACATGTTTGGGTTTAAAAAGGAAAAAGTATGAATATCAATTAATAAGACTTTCCTGGGGTCGCAATGGTAGTGGAGTGACATGGTTAGTATGTCATTGCTGAAAAGGGATTTTCAAAATATTTTATGCAATGTGTCATTCCTTAAGTATACCTGTAATATTCTAAGGTCACTTCATTTGAATGTATAAGTTTTTAATCTGTGTCAACATCTGCCTGATTTTTTTATAGTTACATCCTGTATTCAGTGTCCAATTTCCAAAGTTGTCAGACTCCAAGACACTCAACTGAAAAAACTAGATGTTCCCCCCATCCCCAAAAGTCCAAGTAAATGGTGTTGCCACATTGAAACTAAGAGCCTTTGGAAATCTAGACTTGAACCTTAAAAGTAATTTCTGAAGCTGTTGGACAAGGAATTATGAGGAAGCATTTCTTACCAGTTTCAGAGCATTATCACAAGAATATAATTAAGTAAAACCACTGTATCAGTTTTGTGTTAATGCTTTTCTTCTTGGTATTCAACTTGCTGTTTTAGAAATTATGGATCCTGACGAGCAATTGGAAACCCTTCATGAAGCACTGAAACTACTGCCACCTGCTCACTGCGAAACCCTCCGATACCTCATGGCACATCTAAAGAGGCAAGTCACAGACCTTGAGTCTTACACCTGTATTGCATCCAGATTTTAAGGATAAAATGAAATCAAGGATGAAAGAAAGGACAAATGATCTATTGAACAAATAAATAAATGTATAGCTACATTGTCTTGTGTGAAATTTCACTAGAAGGAATGCTAAAAATATCCTGCACAATAATACTAAATGCAGACCTGATTGATTGTGTTATAAATGTATGTGCAGTTCCAGTATATGTTTGCAGATATGCTAGAGATGCCAATGTTCTGTCAAGGACATGCACTAATTTTTGTGGATAGAGAGAGTTGTGGCTGTAAAGACACATAATAAAGCAAGAAGAAAGCAACTTGCAAGGCAGCTCACATTTCCTATCTTCTTGCTCCAAAAAAAAGCACTTCAAACTTGGTGATGGGATTTTTGATTATTGAATTAATGTGGCCAGCACTGCAAACTGATGTAAAAAGTGGTGGAGTAAGGAACTAAGGGGTAAAGGGAGGAATGGAAAATGAAGTATTTCAGTTCGTTTGGGTTTGATGTTTTCAGGTGATCGATAGTCATGCAGCTTTTCTCCCTGCTCGCTCACCCTCCATCTCTATCAGTTGAAGCAAAGGCTTCCAAATTATATGACGAAGTTTTGGTGGTTTTAGGTTTTTGAAATATAAAACCAATCAGAAACAGAAAATTTCATGTGGCCAAAGGCATTGAGTTATGCAGAAATGGTATTTTAGTCACTCGTGAATGTTTACATTTTTCCTCTTTAAAAGCACCATGAGTTAAAACCTTTGTTTAAATTCTTAGAATTTCACTTATAGATTCAAGTTTGCTTCCTATTTGGAGATAATTAAGTGTTCTGCACTAAAACAAAGGAATAACTCTCAAATGATCTCCTCTGTGTTACTATGCAGTGGTCAAAAGCACAGAAACACATACCCTCCATGACGATGCTGCCACCCCGTAGCCATTGCTTGTTACTGTCACTGCTGTTCTCTCCCTAGACACTTACTCAACTGTCCACTTGCAAAACTACTCTACAGCAAAGATAGCCAAAGTGAAGGGAAGGTGGGTGGATTAAATCAAGGTAACCCAGTTCCTTCTAGCTATTTGCAAATGTAGGTTTAGAACTATAGGCTGTGGGCTGTGGCAGGAGGATCCATAGATAGAACGGAATCCATACGGTCCAGCACATTAACTCGGGCTTGAGCCAGTGATCACCACAAGTTTAAATTATCTCAACATAAGTTACTCTAAGGAAAGTCAGTACTTTGAAAGTACAGAGAAATAACCTAGTAGAGGAGTTGATAAGTAGACGCAAACTTTTATTGTGAATCCTATTTTAGTGTTCAAGCACAATGAAGAATGTACGGCTTACACAAAATCATTTATTCCTGTACTTGCATTTTTCAGAGTGACCCTCCATGAAAAGGAGAATCTTATGAATGCAGAGAACCTTGGAATCGTCTTTGGACCAACCCTTATGAGATCTCCAGAACTAGACGCCATGGCTGCATTGAATGATATACGGTATCAGAGACTGGTGGTGGAGCTGCTTATCAAAAACGAAGACATTTTATTTTAAATTTTTAATTTGAGGGGAAAAGAAATGTTTTACAGATGAAGGAATGTTTTATAGTAATTTAACTGGCTCCTATAGCTGCATTATTTCTTGATTAGAGGTTTGGGCATATAACCAGATTTAAAATGAAGGAACTTTCTGTTGTTTTTGTAGCGCCGCTCAGCTGTCTTGTAAAACAGTGAACACACGCTTTCCGGTTCTAGTAATCCTGGGTGTTTATCATGTTCAGAGACACTCAAGCTATTGCATGATTAGCCCCCTATCTGGCAAGGAAACCCCATACAGAAGAAACAACAAACCTGCACCTGCACCGCCTCTGCGTCCTGGGTAGCCTGTGGTTGTAATCCAGCATGTTTCACAGAGTAAGCCTGTTGTGACTTTGCTTTTGGGGTCTATGTCATTGGTTTCTGATGCTTGTATAAACATGCACACACAAATGGATAAAACAGCACCGCCCTGGCTGTTGCATTACCATAGACCATATCATATGACTATGTTTTGCAAATGATTTCTGGTTTCTCTTAGTTCTTCTCTAACATAGTACTTTCTTTCCAGCAAAATCAAAATGTGTTTTCAGATTTGTTACTTTAGTAAGTTATTCATACCAATAAAAAATGTACAACACAGCATTTTCTGTTAAATTATTATTGGTTTTTAGTTGTAATTTTGTATTTTTTCTGGCATGCATTTAATTTATTAAATTGGCTTTTAGAAATCAAAAATATTGATAGCTTACTTTTTCTCATAAGAATATTCAGGAAAATGTGTTTGGCCATGTATTAAATACTGAGTACTTCTTCTGACCTGTTTTGTTTACTGCTAAAAGTATTGTGATAAGCTCCTAAAATAATCATTTAAAACTGCTTATAGTTAAAACACCCATTAATTGTATTTGTTTTTCTTCTTGTATTACTCGGGCAGAAATCTAGAAAATATTTTGACACTTTTTAATGAGGGGTTGGGCAGTTTCTTCCAGAGCCCTCAGAACAAGAAAGAGGCTAACTAAAAAGAGTGACTGCTTCTAAATATTTGATTTGTCAAAAAATATATGGCATTGACATACATTGAGCTGACAATGCGGCCTGAGAGCTGAGCTGCAGAGGGCAGCCTGGGGGCTGGAGAAGGGGTCTGCAGCTAGAGGCCAGGTGCCCAGATGCTGGGCCTGGTACTATCACTGGCCACCTGTGTGGCTTGGAGCCAACGACCCTCCAGAGCCTGCTTCTGTGCCTGTCAGACGAGCACCCTTCTAGAACAAAAGTTCCATCCTGCTTTCAAATTCTTAATAATAAAAGACATGTGTTGAAAATTTCAAGATTATTCCAAAAATAATGGGAACTGATGAAAACGTGGAGTGTTTCCGTATTTTTCCCCCTAGGCTACAGTAGGAAGTTGGTAGTATGCTTTCATTAATCTTGATATTGAGAAAAGTATGGTTATTCAGCAGATATTCCATCTCAGCTCTCCTGTCAACCAGTCTCCTATGAAGAATGCCACTGCACTGAGCAACAGCAAATGCATAGATTGATAACATACAGAGATTTGTTTCGTATAGCATAGAATGGTTTTGTTTGTTTGTTTGTTTGTTTGTTTTAATGGAGGCCACTAAAAGGCTCTAAACACTAAGGCTGAGAAATCTGATCAAACAAATCTGTCCCTGGGTTAAGTAAACCAAATTGGACTGCTATGTGTTCATTGCCAAAGTCAGTTTTATACAAAGTTTTACTTTTAAAGGAGAAATTCAGTTGTAAATGAATATGCTTTATTAAAATGGATTCACCGTTTTTTCCTAAAAGACACTGATATTCAACTTTAGAGCAGGCACTTACTAGAATCAGAAGTATATTTGGAGCAGAAGGTCATAGTAAATAGAAGCAGATGTTCAGAGAAAGTTCTGAGCAAGTCTTCAGACAAGTTTATTGCTTACTGGCTCTGTGAAGAATGTGACTGGTATGTTTTTACACAGAAGGATGTGTGGTTCACACCCTCAGGATGTACAGGTAGAAATAATAGCTACCTCATCTGTAACATGCTTGGACTGTTGGGTGACACTTCCGTGAAGTGAAGAAACGATTCCCAGCCACCTAGGGAGGGTTTTGCTCAGTAATTAACCAGAATCTTTTACACGTATCTTTCTATGACCGGTGGGAGATTTCTTAAATCATGACTTTTTATGATGAGGCAGATGTTTCTAACACAATCAGGAGTGAGAGAAGGGACCAATAAACCTCTCCACTGTCACCCACGGATTTGGCAGCACTGCAGCTCCTCTGCCCTGAATGCTGTGTCCACATCATCTCAGTTTTCTGTATATCATTTTTGTTTATTTATTGAGAAATCAAAGACTTCCCTTTTACATTTTTGGTCTTTAAATGCCAGTTATGCCAGCTGACCAGAAGAAGTAGTTCTCCACTGAATTGGGATTTTAAACGTTTCTGTAATTGGAAGAATGAAGATTTATCAAAATGTTTCTGCTTATTTGATGTGCTCGAATAGAGGCCCTCTGGATAAATTAGGTTCAGAGTTCCGATCATTTTATTTTTTTCATTTCTTTTTGTGAGTTTTTTGTTTTTTATATTTTTCTTTTTGGGTTCTGATCATTTTAAATAATTTAGAGGCTACTGCCCCAAAGTTGATTATATATCATTGGCAAGTCCACTTAAAAAGCAAAAAGTGTTTTTATAGCTTGATTTGCCTGTAACAACTGCATGGGACTCACATTTGTCCACTAGAGTTGAGTGAAAGATGCTTCCTTCCATGAGCTGAAGTGGTAGCGCCCTTCGTACGTCATCACCACGCATTACACGCTCACTGAACATCCAGGTCGGTTCTGCCCCTTAGCTGGCGTACATTGTGGTAGAGGGGAATGCGAAGATGTCTAGCATCAGCAGGGATCTGTCAGCCTAATGAGATCTAGTTCTCACTTGCATTATCTCTAAAATTAAACACAAAACTCAAAACCTGCATCCCTTGGAGTATGTCTGCTACTCGTTCCATACACAGATCCTGTGTGCCAGGCACTGCGCTAAAATTTGGAACAAGATTGGTTCTGATTCTCAAGCAACTCATGGGATCCATTTGGACCAGTCACAGTTTAAAGTACCTTTACTCATTGTGCATCTTGTTGCCTGTGGGCCTTGGTGCTTAGATGTCAATAGAAAGCTACAAGACAGCATGGATGGACTTGCGTTTCTTTGGGAAAATGTGAGCTTACAAGTCATACCCTTAAAATTCCATTTGAAGTTGACCTTAAACATTCATTTGACCAATAAGGAAAACACAGAAATAAGATGACATCACACGGAGCCGGTGTGAGTCTGCTTGGAAGTATCAAAAGCCTAATGCTTAGCTGCCCGTACCTTTCGGTGAGTGTCATCTGGAATGGAACAGCACCACATGAAAGAGCTCTAGTATCCTCTGCCATGGAGGGTCTCATTAGTCCCTAATTTTCCTGCATCAGATGAGGATAGATGATAATGCTATCAGTCCCATTGCATCCTGACATATTTACCTCATTTTAGCCAATCCCATGCACAGTTGGCAGTCATTCTGGAAGGGATGGTCTCAACCTGACAGTTCTTAATCTCCCTGTGGCATATATATATATACATATATATACATATATATATACACACATATATATATATACATATTCATATATACACACACATATATATACATATATACACATATATACATATGTATACACATATACATATATATATATATACACACACATATATATATACATATATATTTGGATATATATACATATATATATATACATATATATGTATATATATTTGGTCTCTGTCCTGGCTCCTGGTCTAGAGATCCTAAAACCCCTGGAACTTTCAGAGCGATAGGAGAGTCTTCTGTAATTTATAATGACCCTTTGTAAGTACACCAGACTATATACTAATGAGGTGGCTTAGACTGGGGCCCTTTGACAGCCTCAAAATTGGGCTGGTCATCGGAAAGATCAAGTGATTAGGGGCTTGGAACTTTCTCTCCACTGACCACCAGAAAGGGGAGGGAGAGGCCCTGAGATTAAGCTCTGTAAGGCTTGGTAAGCTTTTTGGTTGGTGAACACATGGATGTGCCAGGAGGCAGCATGCCCCAGAGGGCACAGGAGCCCCCACCCCTCTTTACATACCTTGCCCTATGTGTCTCTTTTATTTGGCTGTCCCTGAGTTGTATATTTCATCATAAACTGGTAAAAATAAGCAAAGTATTTTCCTGATTTCTGTGAACTGCTCTAGCAAATTATCAAACCTGAGGAGGAGGTCGTAGGAACCCCTGATGCATAGCTCATCACAAGTATAGGTGGTTCCCTGGGACTTGCAACTGGTGTCTGATTTGGGGCAGTCTTGTGGAACTGAGTCTTTTAATTTGTAGGATCTGACACTAACTTGAGGTAGAGAGTGTCAGAACTGACTTGAATTATAGGACACCTACTTGGTGTCTGGGGAGTTAGAGAAGTTGGTGTGGAAAAAACCCACATATCTGGTTTCAGAAGTGTTCTGAGTAAAAATACCCTACTCGCCATTTATCTAAAACAGTCTGTGACCATCTTCACATTTCCCACATTGTAATGAAGGAAAAAAACTAAAGTTGATGGTTTCCCTTGGTTTTATATAATCAGGGAATTAAGTTATAATTAAAACACCAAATCTTTTAGCAATTTTGTTAATGAAGGTTGTATTAATACTTTCATTACAAATTCAAACATTTGTTGGTTTCAACACTGCTCTGCCTTATTAGTCATTAGGTCAGCAAATGCTTAAATAATTTTTAAAGTATTTATATTTCACTAGTTTTGTATCTCATACAAGGATATTACTCAATTGATATTAATACATATTGAAACCAAATCAAAAGAGAGCTAAGCTAAAAAATTGTAATTCATCACTACACGTTGCAAGGAAAATCCCGGTTATGAGTTTCACTGTTTTCTACTGAAGAGATTATATTTTCATGCAGTATCCCAGTCACATGCAGCCTATTTCACAATGTAAATGTTTTCCTCTATTGCTTATTCAACTCAATAGCATAAAACACCACTAAGAGGTATAATCACCACGTGGCTGACCTAGTTTTTGGAGCTCTGGTGAGCCCTTGGAAGTTTTGGGGATTTTACAGTTTTTCAGATCCACTCAATTACATCATAGCTGGAAACATGAACATGTGAAGCTAAAAATCTTAGAATTGTCTTTTCTAGTTCTGAAGCATAACCACCTAGCTGCCCATGCCACTGTGGTAAGACACAAAAAGCAGAGGAGGTCATGTTTTAGAGATTAAAACTTGGGGAAACAAATGAGCAAAAAGGGCCTTCTAGAGGTAAAATGCCATAAATTTGGAATGTTCTTAAAACATACTCATCTTTGGTTGCCATTACATCAAGCTTGAACCAGTTGGTTTCCTCTGACGTGCGTATAGATACAACTGGGCCACAATCCTAGGCTTGTTCATGCAAAAAAATATCCAACCTGATGTGTGGAAGGCTCTCTATATGAGTGGACATTTCCCTAAGACAGTTTCTATTTTTGTCAATGAAAACACATAATAGGAATAATTTGTTCAAGTTCTTTAAAAACTATATCCAAACTGTGGGAAGGCGATGACATGGAGATACAAGAAAGGTCAAGTTCAGGTCAGGTGCGGCAGCTCACCCTCCCAACACTTTGGGAGGCCAAGGCAGGCAAATCTCTTGAGTTCAGGCACTCCACTCAAGACCAGCCTGGATAGTATGGCAAGACCCTGTCTCTATAAAAAATACAAAAATTAGCCAAGTATGGTGATGTACACCTGTAATCCCAGCTACTCAGGAGACTGAGATGGGAGGATCACTTGAGCCTGAGAGGCAGAGATTGTAGTGAGCCAAGGTCACACCACTGCACTCCAGCCTGGGTCACAGAGGGAGGTCCTGTCTCAATAATGATAATAAAGTTTAAGTTTACATGAGCAGCAGCATTTCTGTCCCAAGATTCTAGAACCTGAAGAAGCTATTCATCAGCACTAGGAGATAGCAGAAACTGTAGCCATAAAGCTCCAGGCCCTCCCTCCATTAGTTCCCTGCTTCTGCTTCTCTGACTCTACCCTGCTTTAGGTCTGTGCAATGGTTTTCAAACTTGAGCATCTTTTGGAATCAGCTGACGAACTTGATAAAGCAGCTTGCCAGGCCCCGCCTCCAGAATTTCTGAATTGGGAGTTCTAGGCTGGGACCAAGCATTTGCGTTTCTAACAAACTCCTAGATGACGCTGACATTGCTGGTCCCAGAATCACCCTTTGGGGACCACTGACTCTGTGTTTCTTGCCCCTGGCTGTCCATTAGAACCACCTGAGTCCCCACTGCTGGCCAATTATATCAAATGCCCTGTGGGCAAGACCTGCGCAGACGGCTCCCCAGGTGATTGTGATGAGTCCCCATTGTGCCAACTAAATTACACTTCATTTCCTGCTGGTGCGTTAAAATGTGCCTGGGATTTGTTTTAATCAGGGATAGTAGATACCAGACATGGAAATGACTGTCATGAAGGAAGAAGTTCATGCAGACCCCAGAAACAGAAGCCATAGTACACTATGCAGGGTCACATGGCAAGGACCACAGTCAGTCAGGAGGCAGAGGAAGGGGGCAGAGTGTGGCCTAGAACCTTTACTGGGGTCTCCAGGGAAGGATGCATGAGGCAGGGTAGGTAGCTGAGTGAGCTAGGATTGGCTAGTTTGAATCATTTCAGCAGGCTCCGGGCTATAGGAGTGGTCTCCAGTTGTTGGGTACCTGGTCCTGGGGTGATTTAGAGCAGGGAGAATGTTGTCTGGTATGTGAGTTTGATAAAGAAGAAGGTTGGGGACGCGAGCTCTGGATGGTTTCGTTTATATGTCTAAAGTGTCCTCAAAGGGGAGTCCTTTGCTCTCTGGGTCTTAGCCCTAGGAGAAGCAGGCTCTCCACCATCAAGGCCTCAAATGCCAGAGCATCACGAAAACAAAACATTGGAAACAATGTTTCATAGAGTTGACTGCTCCTACCTCCCTTCAAAGTCACCTCCCAGTTTCTGACTCAAATCTGTCCTCAATACTTTCTTTTCTTATTCAAATTGTATCCTAAATTGCATAACTTAACCTAAATTAGATGTTCTTAGAAAAAGGAAACAGGACTTTATCAAATTTTATAAAAATCACAAATCACAAGAAGAATGAATCAGATGAACACTTATTAACTAAAATCCTTAATTAGGAAGACCAGGGAGGTTCCCTAGAAACACAGGAAGTCAATTTCCATGCAATAGGCACTCAACTCAAGGACTTTCTGTTGGAAATGTTGACTAACTTCAAGGATTCTGTATTTCTCAGAGTGCATTTGGAGACTAGCATTCCACAAAATGTGAGAAATATGAATTATCCTGAGAACTATGACAACCTCATCAGCCAAACACAGCTACAGGTCCTAAGAACTGAGATCACTTATGTCAACATGACTTAGTTGTTTGATCCAGGAAAACTCTGCCCAAGGCAGATAGGACTATGAACCAATAACTTCTTTTTTTTTTTTTTTTCCTCCAGAAACTCCCCGCAAACCAATCTACCTGAGACAGCAGACTGCTCACCTGAGCAAACAGCCTGGTTACCAAACAATTGCTTATCTGTCAAAGTCCGTGCAAGACCCTGCTAGATTGGCTAGTCTTAACGACTATATGCCCTGCCTTAAAAAACACATCTTAACCGGCTTGAGCTGAGACCCCCAAGGACCTACAAAATCTGTCTTCCCCATTTCAAGACATGGCTTAGATGCTGTGGTTCTCTCCCTTCCTGCTTTGAGTTCTGTTAACTTAGTTTTGCTTTGTCAGCAGGTGGTTTGGTGATACATTAGGTAGCTCAACAATTATCCCAAGAGCAAAGAGTCTGATAGTCAAATGAGCTTGGGAAATACTCTATACCAATTCCACCTGTATGAAAATGCTAATCATGTTAGCATAATCTTCTGAGAAGTTCTGCATTTTAAAAAGTTGAGGAAATTAAACAAATTTGTGTATGGAAAGCCTTGTTGTTCCTGCAAACTTACTAACTTCTCTTAACTTTTTTTAAACATCAGTTTTTAAAACATTGCTTTATGTCAATGGATGAATGATTTATCAGAAATTAAGGATCCTGGTACATGCAGCTCATAGGAAGTGACAAGATGCCCAGGTTCCCCAGGCTGAAAATGTCCCCAGAACCTCTGCTGGGCCTGCCCTGTGTAGGGAGTTTCCATGTGCTTAATGAGTTTGAATTGACCGGAATCCCCAGATCTGTCAACATACAGCCTTTCACTGAGGCACCCCCAGCAAGGCATCTATCCACTTTGTCAGAGTAGGAGGAGCCAGGACGCCCTCTTGCCCTGGATTCCCAAATCCCCTTGAGCAGCCTGCACACTAACACCGGCCCAGCCCAGAGCCAGCGCTCAGTGAACACCCACCCAATATCCATTTCCATTCCAGATAGTGATGCTGGGAGATCAGAGGAAATCCCCATCACGTACCTTCACATCTCTCAGTTAGGACAGCTAACTTCCCTGTGCTTTCCACTCCAGAAACCCCCTGGTTTTGTCCCAGGTCTGGGAGAAGAAATTAATAAATGATCAGATAATTCTAGGATCTGATGCATTGTCTGTGAAATCAGTGGCTCACAAAATCAAGGGAGGTTATTCCAATTGCCAGGGAGCACTTTGCAAGTGTGTTTCTTAGTATGTCCCCATTAAAAATTAATCCCTATTAATATTAAGTAGTGATTAAAGGGAAACATCTGTGAAGAACAGGCTTGAATCCTAATAGCTCTGGCTAGATATAACAAGATAAGGCAGAGCTGCCGGAGGGACGCGTCATCATGTCACTTGGAAGGGAGGCAGCAAGAAAGAGGGAGGAAGGGAGAAAAGGGGAAAAAGAAAGGAAGGAGAAAATATATTAATAGGCATTACCTAAAATGGTTCAGGCAAGGCCCTAGGACACGGATTTGGTCTTCCCTCTCCCTTTCCCCTCCCTTTCTCTTATTACCCTGGCTTGCTGCTAGTTTTCAGAATGCAGAACTGTCCACCCAGAGAGGAAGCCAGAGTTTTTCACTCTGCAAAATCCATGCTGCTCCAGGTCTACTGAACTGAATATGGGTTATGGCAAAGTTGTTAATATTTTACCTGCCCACACACCATGAATCGCTTTTTTTTATCTTCTTCCAACTTTATCATGGGAATAAAGGATTTTGTGCAAGGTCATTCTGACAGGAGCTGAAAATTTCGCACAAGGAAGAAATGCCCACTGACCCTGTACTTGTCCATAGTGTCAAGAAGCCTCAGGGATGGCCAGGAGAGGACTGGACCCTCTCAGCCTTAGCGTAAGATGCAGAAAAGCTCAGTCTGCTGGGAAAGCCCCATCCCCGACTCCTGCCCTCCTCACTCTATACCTAGCCAAACACAAAGAAAAGTGGTAAAGAAAAAAAATCTCTGTGATCTGTCAGCAACACAGGGAGCTCTTTTCTTCCTGATGCGTTTTCCTTTATTGAAAGTCTGGCCCAATCAAAGATAACGCAAAGAGCAAGCTACTTAGTTCTCAGAGTGCCCAAGGCCTTCTGCAATGTTGTGGAAAAAGACTCCAGGCTTGGAACATAAAAGCAAGGCTTGTCAATTATAAAAACTGCATTGTGGGAGAGATGAAGAGAATGCTGGCCAGTCTGGGGCTGGGGCCCCTGAAAAATCAAAATTGAGAGCTTGCTTTAATATCTGCAAGCCCTGGGAGGATCCAAGATGGCCCAATAGGAACAGCTCTGGAGTGCAGTTCCCAGCAAGAACAATGCAGAGGGTGAGTGCCCACTGCATTTCCAAACAAACTTTCACCACCCACAGACCAAGAGATTCCCAGGCTGAAAAGCACTATTTTTCAGCATGGCGGTTTCAGCCGGTGCTGGCTTAGCATACAGAAACTCACACAAATCTGGGCAGCCATTTCAACTGGCGCCTGGAATGCCTGGGAGACAGAGCCACCCATTCAGCTGAAAGGGAGGGGGCAGAGACAGGGAGCCAGGTGATCTGGCTTGGCAGGTACCATCCCTACAATACAAGCAATCTGAAACACTCTGGATTGAGAGTTTCCCAGCAAGCACAGCTGGACCCAGGATGGTCCAGCTTAGTGGGGGGAAAGGGCGACCACCACTACCAAGGCAGTTCACACAGCAGCTGGGCAGAGCTTGCGGCAGCTCAGCAACACCTCTGCTGGCAGACTGTGACTAGACTGTGCAGGGCAGGGCGTCTATGAAAAAAAGGCAGCAGCATGACAGGAACTTATGAATAATGCCAACCTTCCTAGGACAGAGCACCTGGGAAAAGAGATGGTTATGAGTTCTGCTGCAGCAGCTTAAAAGTACCTGCCTAACATCTCTGCATGGAACAACAGAGTTCCCAGCACAGCACTCGAGCTCCTATAAGGGACAGACTGTCTCCTCAAGCAGCTCCCTGACCCACATATACCCAAAGAGACACCTCATAAAGGAGAGCTCAGACCAACATCTGGCAGGTACCCTTCTGGGATGAAGATAACAGAAGAAGAAACCAGCAGCAACCCTTAGTATTCTGCAGCAACCACAGCTGATCCCCAGGCAAGCTGGGTCTGGAGGGGACCTCCAGCAGTCCTGCAGCAGAGGGGCCTGACTGTTGGAAGGAAAACTAAGAAACAGAAAGAAATAACTTCATCATCAACAAAAAGGACGTCCACTCAAAGACCCCATCGGAAAGTCACCAACTACAAAGACCACAGGTAGATAAAGCCACTAAGATGGGAAGAAATCAGCACAAAAAAAAAGATGAAAACACCAAAAACCAAAACATCTCTCCTCCTCCAAAGGATGACAACTCCTCACCAGCTAGGGATCGAAGATGGATGGAGAATGAATCTGATGAATTGACAGAAACAGGCTTCAGAAGGTGGGTAATAAGAAACTTCTCAGAGCTAAAAGAACATGTGCTAACCCAATGCAAAGAATCTAAGGACCTAGAGAAAAGGTTAGATGAGATGCTAACTAGAATAAACAGCTTAGAGAAGAATATAAATGACTCGACAGAGCTGAAAAACACAACATGAGAACTTCACGAAGCATACACAAGTTTCAATAGCCGAATGAACCAAACAGAAGAAAGGATATCAGAGATTGAAGATCAACTCAATGAAATAAAATGCAAAGGTAAGAATAGAGATAAAGGAGTGAAAAGAAATGAACAAAGCATCCAAGAAATATGGGATTATGTGAAAAGACCTAATCTACATTTGATAGGTGTACCTGAATGTGACAGAGAGAATGAATCCAAGCTGGAAAACACTCTTCAGGATATTATGCAGGAGAACTTCCCCAACCTAGCAAGCCAGGCCACCATTCAAGTCCAGGAAATACAGAGAACACCACAAAGATATTCCTCAAGAAGAGCAACCCCAAGGCACATAATCGTCAGATTCACCAGGGTTGAAATGAAGGAAAAAATGCTAAGGGCAGCCAGAGAGAAAGGTCGGGTTACCCACAAGGGGAAGCCCATCAGACTCACAGCGGCTCTCTCAGCAGAAACCCTACAAGCCAGAAGAGAGTGGGGGCCAATACTTAACATCCTTAAAGAAAAGAACTTTTAACCTAGAATTTCATATCCAGCCAAATTAAGCTTCATAAGCAAAGGAGAAAGAAAATCTTTTATGGACAAGCAATTGCTAAGAGATTTCGTCACCACCAGGCCTGCCTTAAAAGAGCTCCTGAGAGAAGCACTAAACAAGGAAGGAACAACCAGTACCAGCCACTCCAAAAATGTACCAAATAGTAAAGACCATCAACACAATGAAGAAAATGCATCAACTAGAGGAGGGATCCAAGATGGCCGAGTAGGAGCAGCTCTGGATTGCAGCTCCCAGCGAAAGGGTGGAGGCCGCTGCAGGTGAGCCCCAGACAAGGAGGGTCTGGAGGGGACCTCCAGCAGTCCTATAGCAGAGGGGCCTGACTGTTAGAAGGAAAAACTAAGAAACAGAAAGAAATAACTTCATCATCAACAAATAGGACGTCTGCTCAGAGACCCCATCTGAAAGTCACCAACTACAAAGACCATAGGTAAATAAATCCACAAAGAGGGGAAGAAACCAGTGCAAAAAAGATGAAAACACCAAAAACCAGAACACTACTCCTTCTCCAAGGGATCACAACTCCTCACCAGCAAGGGAACAATGCTAGATGGAGAACGAGTCTGATGAATTGACAGAAACAGGCTTCAGAAGGCAGGTAGGGTAATAAGAAACATCTCTGAGCTAAAAGAGCATGTTCTAACCCAATAAAAAGAAACTAATAACCTTGAAAAAAGGTTTGACGAAATGATAACGAGAATAAACAGCTTAGAGAGGAACATAAATGAATTGATGGAGCTGAAAAACAAACACGAGAGCTTCACGAAGCATGCACAAGTTTCAACAGCCGAATTGACCAAGCAGAAGAAAGGATATCAGAGGTCGAAGATCAACTCAATGAAATAAAATGAGAAGGCAAGATTAGAGAAAAAAGAGTAAAAAGAAACAAAGCCAGCCTCCAAGAAATATGGGATTATGTGAAAAGACCTAATCTATGTTTCTTAGGTGTACCTGAATGTGACAGAGAGAATGAATCCAAGCTGGAAAACACTCTTCAGGATATTTTCCAGTAGAACTTCCCAACCTAGCAAGCCAGGCCACCATTCAAGTCCAGGAAATACAGAGAACACCACAAAGATGTTCCTCAAGAAGGGCAACCCCAAGGCACATAATCGTCAGATTCACCAGGGTTGAAATGAAGGAGAAAATGCTAAGGGCAGACAGAGAGAAAGGTCAGTTTACCCACAAAGGGAAGCCCATTAGACTTACAGCAGATCTCTCAGCAGAAACCCTACAAGCCAGAAGAGAGTGGGGGCCAATATTCAACATCCTTAAAGAAAGAACTTTCAACCTAGGATTTCATATCCAGCCAAACTAAATTTCATAAGTGAAGGAGAAATAAAATCCTTTAAGAACAAGCAAGTACTCACAGATTTTATCACCACCAGGCCTGCTTTACAAGAGCTCCTGAAGGAAGCACTAAACATAGAAAGGAACAGCCAGTACCAGCCACTCCAAAAACATACCAAATGGTAAAGAGCATTGACACAATGAAGAAACTGCATTAAATAACAGGCAAAACAACCAGCGAGCATCAAAAATGCAGGATCAAATTCACACATAACAATATTAATCTTAAATGTAAGTGGGCTAAATGCCCCAATCAAAAGACACAGACTGTCCAATTGGATAAAAAGTCAAAACCCATTGGTGTGCTGTATCCAGGAAACCCATCTCACATGCAAGGATACACATAGGTTCAAAATAAAGGGATGGAGGAAGGTTTACCAAGCAAATTGAGAGCAAAAAAAAACGCAGGAGTTGCAATCCTAGTCTCTGATAAAATAGACTTTAAACCAACAAAGATCAAAAGAGACAAAGAAGGGCATTACATAATGGTAAAAGGATCAATGCAACAAGAAGAGCTAACGATCCTAAACATATACACACCCAATATAGGAGCACCCAGATACATAAAGCAAGTTCTTAATGACTTCCAAAGAGACTTAGACTCCCACACAATAATAGTGGGAGACTTTAACACTCCACTGTCAATTAGACAGAATAATGAGGCAGGAAATTAACAAGCATATCCAGGACTTGAACTCAGACCTGGATCAAGCAAACCTAATAGACATTTACAGAACTCTCCACTCCAAATCCACAGAATATACATTCTTCTCAGCACCACATCACACCTACTCTAAAACTGACCACATAATTGAAAGTAAATCACTTCTCAGCAAATGCAAAAGAATGGAAATCATAACAAACAGTCTCTCAGACCACAGGGCAATCAAGTTAGAACTCAGAATTCAGAAACTAACTCAGAACCGCACAGCTTCATGGAAACTGAACAACTGGCTCTTGAATGTTGACTGGATAAACAATGAAATGAAGGCAGAAATAAAGATGTTCTTCAAAACCAATG